>NC_056744.1:831465956-831788456 GCF_019279795.1 Protopterus annectens
CCTTCGACACAATACCCCACTCAGATATCATCGAAAAACTCATCAGCTTGAATGTAAACCCATACATCACAAGATGGGTTGCAAACTGGCTAAGTGACAGAACCCACAGGGTCAGAGTTGCTGGAGCCATGTCAGACTCAAAGCCTGTCACAAGTGGTGTCCCACAGGGCTCAGTCCTGGGTCCACTCTTGTTCGGCATCTACTTTTCTGAAGTACAAGCAAACACAGGAGGGTTATGGCTGACAAAGTTTGCAGATGACTGCAAACTGGGCGCCATAGTCGAAAACACATGCCAGGGTGTTCATGTGGTGATCTGGGTTTAGGCTTGTCCGCCTGGTGAACGGAACTGCCCTGACCATGTTCAAATGTCAGACAAAGCACATGGACAGGGTTTGTCCATTTTAAACATTTTATCTGTGTTTACAGACACAGGTGTTTGGGCACCTGTCAGCAGCTTATAATGTTGGCAATACATAATATGGGTGGGGGTGGTTACAATACATACCCCCACCTGAAATAAAAAAGACCACAGTAAAGAACTTCTCGAAAGCCGACTTCACACTTCTAAAGACTAGTGTGGTCTCCTTTAAGGCCCCCGAGCCGGCGGAAAACAGTACTCAAGCCGCTGAATCACTTACAAATGCCTTCTACCAGCACCTGCAGGACTGCATGGATAAGGCAATCCCAAGCAAAACAAAGACTCTTTGTACCAAAGGCAAGCGTCCAGTCTGGTGGACCCCAGCCATAAACAAACTCTACAACAAAAGGAGGAAGCTACTACAAGATAGAGCAAAATCCTTAAAAGGTAAGACACCCTTGATCACTATAAGTAAAAACTAAGAGCTCTCATAAAATCATCCAAAGCAAATTTTGAGAGAAAATAGCTAAAGACTCAAAAGACAATCATAAGGCCTTCTTTAGCTATGTTAGAAACCTGGGAGGAAACTCCCAGATATGCTCAGAACTAGTTCAAAATGATGTGAAGATTACTGATCCTACAGACATTGCCAACATACTGGCTGACAGGTTCAGTGCAAACTTACCCTCCCCAAAGGAGAGATATCTATACCAGCGAATGCAGCCCCTCAAACATCTCCAACGCCCAAGTGAGAACTGCTCTCTCCAAAGCAAAAAACACAGCATCCATGGGACCTGATGGTGTCCCCGGCTGTGTGCTCCACAAACTCAACGAGGAATTAAACCCACAGCTAGGACAGCTGTTTAATCATAGTCTTACCTCTGGATACGTACCCAGGGAGTGGCGCACTGCAACTGTGGTCCCACTTCACAAAGGCGGTGCCTCCACCGACCCTGGAAATTACCGGCCCATTAGCTTGACAAGCCTTATCTGTAAAGCCATGGACAGGATCATAATGGACCTCATAAATAAAGACATAGGGAATTTGCAGACTTTGGATCCATCCCAGTTTGGCTTTGTCAAAGGCAGATCATGCCTTCTAAACTTGGTTGACTTTTTCGAAACAGTCACCAAAGCCATTGATGAGGGAAAGGCAGTCCATACAGCCTACCTTGATCTGGCAAAGGCCTTCGATACAATACCCCACTCGGGTATCATTGAAAAACTCATCAGCTTAAATGTTAACCCATACATCACAAGATGGGTTGCAAACTGGCTGAGTGACAGAACCTACAGGGTCAGAGTTGCTGGCGCCATGTCAGACTCAAAGCTTGTCACAAGTGGTGTACCAAAGGGCTCAGTCCTGGGCCCACTCTTGTTTAGCATCTACTTTTCCGAAGTACAAGCAAACACAGGAGGGTTATGGCTGACAAAGTTTGCAGATGACTGCAAACTGGGCGCCATAGTAGAAACCACATCTGACACAGATATCCTTCAGAAGGGTCTCACAGAAACGGATAACTGGTGCCAGAGCCATGGCCTAAAGTTAAATGCCAAAAAATGCATAGTCATACCCTTGGGAAAAACAAGGTTACCCCTAGCTACCAAATAGGTGGCAATCCACTGAGCACAGAAGAAGTTATCAGGGACCTGGGGACCCAGGTTGATAGTAGTCTGTCATTCGACACCCATGTAGCTAAAGTAGTTAGGAAGACCTTCTACATTGCCCACCTTATCATGAAGGATTCTATTCTAGATCAAGGGAGGTCATAGTCTCCCTATACTCATCACTCATCAGACCAATGATTGAGTACAATGCCCCATTCGGAATGTATCTGACCCGACACTTGCAGCAGCTGGAGAGGCCACAAAAGTTCCTCACCAAAAGGATAAAGGGTCTCAAACATCTGTCCTATGCTGCCCGACTGAAAGAACTCCAGCTCTATTCAGTCGCTTACAGCTTGCTCAGAGGTGACCTTTGCCTAACATACAAGGCCATGTCAAACCCAGATTTGATGAATATGCTTCACCTCAAAAATCTAGATCCGTCAGAGCCACAAGGGCGGGAGACTTAAACCTCGACACGGCTATTAATAGGACGTGCTGGAGGGATAGATTCATCACCCAAAGACTCCCTATGCTGTGGAATAAAATCCTGGTATATGTGAGGCAGAGCACCTCGCTGGCCTTGTTCAAGAGAAATCTTGACCAATGGATGGGAGATCGCAGATATACCCCAGGGATTACCACAGTGTCACTGCTCGACAGAGGCACAGCAAAATAATGGGTATAGTTCCCCATACTAAAGGGGTGGCGTAAGCCACAAAACTATGGGCTAGGCTTGTAAATGCCCTCGGGCAGATAGCCTAGTATGAACCTATGAACATCTGACACAGATATCCTCCAGAAGGGCCTCACAGAAACGGATAACTGGTGCCAGAGCCATGGCCTGAAGTTAAACGCCAAAAAATGCATAGTCATACCCTTCGGGAAAAACAAGGTTACCCCTAGCTACCATATAGGTGGCAATCCACTGAGCACAGAAAAAGTCATCAGGGATCTGGGGACCCAGGTTGACAGTAGCCTTTCGTTTGACACTCATGTTGCTAAAGTAGTTAGGAAAACCTTCTATATCGCCCACCTGATCATGAAGGGATTCACATCTAGATCAAGGGAGGTCATCGTCCCCCTGTACTCATCACTCATTAGACCTATGATTGAGTACAATGCCCCGTTCGGAATGTATCTGACCAGACACCTGCTGCAGCTTGAAAGGCCCCAAAAGTTCCTCACCAAAAGGATAAAGGGTCTCAAAAATATGTCTTATGCTGCCCGACTGAAAGAACTCCAGCTCTATTCAGTCTCATACCGCTTGCTCAGAGGTGACCTGTGCCTGACATATAAGGCCATGTCAAACCCAGATTTGATGAATATGCTTCACCTCAAAAATCTAGATTCTCAGAACCACAAGGGCGGGAGACTTAAACCTTGACACGGTTATAAATAGAACGTGCTGGAGGGACAGATTCATCACCCAGAGACTCCCTATGCTGTGGAACAAAATCCCGGTACATGTGAGGCAGAGCACCTCGCTGGCCTTGTTCAAGAGGAATCTTGACCAATGGATGGGAGATGCGAGATATACCCCAGGATTACTTTCTGTCACACTGCTTGACAGAGCAGCAAAAAATATGAAGCATATTTTTTTTTCAACTAAAGGTGTATGGACTATCAATAAGGACTATAGGCTAAATAAATGCCCTTGGGCAGATAGCCTAGTATGAATCTATGAACCTATGAACCTATATCTATGTGTGTGTGTGTATATATATATATATATATATATGTATATATGTATATATATATGTATGTGTGTATATATATCTAGATATATGTATATTTGTATGTATATATATATATATATATATATGTGTGTGTGTATGTATGTATATATATATATATATATATATATATATATATATATATATATATATATATTGCAACTCCACCTCCTTTTGCTTTTGCTGCCTACGGTTTGGGGTCTGAGTGTATGTTAGGATGAGTAACCTGGTATGGCTGGGGTGTACTCTGCATCTTTGAATCAGGTTTCTGTGACTGCACAAATGTCAGTATCTTCCAGTATTAAAAATACTTGCAGTGAGTGCAATTTCATGTTTAGACTCCTAGCATTTAGCAGCATGACCTTTAGTTTGCTTTTTAATTAAATTTTCATGTTATTAGTTTTGTCCTCATGGCATTGCCTAAAAAAGGCATTATGCGGGATTCAAGAGCATTTGCCAGAAGTTTGAATCCCAAGGGAGACAGATGCAAGCCATCTCTGGCAAAGCATCATGCTTTGTCAGTCATGTCTTCCCAGGCTGTCAGGTACTGGATCCCCTTGGAGTGATACCAGTTGTTAGATGATCATTTTCTGTTTGCATTGAGACATAATTTTGGGTGACAGTAGAATGCTGCTTAAAGCTAGGGACATACCTGCTTGGGAAACATATTCAGTGAGCTTGATCAAGTCTCTCTTCATACAGTCCAGGTAGGTGCATCTCATGTCATTGAAACAAACATGGACTATGACAGAGTCATAACAGTACCTGTAGTCATGAAACATGAGTTCATGGGTGATATGGTGGATTCTGGCACCTGAGAAACAACTAACCTTGACTTTCTTCTTCTCCATCCTGGTGAGGGGCACATCTGTGTGTCTCACAATGGAGTCTACTATGACTAATATGTTGGGTTTATGTTTCGGCCTTAGTGGCTGAGAGACACAGGTATGTGAAGTGTCTGTGGTGTGGTGGGCAGTGGAGTTTGTGTGTGTTTTTGGCTCAGAGAACTATTTTGTTTGGGTCTCTTTTTGTTGAGGACCTCCGCATATCCGAGTGTTTGTTGGGTAGGTGTGGATGGTGTTTGAGATGTGGTGTTTGTATTGATAACCTTCTCAGTGCTAGATGTACTGGCTTGTGAGGGAGAGAGCATAGACTCTAGGTTCTTAATGTATTTGCATCTGTCACAAATTGTTTTTCTAGGTGGTGGTAGTTAGAGGGTTGTCCGTTTACATTAGGCAGTTGCTAAACTGTCTCAGGATGCCCATATCAACCAGACTGGCAGGAGAAAGTATAGGAAATTGTCCATCCATATTTGTCAGAATCTGAGGGAGAGAGGCCAGAGGGAGCTAAGAGGATAAAGGGTGAAAGATCTAAGAGTAGTACTACAAGGTGATCACACAAGTGCTACTAAGCGAAAATTTGTAGCTAGAATACCCCACAAATGGTTAAAAACAGTACAGCTGTGGTTTGTGAGTGCAAACAATTCGAAACCAGTTCAAATGTGGGGTTTAAATACCGGAAAAAAAATAGATGATTCTAGTAACACAGAAATCTAGCCAGTCCTGCTACTCTCTGCTTTGTTTACCAATCAGCTTGTGCCAGACAAGATCCAGGCAGCCTTGCTGCTCTCACTAGCAGAGGAGATAGGCCCCTACCAACACAAGATGGCTGCCAGAAACATAGAAGGCAAAAAGAAAACTATATCTGAGTATGCTACTCAACTTAAGGGTTAAGAACACAGTCAGACTCACAAAAAAGCACAGATTAACCATTTACAGACAAAAACAGAACTCACAGTATGAAAAAATGCAGTTAAACATTAATATAATGCAGTAAAATGCAGTTAAATAGTAATGAATTGCAGTAAATAGCAGTGAAATACAGTTAAACAGTAATGAAATGCAGTTAGTAAGTTGCTTTAAAAAAGTGCAAATGTGATGAATTAGCTCGCAATCACAACGGTAAAGCAGCAATTCAGTAGAATACTGTCATCAGTTTAATAAGGCTACCAACAAGCAGTAACAAATGGGGCAAATTAAGCACAGCCGAACACCTAAGCACAAGCAGCAAAATGAAGTAGGAAGAGACGCAGTGTTTTCTTTTTTTTAAGTAGAAAGTGAGGAAACAGAAGAAATTTCAAGGTTAAAAAGCTAAAGGGGTGGGCCTTCACAAGTGATCTCGGAATACTCAGTAGAATGAGCTGATGCAAAGGGACTGGGAAGAGTGTCCAATATCAAATTTATAGTAGAGGCGGGTAACTCAAAAGCCACTAAGCTTTAAAACAGTAATAACATCTGCGCAGGTGGGTGGGGGATACAGGATCAGAACAGAGGTAAGGATTGAATTCACCAAACCTAAAAAGCAGTTGCACAGTTTAAACAGATATGCAACAAATATTGTTTTAGTTAATCAGAAGTGCAGAAAACAGTTGAAAATAAGCACTTATCTTTTGTAGTTTCACAGCAGTTTTTTTAAATAGCAGAGCAAAAGCAGAAGGCCTTACTCACTGCAGCTTTCAGCAAGCAAGCCTGATTGTAGGTATAGATTAGTACTAGGCTAACTACCCTTGTGGGTCATTTTAACCTTAGCCAGTTACCCCATGTGAGAATCAAACCCTGTATCTTGTTTCTGTAAGGTAAACACCCTAACCATTAGAATGTCAATATAACCGTACATTTATACTAGACTAACTGCCTTTGTGGGCCATTTTAAGCCTAGACAATTAGCTCATGTGAGAGTCAAACCTTGCACCTTGTGTTTGTAAGGCAAACTACTTAACCATTATGCCAGCTTCCCCCCTCAACATCAGTCTCTTTAAACCAAGCATCTTAAAGAACAGAAAAATTTCATATTGTTAATATTTTTCTACTCTTTTCTACTAGGAGTAGAGCTAGACTTATTTGAGGTGTGCTGTCCAATGGATATTCAGTTATGATATAGTTCATACACTGTATCACTGAGCAGTTCACATTTTAAGACCTTTATTTACAGGAGCATTCTCTATGGTGTACACTAGGATTCATATACCTGGAATACAGTGTGTGCAGAAATTGTTTCCATTTCTTTTTTTTTGGATACCCAGTGTTTTGTTCTTCACATAGTCATCATGGGAAGTATTCTTGTTTGCCTAAGCAGTCCAGACCCTATGAATCTTGATATAGTCTTCAGGTAACTTGTCAAAATATCTAGTGTACTTCATTCTTCGGGTGAAGTGTAATGTACTATACCTTTTCTTTCTTTTACGTTTGATAACTGGGTAGATGCATTGGCTTAAGGACTCTCAGGTGTGACACAACCATGATGACAAGGTCACTATGTAGAGTTACAACAAAAAAAAAGACAACACTTTAATGTAGCCATACAACAGCAGTGCATATAAAATACTGAAATAACATGATCATGAAAGACAGTAGTAGTTAAAGTAAAACAAGAAATTAGAAACGTTCAAGCAAATTATAGAAGTAATGAAGAAATAGGAGAAGAACTTGAGGGTGGAGGTGCAAAGAGAGGATAAGATTAGGATAAGAGAAAGGAATATGATGGGAGATTTACTGGAGAGAGAAGAAGAGACAGTAGGGGAGGGAGAAAACTGATGATATGCTTCTTCATGTTCAAGGAAATAATTATAAAAGCATTTATCTATGCATATCTGTAATGGCTGAACTATCAATAAAGTCAAAATGTAGAATAGTACTGGATAAATGTGTATGGCATAATTATGATGAGTATTCATTTTACTCTGGTGGACCAAAACAAATAGCTGTCATCATAGTCCGATTTTCAACTCCTTATTCTGACGTTGAAGACTTAAAAAAGCTAGCAGCTTATCTTGTTGCCAGCAGTTGGCAGACATATAGTCACTGTTTTATAGAAACCTACTGGAAAGCCAGGTGAAGGATATCATATATGAAGCAAACAGACCAAATGTAAATGACCTGTTGATCCATGTAAAACTTTTCAGAGTCATGACTTTTTATAGTACACAGTGACTACAGTGGGCTTTGCTTCCCTTTGTCATCCTCCAGTCCAGCATGTTTTGGAGTTTAAGTAGAGCAAGGAAGAACTTCCTTAGCACATCCCTACTTGAAAGTCAATTCCTGATATTCCTCTCTTTCTGCACTTTTAAAGCTCTTTTTAACAAATGGAGATTAAGTCTGCAGATTTCCAGTAGTCAGCATCAGGTTGAACCCCAGTCTTGCAATCATCATCTTTTACTTCACTGAAGCTTTGTCTTCATCTCTGGCTTCTGCACAAAACCCATTGCTAGTTCGTAAGGATTAAACACTGACAGTCTAGCCCTTCCACTGAAGTGACTCTGCTTCTGACTGGGGAGCTTAGGCGCCCTTAAAAATCTCTAGGTGTGATTCTGTTTTTACTTTAGGGACTTCATTTAACATGGAGACAACATTTGAATGACCACTTTCTGAGAGATACAGACAGTGAGTCCTATGTTACCTACTCACCTTTGAAGCTGTTATATAGGCATTGAGGGTAATGCAGACTTCTTTGGGGTGGCTGTTTAATTCCTGCCCTTCTCAAAAGAAGTGCTTGAGTGTCTTCCTGCTGTAAGCTGGCATTCCCTTCCACTAGAGCTGGCTTTGAGGGATTCAGTTGTTTGTATTTTGAAGAACCTGGAATTGTCTTTATCTACTCAAAACTGTTGATTAGCCGTACAGACATCCTGTTGTCTTTGTAGGTGTGCTTGAAAATCTGAAGTGGTTTCTTCTGTAATTTTTACAGTAGGTCTCTGTGACATTGTTATCCAGTTGCTCTTCTGTCAGAGAACTAGGCTGATTAGCTATCAATATAGTATCTGAGCTGCTTATGTACAGTGGATATAAAAAGTTTATACACCTTTGATTTAATTACAGCATTCAGTCTTCTTGGGTACACACCTGCCATCAATTAAAGAGACTGATTAACCCCAAATAAAGTGTGATGTGTACACTTCTTATATCCGCTGTATGCTGAGGCACTTAATTGTAACCTTCCTAAACCACAAAGATCTCCTAGACGAAGTACACATAACAAATATCTTCAGCAGCCCCAAGTCCACTCTTTCAAAACAGTACCCACATCAACACTTAGAACTACATCTCATGGACCCTCTATCTCTAAGCCCATAAGGCAAGCCACCACACAATCCAATATTCTAGTCATTGGAGACTCCATCGTGAGGCACACTGATGTCCCTTTCACTAGGCTGAGTAGGCACACTGATGTCCCTCTCTCCAGGCTGAGTAAGGAGAAAGTCACAGTCAGTTGCTTATCAGGGGGTAGATTACGCTACATTACACAGGCACTCAGGACATTAGACCACAGTTACCAAGTCATAGTCCATGTGGGAGTAAATGACCTGAGCTGAGCTGGCAAAATTTAACACCACTTCCTTGCAAGCTGTAGGTCCCTCACTATGACCCAGGAAACCCATACCATGTAGAAACACTAACCATCCAACCCAATACCATATTCATGGATGACTTTAATTACCTCACTATTAACTGGAAATCCTATATGACACCGAACGTACATGCACAGAGATCCCTGGATTTTGTAAACACAAACTCCCTGGATGAGATAGTCAGTACAACAACCCAGGGGTGCAACCATACTGGATCTGGTCCTCGCAAATATGGGAGAGTGCTGCACACCCCCTACTGTAATGCCTTCCCTGGTAAGGACAGACCACAAAATGGTCTCCTTTGAAGTCAAAATAAAACCTGGATCCCCCAGCTAAACCTGGAATATTCAGGATCTATTCTAAGGCAAACCTTCTGGTATTAAATGAGAACCTGGCAAATTTTCAAGCTCCCATAAACCCTGAGAACACTGCTGGCTATGCAGAACTGATCACAGAAACCCTTTACAGGCATGTCATTAGCTGCATAGGGGCAGCTGTACCCACCAGGAAGAAGTACAGAACTAACTAAAAAAACAAGCCACTCTGGTGGAATCACAAAATCATTAGGCTGTATAACAGGAGGAAGAAAATCATGGCAACAATTTGGATGTGCAGTACCCAGCAGAATAAAATCACTCTCATCAAACTAAACAAACAACACAAAAGCCAAATAAAGTCTACCAAAGCCAAATTTGAGGCAAGTTTGGCCTCCCAACCAAGGACAATCTTTAGCTATGTCCGCAACTTCAAAGGCAATGCGCAATTGTGTGCAGAGTTCATTGTAAAAGGAGCCACCTATACTGAGCCAGAAGACATAGCAAACCTTCTGGCTGATAAATTCATCTCCAACTTTACCCCTCTTCCCCCCCCCCAACCTTCCCTCAGGAAATATCATCAAGTATAACTCTCCCTACTATCACTAGGGAACAGGTCCGTAATGCTCTCTCTAAGACCAAGAAGACTGCATCAGTGGGCCCAGACAATATCCCAGGATTCCTTCTAAATAGCATTAAACATGACCTATCAGGGCCTCTGGAATTACTGTTTAACTATAGCCTCCATGCAGGTTTCATGCCTCATGAATGGAGAAAGGCAACAGTCATCCCTCTGCACAAAGGTGGGCCATCTACAGACCCTGGAAACTGCAGACACATAAGCCTCACTAGTCTTGTATATAAAGCCATGGAAAGAATTATCATGGAGATGATCAATAGAGATATAGTAAACTTCCAGACAGTGGACCCAACCCAGTTTGGTTTTGTCATGGGCAGATCATGCCTTCTCAACCTGGTGGACTTCTTTAAGAAGGTCTCCAAAGCAATGGATGAGTGGAAAATTGTTCACACTGCCTACCTTGACCTGGCCAAGGCATTTGACACAATACCCCACTCGGGAATTGTTGACAAACTCAAGAGAATAGGTACAAACCTTTATGTCACCCTGTGGATAGCCAGCTGGCTCACAGACAGAACTCAGGAAGTTAGAATTAGGGATTCCACCTCTACAGAGAGGCCAGTCAGAAATGGAGTCCCTCAGGGATCAGTCCTTGGACCGCTCTTTTTGGCATTTACTTCTCAGAAATCAAAGCCAATGTCAGTGGTCTCTAACTTACTAAATTTGCAGATTATTGCAAATTAGGAGCTGTCATTGAAACTTGCACTGACACAAATGTTCTCCAGGAGGAGCTGACACAGACAAACAACTGGTGTCGGAGTCATGGACTAAAACTAAATGCCAAGAAATGCATAACAGTAACCTTTGGGAAGTCATAAATCCCTGTTAACTATCATATTGACAACACACCCCTTAGAGTTGACCCAGTAGTCAGGGACTTGGGGACACACACAGATAGTAATCTAGTCTTTGACCATGATGTGTCTACAGTGGTGAGGAAATCATTCTGTATTGCACAACTTATAAACAAAGGTATGGCGTCCAAGGAAGTCATTGTTCCACTGTATCTGGCATTCATCAAACCTATCGTTGAGTACAGTGCTCCCTTTGGTATGTACCTAACCAGGCATAATCAACAACTGGAACATCCACAGAGGTTCCTCACTAAAAGGATACAGGGTGCAAGTAAAATGTCCTATGCAAACCGCCTCAGTGCCCTATCCCTGTATTCTGTCTCCTACAACTTTTGAGGGGAGATCTATGCCTGGCATACAGGTCCTTGTCAGACCCCACTCTGATGGATCTCCTGCATATCCACAAAAGAAACAGCACCAGAATTACCTCTTCTAAAGACTTAAACCTTGCGTGTGATATGAATAGGTTCTGCTGGAGAGATAGGTATGTATCACAGAGACTACCGTATCTGTGGAACAGGCTTCCCATCCTTGTGAAGCAGAATTCCTTCCTAACCCAATTCAAGTTCAGTTTGGACAATTGGATGGGAAACTGGAAATACATCCTTAGTTTAGTACCTGTGTCGCTACTGGACACAAGTAACCAGTAAATGGGTCAACTCCCAAATCCCTGCTTACACTTATCAAGAGTATCAGAACTTGTCAGAGATTTGGGATGCATGGCTAGACTTAAAAAGGCCCTTGTGGTTGTTAGCCTATTAAACACCTATGAACCTGTTTAAAACAACACTCTTGGGGTAATGACTCTCAGTGGGAAAAATTAACTGCTCTACACTGAGCTAGATAAGAAAATACCAGAGGAAGTTTTATATGGAAAATTACAAGTCTAGGTGCCTTCATCTGTACATTGCACTGCAATCCATTGCTCAGCACAGGTTATAGGGGATAAGTTAGAGAGGAATCCAGTCAGTGAACAGTAAAATACAGTGCAAGTGTACATATATAAGGCTCAGATCCCGCAGCAATTCACAGTTCTGTCACTGTTGCGAGTCATACTATAAGACTAAGGTTCCCAGACCAAGTAAAATGCAAGCAGAAAAATGCAGAAATGTTATAGATGAGGCTCAGATTCACCAGCAATTCACAATGCTTTCATTATCAATTATACTGCAAGACAAAGTTCCCTTGACAAATTAAAATACAAACATGTAGAAAAGCAGTAGAAATGAAATAAATGAGACTGAGATCCGTCAGCAGCTCAGTTCTTACTGCTGTGATGGATATTATAAGACTAAAGTCCCAGACCAAGTAAAAAGTGCAAACAGTTGACTTTTGGTTAAAACAAGGAAAAATGCAGAAAAGAGCAATACACAATTCAGATTGACACACTGAATGTTGCAGTGTGCACGAGTTGAAATGATATGAAACAGACGCTAACTAAAGTTTTGGGTCTAATGGGAGTGCCTTTATCAGTTTGAGCAATCAGTGTCCATTAGAACTAGCACTGGGAGGGCCATACTAAATCTAATTTACAGTAGGGTGGGCAGCTAAAAAGCCACAAAGTTTAAAAGCACAAGAATTGGGTTGAGTGGGTGGCCAAAAAAAAAATCAATGCAGTCAAGCAGCAGTTTTAAACTTGGAGCTCTGGTAGCTGAAGAAGAATGTAGGTGAATACCTTAAATTTAAAAAAAAAAGTTTCTCAGCTCCTCCCTGTAATTAGATGTAATTCCTATTCCGTCAATGAATGCAAAAGGAATATTAACTAAATGACTCTAGCCAACAACTTATAAGACTTGTAAGAAAAAAAATTGCAGTAAAATAAAATTAAAAATACAATAAATTGTAATGTAATAAGACCAAAGTCAAAAAGTAATGGAAATGTCCAAACCTTAAATACAGAAAATCCAAATATAAATGCATTCACACAGCAGTTTTAAACTCAGAATATTAGACCAAATAATTTCACACAAATGTGCTGTCGACTACTTGCATTTTAGGTCAACATGTTTAGGTCAATTGTAAATCAGGCAAATGTGTGTTCACCCAGTTTACTTACATTCTTATGAGTATTTTTACATGTTCATAGGTGATTACTAGTCTTGCAGTCCAGGAGACCATTGAGTTGCCTAATCCAAATTCCCAGTTGCCCCCAAGCACTGCCTGGTTAAGTGACTTGCTTAAGATCACACAGTAAGCAAATGACTGGGGATCAAACAATGTACCACATAAACTACAGCTTGCAGCCTTAACCTTCTGTGCCAACTGCCAGACAAATTATTCCACCTACCCGAGGTCGAAGTAGAATCCCCCCCAGTCTTCTGATCTTCCAGCAACAAAGGTAAGTGAGCTCTCTTGCTATTGAGTTTTTTTTATATATTTTATTAAAATCTATCAGTATGTATGTATGTATGTAATAAAAAAAAAAATATATATATATATATATATATATATATATATATATATATATATAAAATTGTATAGGATTGTATATGTAATATATATAATAAATATGTCTATATTATATGTATGTGTACGTGTATATATATATATATATATATATATATATATATATATATATCTATGGGACTACTACACTAATCCGACAGTACACAACACCGACACCCACAACACTGACACCACAAGAATGAAACTGCAAAAACACGAAAGTTCACATGCCCGACAAACCACAATCCTGACAGTTAACGAAACAAAACGTTCGCTGTTCCACACAACACAAGCACACCAACAACCTAAAAACCTACACCACACCTTACACACAACTATCTATGCACTAACCTTAACCCAAACCGTAACGTCCGTCACTATTGCACACTTACCTTACCCGCACCCTAAGCCTAACTCACTTAATCCGCCCCTAATCCTCAAGTCCCTCACTATCGCACACTTACCCGCACCCTAACCCTAAGTCCCTCACTATCGCACACTTACCTTACATGCACCCTAACCCTAAATCCCTCACTATCGTGCACACACCTTACCCGCACCCTAACCCTAAATCCCTCACTATCGCACACTTACCTTACCCGCACCCTAACCCTAAGTCCCTCACTATCGCACATTCACCTTACCAGCACCCTAACCCTAAATCCCTCACTGTCGCACACTTACCGAGTCGCGCTCACACTTTTCCCATGTTGGTGTTTTCGCTGTCGGGATTGCAAGTTGTCTGTTATCTGCTCTGTCGGTTTTCTGGTGTCAGTGATGTGATTGTCGATCTTCTGAGCTGTCGGTCTACCGTAGGGAACCCATATATATTTTTATATATATATATATATATATATATATATATATATATATATATATATATATATATATATATATACAACTAAAATTAATCGCACTCAAAAAAAACGAACGAAGAGAAGAAATTTTAAGTAAGAAACGAACTTCGTGACAGTAACAGCATTCAAACAATAGTAAATCACACCAACAACTCTTGTAGTACTTTAGCGCTTTAGTCTTATTTATTATCAAGACTTCTTCAGAAAGACATGTTTCATAACTGTGCTATATAATACATATACATGTGTGTGTATATGTTTCATAACTGTGCTATATAATACATATACATGTGTGTGTGTGTAGATATATGTATATAAACAACTCGCCAAGCTTTGGAGCAGGGTTTAGCTTCTGTATCAGACATCCATTCTCTGGTATCCGTCGTTGAAGCAAGTTTCATGATTTGTTAAGAGCGGGACAGGCTTCCTAATATCAGGTTCAAGGATAGCGTTGTTGGCCATGTGGTAGAAGTTTGTCAATATCATCCTGAGGCCAGGAATCCAAAGGTGGACGTCCCCACTAAAAAGATCCAAAAAGTGAAACATAAATCACCAGTCCTAGTCTTCCTTCAGGCATCTAGGTTCCAGATGCCAGTGGGTCCTTTTTTTATCTAAATTCCATGCCCTCCCTAAACAGTGGATCACTTTGATTCAAGGGTTCCTAAAGACCTTACAAAGCCCACAACCAAGTGCAGATTAGTCTGTGTTTGTGTGAGAGTCCCCACTGGTAAGAAGACGACAGAACAGTGTTCTGAAATGGTTGCTGTAGACTTCTTTGACAGGGAAGGGTAAGATTTAGATTATTCTTCTCAGATCTTTTCCCTCTTAGGTTATGGTACATACATAGAAAACACTGTTTCCTTTGCTTATTCCATAGAGGCGTTTTCATTTGGAGAGGCTGTTGGTAGAATGAAAGTGCACTTCAGATGAGAAGCTAATGAGGCATCTAAGGCACATAAAAGATAGTGAGCCCAGATGCCCTTGCACCTGTGGCTGTTCCTCCGGTTTTACAGGCTCCTGGGCGATTTGCGCCTGGTAGTTTCCTTTCCAAGGAACAAGACACCCAAACCCTTGATGCTATGAAGCCAGACAGGATTTATAGGTTCTAAAAGTCTCAAAAATACTTTTTCAAAAATATTGTGGTGGATCCAGCTGTAGTGGGCTATTGATTGTCAAAGAACCAAATTGCTGTCTGAGACCAATTGAAAGACAAGATTAGGGAGATGCCTGATGTAGAGCAGAGTATGAAGTTAGAGGATCTCACCCAGACAGTTAGGTGGCAAAATATTCAATTAAGTGTAGTTATGATGCTGTTAATGCAGCATTCAGTGCTGCATCCACTGGTACTTCCTTCAGAAAGCATGCCTGGCTGAGGCTTCAACCCCTGCTTGAGAATGTCAGAGTGAAGCTTTTTTAAAGCCCCCGTAGACAACATCTACTCTTCGAGAACCCTAAAGGGAACATTTTTAAAAAGATGTGAAGGGGTTAAAGTTATGCAGAATTTAAGAAGCTCCTTCACTCCCACATGCCAGATTATGACAGAAGCTGCCCCTGTAATCCAGACTATCTTCGACAGAGTCAAGAGAAAAAAGGGCCAGCACAAGGAACAGAAGTAGGGAGGCCATAAGGGAAAGCCTGTGAGCTCTTACGGGTGTTCACCTCTTACAGAAAACTGACATCTTGGTATTTTCCCTTCCCTTATTCCCCCTTTTTAAAGCCTGACCTAAGCCTAATCCTTTGCCAGTTTCTGGCCATATTAAGATTGTCAGAAGCACCATGTACTGCCATTACTAGTGGACCTCTTATCACAAAATAAGGGGACCCTATGTACCTCAACCTGGAAACTTTGCAATTCATAGCCTCAATGATGTTCATCATAATATTCACCATTGCATTCTTTATTTTTGGAAATCCTGCCTTCAGGTAGCCCAACAGGCATCCCAGCTTCTACAGCATTGCCTTCCCCCAAGACTTTGGCCAAGGTCCCCCCACCAGGACACAAGAATATCAGAAGCATAAGAGGTGCCAGTGCCGTCTTCATGTCTTTCTTGCCATGCAGTAGTACACATTGTATGTTCCATAGTGTTGCCAGTCCATCGGTTGGCATGCTTCCATTTGCCAGATAAGTACTCCATAGGGTACTTTTTTCTTAGTTTTTGTTTATTGTTGCTATAGCTAATGCCTGATTCCGAAACTGAAGTATTTCTAAAAGTTAAAAATAGTATTGTGTTTGGGAAGCAGAATTCCTACATAGACTTTTGGATTCTTTCGTATGTTGTGTCTGTTTCATCCCAAGGACAGTCCATAAAATGCTTTCTCCACAAGAGGTTGATGCCAAAAAGGGGAGCATACTTGGTTCCATGTCACAGTGTGTCAGCCAAGGCCTCTGTGAACCTTCTGAAGAAAAAAATACTTTGTCAAGAGAGATAAGGAGAAACATCAGGAGACCCAAGACAATCCCAGTGGACAGTTATGGTTTTCCTGGATCCTGTGACTCTGGATAAGACAGGTACTTTTATGGCAACAAGCCTTGGAGTCAGTTTGAGTCAAGGTCTCTGCTGCGACCTGCTTTGCAGGCCACCATGCCTTCAGTATCTTGTCTCTTCTCCATGGCCAATCTCTCTGCCATAGCTTCTGAAAACGCCCTTCAGTTTCAGAGGCTTATATTACCATCCCTGAGATGGTAATCCCTGAGATGGCAGGCAAGATCCCTTTTTTCTCCATGAGGAGGTTCCTGGAGACCATGTTGAGGTCTCAGTCTCTTGCTTGTGTCCTGAGACTTCCATGTCATTTGTTGTTAAAACCACAGTACAGCAAACACTAAACAGGTGCCTGCTAGATTGCTTCAGCCTTGTTCAGGCAGTGCCTCAGCCTCTGTCCATTTCCTAGTCCTCTTCTGGTCAACAGATTCAGCTGGCGTAGATACTAGGCAGATTTGGGGGAAAAGTTTACACTTGTGCTCCCCTTTCTTTTAGGCCTTGATTTGCCAGTTCCACATCATAAGGTCATAAATTAGTACCAGGCTATCTGTTCTTGTGGGCCATTCCAATTCCAGCCAATTATCCCATGTGAGAATCAAACCTTGCACCTTATGCCTGTAAAGGTTAACACCTTAACCACTATGCCAACCTCTCACCCATGCTTTCCTATCAGCAGTCTGTGCTGGAGGAGACAATGGCAGAGGCAGCGGGGATAAAAGATAAGGATCTGAAGAAGATGTTTCATCTTTCAGCTCAGGTGCCAAGCACTCTTAATAGATGTAGTTATGATGCTGTGGATGCATCATATGACAGTAGCCACATGGTATGTGATTCAGAGACATGTCTGAATGACGCCTCCACCCCTTCCAGAACATATACAGATGGAGTTCCTTAATATACCTTTCTAGAAGATCTTCTCTTTAGAACCCTTGCTCAAGGAGTTGTAAAAAGACTGGAGGAAAATGACAAGACCATGCAGTCTGTAAATCAACTTTTTAATGTCCAACTCCTAAATGCAGCACAAGCTACCAAGCAAAATCTTGGACTGTATAAGCAAGACAGACATAGAGGAAAAGAGATAAGTTCAGAAGAGAATAGCAAGCAAAATCTAAGAAGTTTAGAGGAACTCTCTAGACTGTGACTTCCAGAGTTATCAGCTATAGTGCCCCCCTCTCAAGCCCACTCACTCTCCCCAACTGTCCCTATTCTGTCAGAGTTGGAGAGTGCTTAGTGTTCTTTGCAAAAAGTTAGGAAAGCATTGCTCAGGATTAGGGGATAATAAGCATCCTGCAAAAAGGCTATTAAGTAATTTTCCAATGTACAGAGGCATATTCCCCAAGTTAACAAAAATAAATTAGATTGCATCCCTGCAGTCTTAAAAGAAATGATGCAGTCAGGAGTTGTAGAGGAGGTACAAACCATAGAGAGAGAAGAACTTTACAAGAGGCTTATCAATTGGAGACATCACAGAGTTTGTGGAAAATGAGTATTCACTGTACACCAGACAGAAGAGAAACACATTTATCCCTGCAATCCGAGGATGTAGAGAGGAAGGTGTGAGATTTAAGTTGTTATATCCAGCTGTCTTCAGAATTTTTATCTGAAGGAGCAGAACCTGCAAAGGTGGGACAAAAATGTTTACTCAGCAAAAAGAGAGAGACGATTTTGAAGAGTATTCTGCATTGCATTCCTTTGACAGTGGCACAGCCCATAGACAGAACTTGCCAGTAAAATGCTTTCCATTCTTCGATAGGAAAATGATTGAGCAACAGAAAAAAAAAGCTTGACTAAAAAGAGGAGTACCTTGGATGTGAACCAAAAACTGGTGTTGGGTGGTCAAGGTGATGAACGTATCAGCCATCAGATTGGGATAGGAAATTAAAGGATGAACTACAGTGCCATTTGTATTAGATGCAGTTTAGACATGAGAATTGTACTACTGCAAGAAATGGTAAGGAAAAAAGACTGGAAGTTGGTGAACTGTGTCAAACTGGGGAGAGAACTTTAATGACAGAGTGAGGATTGTACTTGAAGGTTTAGACGGATAATAAAGGAACTGAAGATACAAGTAAAAACCTTCTTAGTAATATTTGTATAATAAATTTCTCGAAGTTAAGTACGTTACACTGGTTTTGGACAATATGCAGAGGTGTTTTAAATGTGAAATACAGGGAGTCTTAACTGTGACAGGTAGGAAATTCTTTTTTTTTTTTTTTGACCATAAGGGGTTTATAGTTTAACAAGGTCAAAGCTCGATATAAGCAGTGTAACGCTGCAGTCATGGGTCACATGACAGAAGAGGTGGTACTGAATTGATCTTATGGTGGGTACTCTGGTGTGAGCATACAGGTGGACGTGTGTGTATGAAAATCATATAAAATGGTAGTTTTCCAGCATTTGAGGTAAGCTTTGTCACACAGTTGATCTTTAACTACCAGCACAGCTCCAGTTACAGATGAATTGTTTACAGCTGCAGGCAATTTCATTGTGAAATGATTCAGCTGTGAACTTTGAGGCAACTGAATGGGACTTACTAAAAGTAGTAATTAAAGGAAGGGTAGCAGGCTGTTTAGTGAAAGTTTAATTAGGTCTGATACATTGAATGGAATTCAAGAAGATGCATGCATTCATAGTAGCCAGTCACTTCAGTATAAATGACAGGAATGCAGGATCTGTTTATTTAATAGTAGCCAGTAGTCTGTTAAGGCTAACAATCAGTTGACTGGGTACACAAGTTGTTTTTTCACATCTAGGAGAGAAGCTAAGATGGAATAAAAATGGATGGTGTGAGTGCAGGACACAGGTTGTGGCATGTATTTTCAGCATGATTAAACAGAACTATAGTATGGGTAAAGCCTGTGGATGTAGCTGCCTATTTTGGGCATCTGCTTTTTTATGGGGAGGTAACTTCTTTTTTGGGAAAATTCGACTCTTGAGTGTTTTTATTGACACACAAATCTAGGAAAGTGTGACATGCATCCAAACGGAGATGAGAATATGCAGTTGCTGCCAAACATTAATATGTGGATGTAAGCTGCATGTTGGAATGTTTATTCAAACAAAACTGTCATATAGAGTATGTGAAAGTAATAGCATTTTATCAGTCATATGAGATGTAAATTGTACTGTAATTGTGGACAAGAAACAGTGCACTAAGGTGTATTAAGAAATGTAGAGTACAAGTAGCAATCTTACAGGAGCTGCATTTAGAACTGAGCATGTGAATTTGACAAAGAAAGGATGCCAAAATAATTATTCAACAGAGTTTCGGGGACAAAGGACAGGGGTGGTGGTAGTACTGATTACAAGTGGGAAGGAGAAGAAAGACAACAGTGGTAATATGATAATAAGGGTTATTGGCAGGTAAGGAGGATTGCATTGGTATGTGTTTATATTCCACCTAAAACTATTGTTAAGGAGCTTAAGAAAATTATGTGAGAAGTAATTGGCTTCCATCAGGCAATATTATTCATGGATGGGGACTGGAACTGGATATGGAATGGTGAAGATGTATTTGGGGGACCTAGATGGGAAAATATACAGAAGAGGGTAAATTTCTGAAAAATATGATAGTATTTGGAATGGAAGATAGATGTAAAATTACTATCAGAAATCCTGACAGAATTTACATATTATTTCCCAAGTTATAACGAGGTTACACTGGTCAGAAATTATATTTCTCAGGAACATTGATAATTAATTGAAAGCTTTGAAACACATTCATTAAATATTTTGTAGCATGTGCCAGTAATGACTGAGATAAAGATATAGTCAACATGGAATATATGCAAATGGCCCTTTAAGGACATTAGGTGTTTCAGCTATGTGACAATTTTGAATGTTCATGACTTTTCTCTTTTTAAGTCTATTTATGGACAAATTCAGGCCAATAAAGCCTAACCCCACTACCTGTGGACATGTATGTTTCAGCCTTCTTATGGCATCATCAGCACAGCATAAGTGGAATGTCTGGCTAACCTTTAGAAACACCGAGTTGACGTACCCAGCTGATATCCATAACCATTGGGGTGTCTGCATAATATCCCAACCAACAAACTAAAACCATGAGTAAAAAGGTTACACAGAAAAAACAATCAGTAAAAACCAAAAGAAAAATCTAGCAAGGCTAGACTTTCCACTTGTGTGATTCCTTAAACCTCTTATATTAGAAGCAACATGGGATGTATGCAAATTGTTCAGCCCAAGAAGGCTAAAACATACATGTTCACAGCTAGTGGAGTTTGGCTTTATTGGTCTGAGTTTGTCCATAAATAGACTTAAAAAGAAAAAAAGTCATGGAAATTCAGAATTGCCATACAACTAAAACACCTGATGTCCGTCCTTAAAGAGTAATTTATTTATTTTTGATGTAAATAGACACCTCCACTTTTAGTCCCTGCCTGTGAAGTAGCTGGTCTAAATGTGTGGATGGCATTATAACCTTGCACTTGGTGTGCTCTCTGCAGCTTTAAACCATGACTCAGTGACTGCACATACATCAGAATTCGCTAGGGTGAAGAGAGCTTCTAGGGAGTGGAGCTTCTTGTTTAAACTCCTAGCATTGAGCAGTAATAGCTTTTCATTTTCTATGAAGGAAGTGCTTTCAGTTTGGCATTGCCTAAAAAAGGCAGTATGGGGAAAGACAATGTTTTAGCTAATAATCAAAAGCCTAGCGGGGAGAGGTGCAGACCATCCCTGGCAAAGCAGCATGGTCTGTTGACCACCTCCTTCCATGCTGACAAATATTGTACCCCCTTATAATGACACCATGGAGTGCGAGTTCATGAAATGGCAGAGTAGAATGTTTAATGCAGACCCGTAAGGGGAGGAATAACCATGCAGAATATTTTGTTTACAGAGTAGCTGAAAGTATTTTGAGAACTAAGCCAATGCAGTAATGGAGAAAGCAGATTTCATCAATAGGAATGACTGCAAGTAGGGACATAGAAAATAGGAAAGAAGAAACTAGAATTTATTGGAAAAAATTAGCAAAGGAACCAAGATATTGAGAGCAGTTATCCGGGTTGGGGGGGGTAATAGATTGGGATGAAACAAAGCAGAAGTTTGGACTTCATATTAGAGACTAACTATGCTTACCAGGGATTGAGAACAGAGTTTACACAAACAGAATGGGAAAGGGATTGTTAAATGAAAAAAACAGCTCTGGTTGAGTTTGTAGTCTAGTCTAGAACAGAAGCTGTGCTAAAATTGGTAGAGCATGTCAAAAAAATATATAAAAAAAGCAATTACTAGAATATGGAAATCATATTGATCAATTGTAACAATATTATTGAATGCTGTAAAGCGATAAAAGAAATGCAGATGGGATATGTAGAAAGGAGAGAGCAAACTACATAAACATAAATTGAATGTGTAAGAGCAATACATAAATAATTATGTTCAGGAGGAGGAGTGAGATTTCAGGGAAGGCAGGACTGGAACAGTCTATGTAATGTTAAATTGACTAGTAATTAATAAAGAAACAATATATGTATAATTCATGAAAAGGAAAATTCTTGGCAATGGTTTGTTTTTGCTTTTTTAACTGCATGTGCACCTATGTGGCTGTGTAGTGTGTGAAGTTAAAAGAAAACATTTTGTTCTTTTTAAAAGCCTTAATCCCGGCCTCACCTGGCAAAGTGCTGGGGAGAGAATATACAATGAACCCTCTGTAGAGAATATCCCCCCACTTCCCACAAAGGGGAGATTTCTTCAGGTAGTCCTGCCCATCCTTCTGATTTACAAGTAATGGCTTCTCCAGTCTCCACTAGTGAATTGCACTGCCCATTGTACCTCTTGAGTACACACAACTCTACCCAACCCTGCCTCCTCGCAACAGGTGAGCAGGCTGTGCCCCTTCAGTCTGCCCCATCCATGCCTGGCTACACCAGTCCAACTCTGGTCCCTTAGATCACAATTAAGACTTTGCCATTTTGCTCCAGTAATTGACTGTTGCAGGACAAAGGTAATCTAGATCTACTCTTGTTGCTTTCCCAAGCCTAACAAAGTCACAGTAGTTGGTTCTCAAGGCTTTGGTGTTCTTCATGATTTGCTTCAGGGAATTTGATATTACTATAAATAAAATCAAATTAAATGTGAAAACCTTAATGAATTTGGTTTTCCTGGGGCACAACTGGACACCACCTTTCATTCACAGAGCCTTCCATCCAGAGGACAATGTTTGTGTCATCTGATCCTATACTTCCAAAACATTTTGCAGCAGGAGGCAATATCAGCAAAGGAGCTAGTCAGACTGTTGGGTTTCATGGCATCCTATATTCTAGTAGCATCCCTTACCTGCATACACATGAGGAAGCTTCTGTACTACTTAAGAAACTGATGTTAGCATTCTTATTTCTTAGAGACCACCATTCCACTTCTCCCTTGCTTGAGAAAGGAAATCTCATAATGAATGGAAGAATGGAAGCTAAAGCAAAGTATGCCCTTCAGAACACCCCCATCCCACTATGTCCCTCACTGTGGATTTCAGGGACCTAGCTTGGGTTTCCCATGTTGGAGCTGTCTCATTTCAGAGAAAATGGGATGACCAAATGGGGGAAATACATACATATAAAAGAAATGATGATGGTCAGTCTGGCTTTCAATCACATTTCAGTCGAAAGGATCCTCCAGATAATGACAGACAAGACCAGTATAATGTGGTACATAAGGATGAGGTATTTCATAGTTTTTGCAGGCTGGCTATGCAGGCCTGGGAAATGGCTCAAGAGGTGAGCATGACTTCACAACCCCTCTCAACAAGATGTTCGGATAAGACAGACTAGCAGATCCCAGGGAAATGCCCACAAATTTATGTTGAACAGGTATATCTTTCCAGATCTGTTCAGGATGTACCAGAAATAGTCGTGTTTACCTCTCTTATGAACAGATAGCTGAGAATGTTCTGCTGCAAACCAGCAACTCGAGAAGCTTAGAAAATAGATTGCTTCTGCTTGAATTGGACAGGTCCATTTCTATAATCATTCCTTCCTATACTCTTGATCACCAGGTTGTGTCTAAAAATCAAGGAGGAAAAGCCAAAAGTAATTCTAGTTTGCACTCTTTTTGGCCAGGGCAGCACTAATTCTTTCTGCTGGACAGTCTAGCAAGAGGAAAATTAAAAATGCTTTCTCGGTGTACATATCTTTTGACTCAAAACTTTATAATAAAAGGAAAATAATTTTGACAAAAAAATGAGTAATTCCAAAGAGTGTTAGAGCCCTTGTCACTGAAATAAACAAGCAAGTCAGGAACTTGATGAAATCTGCCAAAGCTAAGTTTGAAGCTAAAATAGCTACCCAAGCCAAATATAATCACAAGGCATTTTTTTAGTTATGTTCATAATCGTGCAGCAGTCAGTTGAGCTGATTGTGAGCGATGTTACCTGCACTGAGGCTGAAGATGTGTAGCTAAACTACTGGCCATTAAATTCAGCTCTAACTTTACCCCTCTCTTTCCTCCATCTGACCCTCAATATATAGATGAAACTGGCTCACCTCCCGCTATCACACAAGACCAAGTCTTAAACACACTATCCTAAATGCTTTATCCCATGCATGAGCCCCCTCAAATTTTCTATGGTGTGATGACAGTTATTTTCATTAGATGTAATATATAATTATCGACCATGTCATCTGTAAGGCCAGTCTGTAACCAAATGGGATAGGTTATTTCTTGCACAAAACAGGAAGTTGGCTAAGCTTAAAATGGCCCACAAGGGCACCTGGCCTAGTACTTAGCTATAAATCTGTGAAAAGAGAGGATTCCTCTTACTCTCAAACTGGGCACTCTGAGTGTAGACAGCTTGGATAATTTTACATTGATTTCAGGTAATCAGATGCATTCTGGAGATGTGCTAAAGATTATGAGGTAGGATAGGAAACCAAACACAAGGAAATCTTACTTAGCTTAGTAGAAGAGATGCTCTTTCTGACACCAGTTCAGTAACCTAAGTCCAAACAAGGCAAAAGTGGCTATGGAATATCTGTCAGATCTCAACAGAACTGGCATAGCTTAGTTTATGTGTCTGTTAAAGTGCATGCTTCTGCCATTTCAGTACGTCTTCCTATGGAATCCCCCCTGTACTCTAGACCTTAAAGGGGGTCCTCCACATTACCATCAATAGAAGAGATTGCTCCATCATTGTACAGTAATTGTATCTTAGAAAAGTTGTCCCTGGCTCCCATTTGAACTGACTTTCTTACTATTTCTGTATTGAAAGATGGCGGTGGTGGTGGCTATGGCTTACTTCTAAAATCTGGACACTTGAATAAAAGACCAGAACCACAGGAGAAGAGCAAATATTGAACATTGCTCTTCTTCTTTAAACTACCTTTTTTTGCAGGGGTCAAGTCTTCTTGTACTCCCCTCTCAAAATGATAGACAAGCTCCCTCCATCCCACATTTGTACGTACCCACTCTGAGATCACCATACCTGGGAAAAAATGTAATGTTCCAAGAAATGGCGATCTCTGACTTAGTATATGTAGATTAATATGTATGAATACGTTTAAGAAACTTTCTAGGGGCTTGCACAAGTGTATAAATACTGAGCACATGCAAGTCTGACTGCCATTTTGTAGTTGTTGAGATGTAAGAATATATATCTGTGTAGTCTGTCAGTTAATCAGTTTGTATATAATTTGTACTGCTGCAATCCATCCTGATATGTTTCTGTGTAATAAAGCATGTAAACGAACTACCCCGCCTGTTCGTCTTTAATGGGAAACAAGACGAGCGACGTGGTGTCAGAATGGGATCCAGAAGTCCAGATTAAGGACCGAGAAGGCACTCAGTTAAAGGTGGAGGAATACAGAGGAATGGATCATCCCCACTGCATGTTTAATTTGCAAAAAACAGGTCAGAAATGTATTTCAGGTATTAAAGCTTACTTAAATGATTTCTTCGCAAAATATGAAACAAAGCACTCAGAATGCTCTAAACAAATTTCTAAGTAAACAAAATGTCTGAAACTGCAACATATTGATAAAATATTTGAATAACTACGGAAAATGTTTGAAATAAAGTCCAAATCTCATAAAACAAATAAAATAAGGAAAACAAATACATTTTTTCCAAAGTAGTGCACAGCGCATACTTTTTTCGCATTAATTAAAGCCATTCCAGATATCCAAAGTATACAGAGAGTTCACGATTGTGCAGTATTACAGTACAGTTATGTCACAAAATACAGCCATTTCAAAGCACATTTCGCAAAGTACAGTATTTGAAAGAGTTTTTTGTGCATTTGAATAGTAGTACAAGTATTGGCTGTGTGCGCATGTCCGTATGTAATTACAAGGGCCATTTTCAGTGTGTTTGTGCATAATTTGTTGGCATGGCTTTTGGATTTCATAAACCAGCTTATTCTTTGATAGTAATAACGCAGAGAATTGGAGAGTGTTTGAGCAAGAGTGTGATATTTTCATACAAGCTGCATTTTCTGATAAAGATGACCGTACAAAGGCATTGTGCTTAATTTAGCTGGTTCAGAAGCCATAGAAAGGGAGCATTCATTTGTGTATGCACCTGCTATATTTGCAGGAGAGGGGGGAAATGTTCATAAGTTGTACCGGCTGAATCGAGGGAAGACCCTGAGTGCTTAAAGTGCAAAATTTAGAGAAATGTGTAACCCCCAAACAAATATTACAATGGAAATGCACTTATTTTACACAGAAGATCAAAAGCCTGGGGAAACTTTTGCAGCATATATAACTGACTTGAGAAACTGAGCTAAAATGTGCAGATTTGGTGATTTAAGGGATGAGTTGATAAAATACAGACTTGTGTGTGGTATTAAAGATGATGCTTTGAGATTTTGCTTCGTGACAGTGATTTAACTTTGAATAAGGCCATTGAGAATTGTCAGATATATATGAGCTAACAGAAAAGCACACAAATATGCTTACACATGAAAAATGCATGCTTCCAGTATCTTATAGTGCTCAGGTTGATGGTATGCAGCACATGGTTAAAAGAAAGAGGCCCAAGCACATGGCAGCAACTGCAAGTTCTGCAACAGTCACTGGGAAACCCTGTAACTTTCTAGCAAGTTCCAAGGTGCACTCTGGAAATAGCACAGTCTCAGTGAAGCATAAGAGTGAGTCAGCAAACTCAAAGCATGTACCCTTATCCAGTTTCATAGTCAACTTTTGTAATTGTGGTGTAGTCATGAGCCCGAAAGTGAAAAATGCTTAGCTTTTGGTCAACAATGCCATAAGTGCAATAAGTGGAATAATTTCAAAAGGTTTTGTAAGTCAAATAAGAGGCATTCTTTTATTAAAAGAGAACATTCAGAGAGACAAGTTGATCATTTAAAAAGCTGTGACCTTACTTTTTATGTTGATGGTGTGTCGGTGCTTAATGAACCAGTCACTGCAGTAGATTTATGGGCAAAGAATGAAGTATTTCATACTGCTCAGATAAATGGAAAACCCATGGAGCTCAAAGTTGACACAGGTTCAAAGTGCAGTGTTATGTCAGCAGAAACATTTGCTAGTGTGTGTGCTGGTGAGAAGCTTGATTTGGCAAAGTGTGCAAAGTTTGTCAATTATGGTGGGGAAGAAATTCAGACTGAAGGCTTAGTAGTGCTTTCATGTTACTCTGCTGAGATCAGCTATGGGTTGCAATTTTATGTGGTCAAAAGGCACGTCCAGTCATTATTAGGCCTCAGAGACAATTTGAAAATGGGACTACTTACATTTGATAAGGAAATGCATCATGTAAGTTAAGAAGACTGCTGTTCTAATTCAACCCAGTGTGTTTTTTATACCTATGCTGATCTTTCGGAAGACAAATTAGGCAAACTCCCAGTTGTGTACTCTTTGAAGTTAAACCCTGAAATCAGTCCAATTGTCAGGCCAGCCCTGAAAGTTCCACTAGTTATGCAGAACAGAGTTGAAGCTGAGCTAGCTAAAATGGTGCAGCAAGGTGTAATTTCTCCAGTTGATGAACCTACTGAATGGGTATCTTCCATGGTCGTAGATCATAAGAAAAGCTCAAATTATGTCATAATATGTATTGATCCACGAGATTTGAACAAAGCACTGAAAAGACCTCATCATCCAGTGCGTACAAATAAGTCATTGCCCTTATGCCAAATGGCACTGTTTTTTCTGTCTTAGCTCTAGAGTTCATTTGCCAAATTTTGCTTGATAGAAAATCTTCATTGCTAACCACTTTCAGTACTCCTTTTTGCACGTACAGATTTTTGAGAATGCCATTTGGGATAAATTTTGCCAGTGAAGTCTTCCAGCATGATATGGAACAAATGTTTTCTGGGTATATGTGTGCTATTATAGTAGATGATATTCTAGTAGGAGGTAATGGTGAAGCCGAGCATGACAGAAACCTCAAGAAAGTTTTGGAAAGAGCGTGTGAAATGACTCTTAAGCTGAATCCTCAGATTTGCAATTTCAGGCTAGTTTACCAGTTCAGGCTTACAACTGGATCCTTCAAAGCAAACAGCAATTCTTGAGATGCCAACTCCAGACAATGTTCAAAGCCCTACAACATTTTCTTGGCATGGTTAACTACCTAGGCAAGTTCATTCCAGACTTGAGCCAACTTTCAGCACCACTTAGAAAGTTGACACACAAAGATGTATCCTGGTCATGATTAGAACACCACCAAGAGCATTTGATGTCCTGAAACAGAATTCCCAGTCCACTAACTCTCAAATACTATGATGTTGACAAGCCAGTTACTTTTTCTTTTGATGCTTCAAAGTTTGGTCTTGGTGCAGTCATTCTTCAAGAGGGTAGACCAATAGATTGTGCGTTTAGAACTAACTCAAATTGAAATGCACTATGCACAGATAGAGAAAGAACTCTTGGCAATTGTGTTTGCATGTTTAAAGTTGCATGATTGTATTTATGGTAGACCTATCCAGACTGAAACAGATCACCAACATCTAGTCACTATTTTAAGAAAGCCTATGCACACAGCTTCTGCCAGATTACAACGCATGATGCTCAAATTGCAAAAGTATAATTTTAATCCTGTCTACACAAAAGGCAAACTTTTTTATCTTGCTGATACTTTGTCCACATCGCCCAGAAATACCACAGAACAGCATGAAAATGAGAAACTTGATTTTGAAGTCATGGAAGTGAGTCATTTTTCTTCCACATGTCTTGATGAGCTTAGAAGTCATACAACCTCAAATCCAATTCTTCATAAGTTCAACCACTTTATCAGTCAAGGATGGCCTTCAAAGCAATCTTGTTTACTAGTAGACTTGCAACCTTATTTTCCTTAGAGAGATGAGATTTTGTTTGATAATGGTATCATTATGAAAGGTCCAAAAGTGATTGTTCCAAAGTTCTTCCAACAAGAGTATATTACTGTTTTGCATCGTGGCCACCCAGGAACTGATTCTACCAGAAGAAGGGCGAGAGAACTAGTGTTTTGACCTTCTGTGTCACAGGATATTGAGAGAGTACTTTCATCTTGTTCTGTATGTAATAGTACTAAGCCACATCAACAGAAAGAACCACTTCAGCTAATACAGATTCCTGAACTACCTTGGTCAACAGTAGCTACAGACATTTTCGAGTGGAATGATCAACATTACTTGGTGTTAGTAGACTCTCATTCAAATTGGTTTGAGATTGACCTGCTTCCTAATGTCCAATACTGTCATTACTAAATTAAAGTGTCATTTTGCAGTCCATGGTAGCCCACACAAAGTTAATTCTGACAATGGTACACAGTTTACAAGCCAGCAGTTCAAAAGATTTGCTGAAGAGTGGGATTGTACTTATGTTACAAGTAGCCGAGTACCCGCATTCAAATGGTTTGGTTGAACATGCAGATGAGAATGTGAAGCAATTACTAGAGAAGTCTAAATGAGACAATAGTAATGTTTTCCTGAATCTCTTGAATCTCAGAAATGTTCCTCTTGATAAACATTTTGGTTCACTTGCACACAGACTTCTATTGAAACAAACCAGAACCACACTACCAGTTAATAGTTCATTGTTGGTTCCATGTGTCAAGAATAACAGATCAGTGAAAGCCCATCTGTTAAACAAGCACTTATTCTAGAAGTCCTATTATGATAAGACCAGAAAACCGCTCAATCCAGTATGAAAAGGGGAGATGGTGAGGATGCAGATACCAAAGGTTTTGATCGGATTGGTGTCATGAAAAGTGTATGTCCAGATTGGAATCGCAAAGAGCTGAATTAGGTGGAATTGGAAACATTTGATCCCAGTGTCCAAGCCTCTATTGCAGTATCATACCTGCGAAAAAGGCTCTCTATCTCAGAGTGAGTTATCCAGCGTTCCAGTTCCAGAGGACGTTCCAGTAAATATCCCTGTTCCTGAGAAGAATCACGAAACTCCTGAAGCAGGTTGTTCACCAATGACAGTCTCTGTTGCTAAACCCAATTTTGATTGCTATATCACTAGATCAGGTCGCATTTCCAGACCATGTTCCTGATACACGGCAACTTGGACATGAATGTTGTGCTTGTTTCTTATTGTCTGTGCAATTGCATGTTTCTTTTTAAATGTCACTATATTGTGGGCAATTCATTAAAAGGGGGATGTAGATCATTATATATGTATAGCTTTAAAAAGCTTTCTAGAGGCTTGCACAAGTGTATAAATACTGAGCATGTTGTGAGCCTGACTGCGATTTTGTTATTAGCTGTTGAGATGTAAGCATGTATGCCTGTGTAGTCTGACAGTTTGTTTATATTTTGTACTGTTGCTATCCATCCTGATGTCTTTCTGTGTAATAAAGCATGTAAACAAACTACTCCACCTGCTCGTCTTTAATGGGAAACAAGACGAGTGACAGTATTATGCAAGTCTGTATTTTCATCCATTCACTTTCTATATTTCATCACTAGCTCATCTGAGTGCAGAGATTTCAAATAGTTACTGTTCACATTATTCCACCAGGGCAGTGTTCCTTTTTACTCGCTCTTTTTTCATCCCTAAGTGGGTTTATGAGTTGCCCTTATCCAAGCCATTCAATTATCAGTTTTCTTTTCAAATATACAGAACTTGAAGAGAAAGGACCCTTTATTCCCTTGAGAAAGATTGAACCGCTATTTGTATCCTTTGCAAAAGGGAACAAGGGGAACCCAGTAGACAAACAGACTCCAATACATTTCTTTTTGTTGCACAGCTTATGGCAGAGCTATCCCAGGGAATATCAGAGCCCATTCCATTAGAGCCACTGCAGCCTTATTTAATGGAATCACCAATGCAGGCTGCTCTTGAAACAGCAACTTAGGCCTTTATTCACACCTCCTCTAGACATTACTGTTTAGGAGTAGCCTCCAGAGTCAGGGCGGGATTCTCCTGTTCTGTTCTGCAGGACCTTATCCCCTGAATTCTGTTTTTCTAGCTTTTGTGTCTTTTAGGTTCATAGGTAGGTACTAGGCTATTGGTCCTAGGGCCTATATAAGCCTAGCCAAAGGTACCCTGGCTTTCGCCACCCAAGAAAATTATTTTCCTGTGCCACTGTCGAGCAGAGCCGCAGAAGTGATCCTCGGGATGAATTTCCTATCTCCCATCCAATCATCAAGATTTTTCTTGAAGAGCCGCTAATGAGGAGCTTTGTTTGATATAGATAGGTATTTTGTTCCAGAGTATGGGAAGTCTCTGGGATAGGAATCTATCCCTGCAGCATGTTCTGTTTATTGTGGTGACAAGGTTTAGATCCCTAGACTGTGTAGCCCGTAGGGATTGGGATTTCTTTAAGTGGAGCATGTCTAAAAGCTCTGGGTTTGACATAGCTTTGTGTGTTAGGCAGAGATCGCCTCTGAGAAGGCGATATGCAACGGAGTAAAGCTGCAGTTTTTTTAGACGGTCTGCATAGGGCATCTGTTTGAGGCTGGTAATCCTCTTTGTGAGGTATTTCTGTGGCCTTTCCAGTTGTTGTAGATGTCTTGTGAGGTACATACCAAAAGGGGCGTTGTACTCTATAATGGGTCTAATGAGTGACGAGTAGAGGGGAACAATGACCTCTCTTTTTTCCTGGATGAGAAACCTTTTGTGATGAGGTGTGCCACATAGAAGGATTTCCTGACTACTGTGGCAATGTGATTATCAAAAGAGAGACTACTGTCCACCTGTGTCCCAAGGTCTCTTATCACACTTTCAGTGTTAAGTAGACTACCGCCTATGTGGTAGTTTGTGGGTACTGAGTTTTTACCAAAAGGGATGACAATGCACTTTTTGGCATTGAGCTTGAGGCCATGGCTTTGACACCAGGCATCTGTCTCAGTGAGGCCCTTTTGTAGGATGAGGGAAGTGGCCTTGGGAATATTCACAAAAACAAACTGAAACTGGGAAAATGCTGATGAACGTAGTGTAGTTGTGTTATTAACTTATCAAAAATCTAGATGTTCAAGTAGATTCACTGTTGCAGTCTAGCTACCATTCCTTCTACCTACTCTGACCAGTTTCCCTTGTCTACACGAGATGGTTGACATCCCTGTCCCTTGCTTGCAACTTCCATTTCCCTTTTGTACCAGGCCACCTCCCTCATTTTTCTGTATTTGTTCTGAGAGAGGTAGATTGAGGACATCTGGAGTGGACCTGGGGCATGTACAACTGTTTATCTGGTCCGCTAGAGCTTTGGCACCATTGTGTTTTACTTGGTTGCAACCAGGGCAAGAAAGATATAAAAATGGCATCAAGAGAGGGTCTCTGTCAAAACCCTAGGGAAAGGGCAAGCTCTGTCAGTCGGACTGGACAGACTGGCCACCTACAGGCAGGAAACCAAACAGTGAAGCTACCTGAACATCTGCATTTGTTTTAGTTCTAAGACAGCTATACAATGCAACTCTTTTTTGCCATTCAGGTAATAGTTCTCAAAGGGCATGCTTAATATAAAGAGGCTAGATCTTTTCAATGCAAGTCTGGTCTGTGCTTTCATCAAATTACATCTTTTGCTGTCTGTCTGTCTGCCTGCTGATGGATCCAACATTGTGTGTCTCCTACCTGTCACACAGTTTCTCTAAGGAGTATTGCACTTGAGACCATGAAGAAGAAAAATTGATTCTTCTTGTGACCTAAATTATGTCCTTGGAAAACTGACCCAGTCACCTTTTGAGATTGCAGCCACAGCTCCTTTCAAAACAAAACAGTTGTGCTAGTAGTGATCAGCTAATTTTGTGTGCCAGAAACACAAACCCTGATGTACAGTGAACTCTTCCTAGTTTTTCGCAAGGGCTGGTTAAGCTTTAGAGTAGCACTCTCTCTTATGCCCAAGGTTGTCATGGAATTTTCCCTCAGTCAAGCTATCCATCTAATTGCCTTCTCCAGCCCACAAAATAGGGGTGTGCAATCTAGGAGTATACAAGTGATTGATATTTTCATAGAACAAGTAATCTCCGTGGTATCCCCCAAGTCTCAAAACAACCCACTAAACAAGTATAGTGGGTCCAAAAACAAAACCGTGTAGGAAACTTCTCTGTGTGGAAGATTTTCAGTCCATATATCTCTAGGTAATCACTGTATGTTAATCAGATCAGACAATAGTAGTAGAAGTAGCGAACTTAAACTCGTCTTAAGTATAAAAAAAAAAAAAAAAAAAAGTATTCGAAAGTAATCCAAGCAAGGCAGGCAGTCTGTTCTGCAAATCTCAGCTACAACCTGTTCAGAGTCTGGAGTTCATAGGTGCCTAGGTAAACACAGCAAGTCAGATAGCCTCTGTTCCTTCACATCATGTAGACATAATCAGGTTTCAGATGCATTGAATTCCTGTTCACCCTTCTCCCTTGGTCAGAATAGTCCTTCAAGTTCTAGGGTTGGAGGCAGTGGCTACAACCTTAGTTCCTACAGCCCAATTTTATATGCTCATTCGTCAGTGGACTCTGGCTGTTCAGTGGTCGATTCTGCATCATCCTCTAGCCTTTCCAGTTAAACTCTCTCAAGTCTGCAAGGATCTTCCTCGTTGGTGGATTCAGTCAAAATTTTCCTAGGCCATCCTTTTATTGTGTCCCCTTCAGTAGCCATCATGATCACAGACTCCTCCAAACCGAGGTGAGGGGGTATTTCTTGAGTTGGGCGGTCCAAGGCATGTGGTCCTTCAAAGAGACCAATCCACATATCAGTGTCCTAGAGATGACAGCGATCCTACAAGCATCAGGCCTTTCAAGAGGTTCTTCCTCTGGGGGCCATTGCAATACAAACTGAACACGACTGTGGTTTGGTACATCAGTAAATGGGCGGAACCCATTCTTACTCCCTTTGTCGAGAGGCAGAGAGAGTTTGGCAGCGGATGATCTCTTCCAGCTATCTTCTAGTAGCAATGCACATATGGGGGAAATCAAATGTTTCAGCAGACAGACTCAGCAGGTCACTTTTGATGCATCGCAAATGGTCTCTCAATCGGTCAGTGGCAGAGAGAATTTTCCATCGTTGGGCCCAACCTTTCTGTGACCTTTTTGCCTCTCCCCTCAGCAGCAAATGCAGGAGGTTCTTCGCCCTAATCCTCCCTCAGTGGAAGTCAGCGAGAGATGCTCTAGTGCATGTTTGGCCCTCCAGTCTCCTTTATGCTTATCCCTTGTTACCTCTAATTCCAAAATTCTTACAGAAAGCACTTTGGTTGAAGGGCACAGTTATCCTCATTGCTCCCTTTTGGTCTCATCAGGTGAGGTTCCCCTTCCTGTGGACTCATTGTTAATATCCTCCATGGATTCTGGACCCCAGTCCAGATCTTCTCCTGATATTCCAGGCCTCACACTGACCACAGGGTTTCTCCAATTCCATTGTTAGCTAGACAGCCCAGGCTTTCCTCCGTAGTGTGACAGATGCTTCTACCTTCCCAGAAAGCTTCTGTGAGAAAAGTGCACAAAAGTAAATGGAAGAAATTCTCAGTTTGGACTCTTCAGAGGGAACTTGACCCTTTTACTGCAGCTATACCTGCTGTTCTGGAATTTCTAACAAATGTTCAAGAAGGTGCTAGTTTTTCCAGTATAAAACTACAATTAGCAGCTATATATCTAATTTTTAGTCAGGAGAAAATGCTTCGTCATTAGCTTCTTCAAAATATGCAATGGCCTTCCTTAAAGGCACCTTCTTACTTAGACCTCCAGTGAAAGACCCATCACCTCCTTAGGATTTAACAGTTGTACTGCAAGGGTTAACTCGACAACCCTTTGAACCAGCAGCTAAATCGGATTTAAAATTTTTGTCTTGGAAACCGGTCTTATTGGTAGCCATTACATCTGTGAGGCAAGCTTCTGAACTCCCAAGCTCTATCTTTCAAATCTCCTTACAATATTTTTCACAAATTTAGGGTCATCTTACAAACAAATCCATCCTTTTTGCCTAAGGTAGCATCTGAAACCAATATCAATCAGGCTATTAGTTTGTCTGCCTTATCCCCCAATTTCACTAATACATGCTGCATGTTTTGGATGTACATAGACAGCTATGTTTTTATTTCCACAGAACAAAAGATTTCAGAAAGTTAGAACAACTCTTTGATGTTCTTTGTGTTTCACTTTTTCAGTCATCACTTGTGGGTTATCGCTGCTGTGGTAGCCCTCGGCCAGCCCGAATACCAGAATCAGTGTTTTTCTGCGTCTGCTGCAGTCGCCTGTAGTCTAACATCGGGTCATCAGTGCTGTAAAGCAAGGCAGCCGACGTCATTACATCAGTCTTTCTTGTCGTGGAGTCCATAGCTGAAGCAGTTTGCACGAGTGACGATCGGTCGCTACCAAAGTTTGAATTTCAGCTGAAAATGTCTAAAGCTAAGTACCCCGTTGGGGACCCTATTTTCTTGCACTAATCGATATCCAAAAAAGTTAACAATTGTCTTGTCTGTGGAAAACAGATCACACAGCAAGACTTCCATTCTTACTGCGTCACTTGTTTAGGCCCAGACTACGATGTTCCCTGTTGCTGGTTCTGTGCCCTCTTTAATGCGAGAACCATTAACCTTAGGGCTCTTATTGTAGACAGTTATTTTCGTGTTCCATCTTCGCATTCCGATATGGTGTCCATCAGCCAGCAATCCTTTGACATTATGAAAAAACACAGAGATAAAGATAGAGACAGACCACACAAGGCTAAGCCCTCCAACGACGCTACCACTAAGCAGGTCATCAGTTCTCCAGAATTCAGTGAGGCGCTTTGGCAGCCCCTGATGCCCGATTCAGTATCTATGTAGGCCTCTACAGAGACCCTTTCAGAGTTCGGTATGCCGCAGAAATCTTCTTCGTCTTCCTAGCCTTTGGCTGTCTCTGCCTCGGTTGGGTCCAGAGCCATTACACAGGCACTAGCTTCCAAGGAGGCCTTTCACACTACAGATCATCTAGAAAAAAAAACTCTTGTCTTGTCATCATACGTTCCCTCAGACGACTGATTCTCTCAGGCCTCAGGCCCCCACCCCAGGAAAATCCTAGAAAATCTGCCATCTTCCTTCTGCTCCACCACCCCAAGCACAAATGCTTAAAATGGTGGAGGATCTCATCTCCCTTATCTGGGGTAGTCAGGCCACAACTTCTAAAAGGAAAAGGCATCCTTTTCCAGAAATTATGACAGAACTGGATTCTGAGGAATCTGACTTTTCAGATTTTGAAGAGGAACAGCAACCTCTGACAGCTTATGAGGATTCAGATGCAGAAGAATCCATCCCTTCTGCCTCCCCTCCAGAGGACCCTTCACACCCTCAGTGAACATTTCCAGTGGGAATCTCAGAACTTTCCCCAGTCTAAGAAAAGACTTAGAGAGTTTCTGGACCTGCCCCAGCACAGACCCCTGGCCATCCCCCCTATTTTAGAAGTGGTGGATGATGTTTTCCATGAATCCAGCTTAGCCCCTGATTGCCCTCCCACCTGCTCCCAGTAAAACTGTCATTAGGAGGCATGCATGGCTGAAAGAACAACCTCTCCCTGATCATGGCAAGTCTAAACCTATTGATGCACCCCTGGATAAGGAGTGCTTGTTTGGAAGAAAAGCAGAGGAGGTGCTTAAGAAGATGGAAGACAAAGCAAAATCTATGCAAACAGTAAAATATTTCTTTCAGGTTCAACCTTCCAGGTTCAGCAGGAACTTGCCCTCTAAGCACTGGTCCTTCCCTGCACCTAGTAGACAGGGCCAAAGTAAGCCCTGCAGGGACAGACCATCCAGGCCCCTATCCCAGGGCCAGCAGAGAAGCAAACAGGGGACCACTTCTGCCACAAAGACAGGGAGTTCTAAGCCACACTTCTATGGCAAAAATTCACAATGACAAAAATTCACAATGACTCCCCCTCCTCCCTCTGCCCTCCCTTCACTCACCAAAAACTAGAAGGAAGGCTCTCCCTCTTCAAAGAAAATTGGCTTTCTGTAACAAAGGACCAATGGGTCGTAAAGATAATTTTTCAGGGATACAGATTATGTTTCAGCGAACTCCCATTTCCAAGAGATACCCAAACTTACCTCCAAATCAGTGGGCAGAGACATTAAAACAGGTCCAAACTCTCATATCCCAGGGGAGCAGTAGAACCTGTCCCCCCAGATCAAGCAGGCAAAGGCTTTTATTCCAGACTATTCCTTGTTCCCAGAAGAGAGGGCACTTGGCGCCCCATCCTGGATCTATCCATTCTGAACACCTCCCTGGTGGTACCCAGATACAAAATGCTCACTTTGCAGCAGCTGCTGACTATCCTAACAAAAAATGCCTGGGTGGTGACTTACTAAGCTGGGCATAAATCCCTATGCCACTCGGGTTGCCAACTGGCTTACTGACAGAACCCAGACTGTAAAAGTAGCCAACTCCAAATCCAGCTCCAGACAAGTGACAAGTGGAGTACCTCAGGGTTCAGTCCTGGGAACACTCTTGTTTGGCATCTACTTCTCTGAAATACAGGCCAACACTATGGAACTCTGGCTAACAAAGTTTGCAGATGACTGCAAACTGGGAGCCATTATTGAATCCCCAAATGATGTGGATATTCTACAAAAGGGCCTTACAAAAACAGATGCCTGGTGCCAGAGCCACGAGCTCAAGCTTAATGCCAAGAAATGTATAGTTATCCCCTTTGGAAAAAAACATGTACCCATGAATTACCACATAGGTGGCAGTACACTAAACATTGAAAGTGTGATGAGAGACTTAGGGACACAGGTGGACAGTGGTCTCACCTTTGATAACCACATCGCCACAACAGTCAGGAAATCCTTCTATGTGGCACACCCCATCACTAAGGGCTTTTCATCCAGAAAAAAGGAGGTCATTGTCCATCTGTACTCATCCCTCATTAGACCCATTATAGAGTATAATGCCCAGTTTGGTATGTACCCCACAAGACATCTGCAACAGCTGGAAAGGCCACAGAAATACCTCACTAAAAGAATCACAGGCCTAAAGCAGATGCCATATGCTGACCGTCTAAAAAAACTCCAACTATACTCTGTTGCATATCATCTACTCAGAGGCGATCTCTGCTTAACATACAAGGCCGTGTTAAACCCTGAGCTGTTAGACATGCTCCACTTAAAGAAATCCGAATCCCTCAGAGCCACACGCTCCAGGGATCTAAACCTAGTCATCACAATGAACAAAACATGCTGGAGGGATAGGTTCCTGACCCAGAGACTCCCCATACTCTGGAATAGACTGCCCATACATGTCAAGCAGAGCACCTCCTTGGCCCTCTTCAAAAGGAACCTTGATGATTGGATGGGAGATAGGAAATTCAGCCCGGGGATCATGTCAGTCGCCCTGCTAGACAGGGGTCCAGGGAAGTAAATATTGTGGGAAGAAATATTCAGGGAATTGTTATGCCTAGGCTTGTATAGGCCCTAGGGCTGATAGCCAAGTACTAACCTATGAACCCTAAACCTAAAAGATGCCTACCTCCACAACCCCATAAGGGAATCCTGCAGGAAATTCCTGCGCTTCAGAGCAGGCTCACAGCCCTTTCAGTTCTCTGCGCTGCCGTTTGGCTTATCTGCTACACCCAGAGTATTCACCAAATGCTTAGCCCCGGCCATAGGATTTGGGAGACAAAGAAATATTCAGAGTTACCCTTACCTGGACGACTGCCTCATTCAGGCAGAGTACAAAGAATAGCTGCTCCAGGACCTTCTCTTTGTCAAATCCCTCCTAACTTCCCTAGGGTTCACCATCAAGGAGAAGAAATCAAAGCAAACCCCCACCAGGAAGATCATTTTCTTGGGAGCTCTGCTAGACAAGCAGAGCTTCCTGTCTCTTTACTGTACCCAACTGGCTTCCAGAAGTCACCTCACCACAAGGAAGTTCCTGCAAGACCTGGGATACGTGACATCTTGCATCCTTCTAATTCCTCTGGCAAGGCTTCACATGAGAAAACTTCAGTGGTACCTAAAGAACCTTTGGTGTCAATACTCTGTCTCTAGAAACCTCTCTCCCTCTGATCCCATGTATAATGGCCAAGTTTCTCTGGTGGGCAGATGCCTGTGCCAAGAACAAGGGTCTTCCCTTCATCCTCCGCCCTATCGGCTAAACCATCACCACCAACGCCTCAGACATTGCTTGGGGGACTCACCTAGTAGGCAGGTGCACCCAAGGTCTATGGGATGCCCAGCACCTTCACTTACACATCAAACAAAAAGAAACAATGGCAGTACAAAAGGCTGTGACATCCTTCAAACCCCATCTCAGACCAGGGGTTCCTCCTCATGAAAACAGACAACACCACAGTAATCTGGTATGTCAACAAACAGGGGAGGGACCCATTCTTACCCTCTGTGCAGACTAGCCATGAACCTCTGGCTGACACCCGCCTCCATGGGTCTACACCTACTTGCCCAACATCTACCAGGGGTCAACAACACCCTGGCAGACCACCTAACCAGAAATTACTGGACCCCCACGAATGGCAGCTCCACAGGGAAATCATTCTGCAAATCGCACAGGAGTGAGGGACTCCAGAGGTTGATCTCTTTGTTTCACACCTCAACCACCAGCTGCAAAAGTTCTGTACTAGAGTGTGTCACCTCCTAACGTGGAAGGTGGATGCCTTGACCTTCCCCTGGAACTTCCTCTTTGTGTACATGTTCCCTCCTCTGCCTTTAATTCCCAAGGTACTGATCAGACTAAGGGAGGAGAGACCAAAGGCCATCCTCATTGCTCCAGATTGGCCCAGGCAGCATTGGTACCCCTTACTGCGGAGCCTGACCTTACAGTCCCCCAAGCAACTTTCCCTGATCTCAGACCTCTTGACCCAGGTGAGGGGGGAGATACTGCACCCAGACGTGAAGACTCTCAGTCTTTCAACATGGCTTATACCTCAAAAGCTGGCAGAGTCCCTCTTAAGCAAACAGGTCCTAGACATTATCACAGAGGCCGGAATGCCCAGCACCAGAAAATCTTATGCAGGGAAATGAAAAAGATTCTGCTCCTGGAACCAGTCCAGATGGGCTCAGTACCTCAAGTCCTTCAATCCCTCTTATCTTGGATTACCTAGCCGAGTTGCTCAAAAGTGGCCTCTCCTCTTCTATTAAAATCCATGCCTCAGCCATTTCAGCCCATTGCGATTCAGACCTACCCTTCTTCTCTCATCCTTTGATTAAACAATTTCTCAGAGGGGCTTCTAATATCAGACCTTCCAATCCAGCCTGGGACCTGAATTATGTTTTACAAAAAGTAATCTTACCTCCTTTTGAACCTGCTGCGTCAACAGAATTGAAATACCTCTTCTGGAAGACTGCCTTCCTACTAGCTATCACCTCAGCCAGAAGGGTTTCAGAACTTCAGGCAGTCATGACTGTTGAACCCTTCATCATTTTCTACACAGACAGGGTATCCCTGAGGACTAAGCCCTCCTTTATGCCCAAGGTGGTATCTGATGTGACCCCCAACCAGGCCGTACACCTACCTACCTTATTTCCCACCCCTCAAAACAAGGCATAAAGAATTCTGCACTCACTAGACATGCACAGACAGCTCAGATACTATCTGGACCGTACTATACCCTTGAGAAAAACAGACCAGCTGCTTGTCAGCTTTGCCCCAGGGGAAGAGGGGAAGCTCATTTCTAAATAAACTATTTCCAAATGGATATCACACTGTATCCATTTCTGCTACAGACTACATGGGAAACCACCCCCTAAGTCTATTCGTACCCATTCCACTAGGGCAGCCTCCACTTCCACAACCTTCCTCAGAGGAGTTCCCACCAGGGGCATCTTGGAAGCTGCCATCTAGACCTCTGTCCATACCTTTACAAAGCATTAACACCTACCTCTTTTTTCTAAGTCTAGGACAGGGTTTGCCTCTGCAGTTCTACAGGGCTTGCTGACCCATGCCTAGGGCTCTAATCTGTCCTTCCACCCTTCTCTTCAGCTTTGGGAATCCTCCCAGAGGTGAAGACTGCAACAGTGAAACACGTAGAACATAGTATAGTTGTGTACAAGCAGGGAGGGACTCACTCCTACCCTCTATGCAGACTGGCCATGACCCTTTGGCACACAGCCTCTGCCATGCAACTCCACCTGACAGCACAATTCCTGCCAGGTTCTCTAAACTCTCTGGCAGACCACTTAAGCAGAAATCTTCTGGACCCACACGAGTGGCAGCTAGACAAAAGAACCTTCACCCTAATAACTCAAAAATGGGGCACCCCGAAGGTCGAATTCTTTGCCTCCGCCACCAACCATCAGCCCAACAAGTTCTGCATCAGGGAACATCACTGCATGGCTTGGAAGGTGGATGCCCTATCCTTCCCCTGGGTCAATCAGTGTATGCTTTTCCTCCACTTCCTCTCACCACCAGTGTACTGCTCAAAGTAAGGGAGGAAAAGCCAGGGACACTTCTTATTGCTCCAGACTGGCCTCGCCAGCACTGGTACTCACTGCTGCGGAGCCTGTCCCCACTGCCACCATGGCATCTCACTCAGACCCCAACCCTCCTGACCCAGAGGGAAGGAGAATTCATGCATCCCGAATTGCAGACCCTCAATTTGGCAGCCTGGCTTATTCCCTGACCACTGCTCAATCTGCCAACCTCAGTAAAAAGGTTCTAGATGTGACGCCCTAGCACTACAAAGTCTTATGCTGACAAATGGAAAAGGTTCTGCACCTGGATTGAGGCCGAGGGAGCTGATACGACACAACCCTCCCTACCTCTCATCCTGGATTACCTAGCTGACCTGCTACACAGTGGTCTCTCCTTTTCCTCTATTAAAATTCATGCCTTTGCTATCTCTTCTCATTTCCACACGGAGCAGCCCCTTTTCTCACACCCTCTGATAAAACAATTCCTAAGAGGTGCTAGCAACTTGAGGCCACCCAGAAGAGCACCCACCCCAGCTTGGGACCTTAACTCACCCTGCCACCCGTTAAACCAGTATCTTCAGCAGAGCTAACATTTCTCTCCTGGAAGACAGCATTTCTTCTGGCCATCACTTCAGCCAGAAGAGTCTTCGAGCTACAAGCACTCATGGCTGTGGAGACCTTCATCATCTTCCATGCTGACAGGATTTCCCTCAGGACTAACCTGTCCTTCATGCCTAAAGTGGTGTCCAGTGTAGCTCTCAACCAGTCCATTCATTTGCCCACCTTTTTTCCTAACCCACAAAACAAGGGAGAAAGGATCCTGCACTCTCTAGATCTGCACAGAAAGCTCATATTCTATCTAGACAGGACTAAACCATTCAGAAAGTCTGATCAATTACTGGTTAGCTTTGCTGCAGGGGCAGAGGGCAAAGCCATTTCCAAACAAATGATTTCCAAATGGATAGCAAACTGCATCCATTTCTGTTAAAAGCAACACAGAAAAACTCCCCCTAAGGGGGTCAGGACTCACTCCACCAGAGTAGCCTCCACCTCTACAGCTTTCCTCAGAGGAGCCCCCACCAGGGACATCCTGGAGGCTGCCACCTGGACATCTGTTCACACTTTCACCAAGCGTTACCACCTGCTTATCTTTTCCAAATCCAGGGCAGGCTTTGCCACTGCAGTCTTACAGGGCATCCTAGCCAGACCCTAGTCTCCTTGACTGCCTCCACCCTTTTTCTCAGCTTTGGGAATCAACCCAAATCTGATGACTGCAGTGAAGCATGAAGAACATAGTACAGTTGTGTACACTTACCATAAATGTAGATGTTCGAGTGCATTCACTGTTGCAGTCCCGGTTTCCCTCCCTCCATGCCCCTTATATCTTCCCCTAGGGCACATAAGCTTCCCATGGTGGCTTTTAGCCACCAGGACCACTTTACCTTATTTCCTTGTGCTTCTGATGGGTTAGGGCAAGAAAAACTGATGTAATGATGTCCTGACATCAGACTACAGGTGACTGCGGCCGATGCAGAAAAACATTGACTCTGGTATTCGGGCCGGCCGAGGGCTACCACAGCAGGGATAACCCACAGGTGATGACCCAAGATTCATGAATGGAAAGGGCATCATATATTAAAGTTATGTACTCACCATAACTGTGCATCTGTGTTGTCCATTTTCATTCTTCCTCAACTCCCCTCCCTCCTTTCCTCTTCTGAAGTGATCTTGGGGATATTATGAAACCCTTTGTTCCAAGTTTGAGCCCTAGCTCTGTCTCTTCCCATTTTAATACTCAATGTTTAGGGCCTATAAGGCAGAAAACTCTGTCTGAGGTATGTCTAGTTGACTGGGGCATTATGGGTAGCTGGAGGAGTCTGTGAGGTGGATCCGAGAGTCTAGTGTATGCGGCTAATTCAGATCCGATACCCAGTTGTTGAAGAATGGACAACAGACACTTAGATATGGGGAGTACATAACTTTAATTTTTGTTGACAAAGTGTATGGACAAAATGAGGTGTGTTTTATTTTAAATGTACTAAGTGCAGGCAGCCCATATATACAGTGGATATAAAAAGTTTATACACCCCTGTAAAATGCCAGGTTTTTGTGATATAAAAAAATGTGACCATAATAAATAATTTCAAAACTTTTCCCACCTTTATTGTGACCTATAACCTGTACAATTCAATTGAAAAACAAACAAATCTGTTAGGGGAAAAATATAAAAAATAAAAAACATGCAATATCCTGGTTGAATAAGTGTGCACACCCTTAAACTAATACTTTGTTGTGTGTGCACACCCCTAAACTAATACTTTGTTGAAGCAACTTTTGATTTAATTACAGCATTGTCGTCTTGGGTACACATGTGCCATCAATTAAAGAGACTCTGATTAACTCCAAGTAAACTTCAGCTGTCCTAGTAGGATTTTCCTAACATTTACACAGTTGCCTGCTACAGCAAAAACCATGGTCCACAGAGAGCCTACAAAGCATCAAAGGGATATCATTGTTGAAAAGGTATCAGTCAGGAGAAGGATACAAAAAATTTCCACAACATTGGATGCACCATGGAACAAAGTTATGACAGTCATCAAAAAGTGGAGAAAATGTGGGACAACAGTAACATTGCAAAGAACTGGACGTCCCTCCAAAATGGATGAAAAGACGAGACGAAAACTGGTCAGGGAGGCTGCCAAGATACCTACAGCAACACTGAAGGTGCTGCAGGAATTTCTGGCAAGTACTGATTGTGTACTAAATGTGACAGCAATCTCCCGTATTCTCCATATGTCTGGACTATGCGGTAGGGTTACAAGATGGAAGCCTTTTCTTACACACAAAAACATCCAGGCCCAGCAAAAATTTGCAAAACAATACATCAAGTCTCCCAAAAGCATGTGGGGAAAATGTGTTATGGTCTAATGGAGACCAAGGCTGAACTTTTTGGCCACAATTCCAAAAGGTACTTTTGCGCAAAAACAACACTTCGCATCACCAAAAGAACACCATCCCCACGGTGAAGTTTGGTGGTGGCAGAGTCATGCTTTGGGGTTGCTTTTCTTCAGCTGGAACTGAGGCTTTAGTCAAGGTGGAGGGAATTATGAACAGTTCCAAATACCAGTCACTTTTGGCCCAAAACCTTCAGGCATTTGCTAGAAAGCTGAAGATAAAGAGGAATTTCACCTTTCAACATGACAATGACCCCAAGCATACATCCAAATCAACAAAAAAAATGGCTTCACCAGAAGAAAATTAAAGTTTTGGAATGGCCCAGACCTAAATCCACTAGAAAATCTGTGGGGTGTCCTGAAGAGGGCTGTGCACAAGAGGTGCCCTCGCAATCTGACAGATTTGGAGCGCTTTTGCAAGGAAGAGTGGGCAAATATTGCCAAGTCAATATATGCCATGCTGATAGACTCCTACCCAAGAAGACTGAATGCTGTCAACAGAGTATTAGTTTAAGGGTGTGCACACTTGTACAACCAGCGTATTGTACATTTTTTTATATTTTTCCCCTAACAGATTTGTTTGTTTTTCAATTGAATTGTACAGGTTATAGATCACATTTAATGTGGGAACATTTTTGAAATTATTTATTGTGGTCTCATTTTTTTATATCGCAAAAACCTGGCATTTTAACAGGGGTGTGTAAACTTATTGTATCCACTGTATGTAAGGGCAGTATTTTATTTATTTTTAATGTAAGGACAGTATTTTGTACATTTTTATTGACGTCTGCTGACATATTGTTCACAGCTATGATGCATTTAATAGTTATAATTTTTTAAAGCATACCATTGAACTATTGACATGTAAAATGGCTTGTGCAGGAAGGGTAGCATACAAAAGAACCAAAGAGAGCTGCATATATTTTTTTTTCTTTTTTTTTAATGTTGCAGTTAAATGCTGCCAATGGGCTTGTGTTAGTATGGATGATTTCTAGTCAAGTTTAGTGCTGTCACCCCCAGACAGGGTGGGGAACAAACATAATAATTGGCAAAGAATTAAGTTGTTTTATAATGATACAGAAAATAAAGCTGGTTGCGTCTGTGAGTACCTGAAATGACAAGATTTCATTTTGTTTGCAGAAAACCTGCTTGGAAAGATTGGAATTCTACAGTCTTCACATATTTTAGATGGTGCAGAAAGGTAAGTTAAGGATTTCAGGATCAGTAGTACATGACTCATGTATGCCAGCTGCTTCCTGAATCATTTAAAGGAGATGTAGAGAACAGGCAGCCATTTTCTTGCCGTTTTATTTACTTAACTAAATTGATTTTGTAACAGATGGTGCAGTCACATTCTGTGTTGTATCATTCAAGGAAGTGTTTAAAACTGATTAGAAATGAATATACAAACTGCCATCAGAAGAAAATTATTTATTTTGGTGTATTAATGTTTTGTTGACCAAGGCAATGTGCTGTTCCACAGGGATCTTTTTTCCCCAGACAATCCAGTTGAAGAGCACAAGTTTAAATAAGGCAAAGTTAAGAAGCAGTAGCATACAGGTTTAGGAAGCAGTCTGTGTTAATAATTGTAAAGAAACAGAGTAGGTACAATTGCTTCAAACAAGATGAGAGTATGAGTCACTGAACGTGTGTTATATTTATACAGTAGTCTGAAGATTCCACAGAAGTTCTGTATATAGTCTTGTGCAGAACAAAGTTTACCAACAGCTATTTGAACTTTAATCCTGATCCAGTAGTATAGTATCCTTGCATTGAAAGTGAGGGGAAGTTGAGGATGGCCATATGATTGTCAATGTTTTAGAACAGTGGTAAGCAGCTTACTATTAGCACCAGCTGGGTATACATGATTTTGCAGTCAATTTGACATATTAGTAGGGAGTCCCAAGATCTTGGGTTCAGATATGTAGAAGTTGGAGCTGGAAGAGGAAAGTCTGTTATCTGGCCTACAGAGAAGCAGTGCATCATTGATAGGAGGATGCTTGTAGTAAGTGAAGTTCTGTGTGGTTAGTCAACTGGATATGAGGGACAGGAGGCGGAAACCATATTTAAAGAGAAAGTAACAAAACAATACACTGGAAACCATTTTGCTTTTCATAGGCCTAAACTGTACTGTTCACTTCTTGGTATAAAAGGTATGCTGTCTTTGTCATGATAGGTTTGAACAAATATGTTGAAGTAAAAGAAAAAAATTCACCATACTAATTGTGCAGTTTCTACTTCCTTTTATGATGGGCTTCTTTCATCACAGATATGGAACATGTCTTGTTGCATATCCCCTTTTACTGAGCTCACAAGCTGCTCTTCATATTGCATATGGGAAACTTCCACTGTTAGTTTACATTGTTGGTGTTTTCCCTTTTACACCCATTGTGTTTACCAGAAGCATGGTTCAATTATTTGCTCACCTGCAACTGAAAAGTGGTTTATCTCTAGCCTTATCTGAGGTACTCTTCTCAGCACCCACAATTTGCCCACAGTTGTCACCTTCTGTAATTCATATGGAGTTACATGTATTGGTATCATATTTAAGTATGACTCTAAATTCGTTTTGTTAGACCTGTTGCTTCTACTACTATTGGAACTGTTGAAACCAAAAAGTAAAAAAAAAAACAATAAAAATAAGAAACCTGCAGGCCACAGAGACTCACACAGGTACAATAGCCAGTAAACATGCAGTAAAATGCAAAACAGTACAAAAAGAGTGGATTGGCATTTTCGTTTATTAAATATAAACTTCTTCAGTTAGGGAAGTTTGGTGTGAAGGGGGGTGGGAGAGGAGTCGAAGTATAACAATTCAGGCTTCACAGAAGACTGCAATTTAGCCATTCTAAAAAGAAGCCAGCAGTAAAAAGCACTTTGAAAGTCTGTTGTGTGGCATTTGCACTATTTGTGTTTTAAGTAGTCATTGAACAGCATGAAATGTTACTTAAAACTGACTGAAAGACAGCAGTGTATGCATGTAAAATCAGTGCCGTAACAGGAGCTTTAGGAAGAAAGAGGCCTGTATGATGTAATTTTTTTAAAGACAAGCACTGCATTGTGAGATACCTAGAGGCAGACTAAACAATCAGGATCACTTCAAGATGCTAGACCCCATGTGGTCAAAAATTGCATATAAAAATATTTAAAAATCTGTAAATAGTCCCAGACTGGTGTTAAAAATGTAGGAAACAGCAAACCATGATGAAATAAGGGTTTTTTTTGAGTCTGTAAGTGCGGTTCTCCTTTAAAGGTACATTTTTATATTAGTATTTTATTATACATTTATTGATTAAATATGTTAATTAGTGAAGTTGTTTGTTTGGCTTCTGCTAAATAGTAATTATATATGATTTAGTGTATGTGTTTAGTCAAATTAATCTGATGATGCCCAAGAGATTGTACTGGTGAAAGCGCCAAGTCTTTTACATTTTATTATTAAAGCATTTCTTCCTATCAATGCCTTTATTGTTTTTAAAATTGTATGCAGAGCTATACATGTAATCAATGTCGAGGAGGTCTGTTTCTCCTTCAGAATGGGGAATATAGTCTTGGTATACACCGATTTTTTTTTTTTTTTTTTTTTTTTTTTTTGTTATAAATCATTTGATAACAATGAAGTATCCTTCCTGTTTTCCTGTCCAACTGATCCAACACCTTGTAGGGCCAGTCACTCACTCCAAAACTATAAGTTAGGACAGGAACAGCAAATCGATTTATAGCTTGGTCTTTGTTCCTAGATATCAGCTCGGTTTTCAGTATTAATTTTAATCTTCTAAAATTTTACTTACTAAGTTTGATTCGCACTTTTTCAAGTTTTATTTTTGATTCTTCATCAATTCCCAAATATTTATATACTCCCTCTTGCTCAGGTTCTTTTATATCACTTTCCTGTCCCAAGCTGATGTTTTCTTCCTGCTTTAAAGGTTGCTTTTGCACATTTATCAAGACCAAATGGCATTCTTGTATCATCTGAAAAAATTTTGACCACTTGCAGTTATGCTTTCAGTTCCTCATCTTTTGTACTCTACAGTTTTAAATCATCCACAAAAAGAAGATAAGTCTTTACACTTTGTTGTTTTCTGGAAGCCAAATTGTAGCCATGACGTCATATGTTAAGTAGACAGCTTAATTGGTTAAGGGCAAGACTACAAAGCAGCAGTGACAGAGAGTCACACTGGAATATCCCCCTTTGAATTTTTATTCCTGGAATAATAATTTGTCCTTTATCATGGGTTAACTTCAAATTCATTTCCACTCTTTCATGGTTGCTGTAATGTAATTGATCATTGTAGGGTGTATCTTCTAAATTTTTAAGCACTGTTTTATCTGGAAATGTGGAATACTGTCAAATGCTTTTTTGTAGTCTGTCCATGCCATACTTAGATTCTTCTCCTTTTTACAGTTCTCCATTATGATTTTATTTAACAACACATGATCATTTGTTCCATATGGCTTTCTTTTGTTACCCTTTTGTTCTATTGCCATGATTGAGTTTTCTTCTAAATGACTATAAACTCTGGTGGCATAAATTCCACTGTATAGTTTCTACATCATTTGAAGGCAAGTTATTGGTCTACAGTTTTTAGGATAGCTTGCAAGTTCACTCTTAAGTAGGAGTATTGTTTTTCCTCTTGTTAACCAGGTTTGTGTCTGTTCGGGGTATGCATATAAATAGTTCTTATTCATGGCTAAATCTTTATGTAAAGATTTTAATACTTTTGGCCAAACATTAGATACTGCATCTGGGTGTGGGTTTTTTTTTTAGTTAGGAGCTTTTCTTAACTTTGTTTCAATCTTTGTGGCCGTTACTTCATCCCATTTCACATCCTGTACATTTCAACTTCTTATTCTTTCTTTTACTTCTACCCATTCAGCATCTTTATGTTCCACAAGATCTTCATAGATATTTCTCTAGAATGTATCTATTTCTTCTTTTTTTTTTGGTGGTGGTGGTTCAATTCTTTTGCCTTGTTTCCCAAATCTAAACTTTTTTGGCGTCATCAATAAATTGCTTATTTTGTACTTTTCCTTTATATTTGTCTACATATCTTCTAAGTTTTTCTGCTTGTGCTGATATTTTTAATTTATTATTTGTGATATTGCATAGTAGATCCCGATCTGTTGTGATATTCTGCATTGCTTTTATCGCATCTCTCTTTGAGCACTTTTTCCATTCCCTCTTCTATACTCTTCTAACAGTGACAGTTCTTGTCTTAATTGCTTTATAGTTTTCTGTATTCGATACTTCCATGATGGCATTTGATTTCTCACCTTCCTGTCCCTTACTGCCATGTGTTTTGTGGTAAGATTTAATCTGTTATTAATTTGGCTGCACAATAGTGTATCCAGTTCACTTCTGTTGTATCGCTTCACTCTCTATGAAGAGTCCTAATTACTGTGTTCATTTGTTATATCAAACTTCTGTTTGGGTTTTGTTGACTTTCTGTAGTCCATTTCTTTCACTGATCTTAAGGTGTCTGTCCATCTCTATCAAATCAAGCAAGTCTTCTCTTAGATCATTTTCATCTAAACTGAGAGTACCTTCTTTGTTGTCCATTTCCTGTGGGCATGCTACAGAAAATTCCAGAGCTTTTTCCTGTGCCACATTCTGTTCAGTTTCATCCTGTGTCATCCATTGCTGTTTCATATGGGAACTCACTGGCCTGTCACTCCACAATATTGACTACATCAGAGTTGCCACAGTTTTCTGTTCCTTCAATTGCTGTGCAACTCCATCTGAACTTTTGTACTGGTTTCTCATCAATGGTTCCAAAGTATTTTTATATGGCAACTTATCAGATGTTTCCTGCTCCAGTGGTATTTCCTTAATTTGCGGATCCATTGCTGTATCCTGCTGTTAGACTTTCTACAATAAATTATTCACTTCACAGGTAATCCATAACCTCATTTTCTGTTCCTTTAACCTCTCCATTACTAACCTTCTTTTCTACTTTTCCACTCCGTTTCTTATTTTTATCTGGATGCCTTTGCCTGTATTTCTCTTCAAATATCTTTGGTGCTGGTGATCTTTTTGTATTGATTAGTTTTGCTTTCTCCTTCGCATAAATATTGCACCATATTAACCCTTTTTTCTTTCCCATATCCATATTTCTTCTTCATACCTTTTAAAAATCAATAGATTTTGTTCTTTATATTTTCACACTTCTATAGTTGTTTCCTTTTCCAAACGACCCAAGGTTTCCTGGTCTCTATAATGTTTTTCATAAATCTGTTGTATTAATGAACACAGTTTTTTTTATTTGACGCTTCTGACAGTTTTTCTTGTTCAGGTATTTTTCTTTCCTCTAATTTCTCTCTTAATCTTTGTGTATGTCTTCTGTTTGGAAATTCTGGGCCTTTTACGTAATAGTAACAACGTATCATTTCTTTCTTATCCTCAATAGTCCACTCTATTCTCTTTATGGCTCCTTTTTGGCCTATCAGTTTTTGTGATTTTTGTGAACTAGTACTTCTACAACAGGAGGTCATTCTCCCCCTGAACCTGGCCTAGCCCCATTGTAGGAACCTTCCTGTGTCTTGACTATTCTACACGGTCATTCTTCCAGTCCTGGCACCAGTGCCCCTACCAGGATTGTGCACATGTCCTTCAAGGATGCATCTTCAGTCATCACATATGGGTTGTCCTGCCTCAGGCAGCCCTTTGGTCGGCCGGATTCCAAAGTCTGGGTCCGGCGTCGGCTGAAGTTGCCCCTTCCCCGACGTCAGAGCGCCTGGGGTATAAAAGCGTCAGCCGACGCCATCTTCCTCAGTCTTTCTTGCCGCGTGGTGCCCGAAGCAGAAGCAGTTCGCAAGTGCCGGTCGGCCAGCTCCTGTAATTCAACTAAACCGAAGACTTCAGAAGCTAAGTACCCCGTTGGGACTCTTTCTTGCCTCAGCCGATGTCAGATAAAATTAATAATTGCTTAACTTGTGGGAAACAAATACCTCATAAGGATTTCCACTCTTACTGCCTACCTTACCTAGGCCCAGACCACGACGTCTCGGCCTGTTCCGCCTGTGCTTCCTTCAACCGACGCACTCTAAGACGTCGGTCGGAGTTTGCAGAGGAATTTTTGGGGGCTAGTTTTGCTTACAAAATGCCGTCGGAGACTCTGACTTCACATTTAATAAAGAAACGGAAGGACAAGGACCGACACACACGGTCCGCGGTTTTGGCTGAAACCACGGCCAGGCCTACCACGAGTGTCTCGGTCTCGGCTGAAACCGAGTCCTTGGTACTACCGTCCACCGAAACCGTACAACCGACAAACTCGGCCCCGGAGGCCACTACTGTATCGGTTGTCGAATCTCCATTGGAATCTGGTGTCCAGGATCCTTCCGACACCATTCCCTTAGACAAAACTACACCAGCACGTGGTGCAGCCAGGCCTCCTGCATCCATGTCTATTAAGGCATTCTCTAGGGCTAAAGCTGCTAAACACTCAAAATCTATGCCTCCCAGGGTTATCCCTCAGGGACCCACTACAGGTTCTCAGATCCTTAGTCTAGCAGAGGACCTTATTTCATTAATTAGGGGGGCTCAGCCTCATCCGGACAGGGGCTCTCAACCTCCTACAGAAAAAAGGCCCAGGGTTGAGCCCTCTGATCCCCTCTCCTCAGATGAGGCCTCTGATGGCTCTGCTCTCTCGGACTACCAGGAGGAGGCTTTTTCGGCCTACGAGGATTCAGATGCAGAGGAATCTATCCCTTCGGCCTCCCCTCCTGAAGAAATGTCTTTTGGGGAAATTCTGCACACTATGAGGGAGCATTTCCAATGGCAGGGCCAGGAATTCTCTGATTCCAGGAAGAGATTAAGGACCTTCTTGCATTTGCCTCAGCATAGACCTTTGGCTATTCCCCCTGTTTTGAATGTCATTGATGATGTGTACACTGAATCTAGCACAACCCCTGACACTCTTCCTCCAGCTCCTGCCAAACCCGATAGGTACTACAGGGTCCCGGAATCACATCTTTTCCTTTACAAGGCCCACTCTGCTGACCCAGAAACTATTTCCCAGGGCCCTAAAGGGGTTGCAGCTGTCACTACAAAAAATCCACTCCCCTCTGAAAGGGTGTCCAGGGCTTTAGAGCGATGGGGTAAAAAAGTGTATACTTCTGCTACCCTTTCTATGAGGTCTTTAAACTGTCAATTTCATATGATACAGTACCAAGAATATTTGTTAGATGAATTGCATAAAAAGCTGTCTTCACCTGAACCCCTAGATCGCAAATCACTTCAGGATCTGGTACATAACTCTCAACAGGTTAGCAACCATTTCTTGCAGTGTGGTTATGATGCATTGGAAGCTTCATGTAGGTCAGCTATGACAGGTGCAGTCATACGTAGGCATGCTTGGCTGAAGGAACAATCTCTGCCAGACCATGTTAAAGCAAAGCTTCTGGATGCTCCACTGGAAAAGCAAAAGTTATTTGGCTCCACTGCCCAGGAGGTCTTAAAGAAATTTGAAGAAAAGGCAAAATCTGTACAAACAGTCAAAGATTTTATGCAAGTCCAACCACCAAGATTCAGCAGAAATTAGCCTTCCAAGAACTGGTCCTTTCCAGACACAGACAGATTTCAGAGAGGCAAGAACAGGCGTGCCAGAGGTAGAGGGCAAACTAGAGGCTCCTACAGAGGACGTCAATGGCAGCCTCCCAACCAGAGAGGTAGTGCAGGGCCTACAACTGCTGCACAAGGACAGACTCAATGACTTTACTTTGACACCGCCAACCAGGGCTCAATTGGAAGCACCTTTGGGTGGAAAGCTTTCCTTATTTTCAGAAAATTGGCACATTATTACAAGGGACAAATGGACACTACAAACAATAGACAAAGGATACAGGTTCCATTTCCACACATTGCCGAAAAGAAAAGGCATGCCAGACCTGCCACCAAATCAAAGGGCAGAGGCTTTGAAACAAATCTCCAACTTAATGAAAATGAAAGCAATAGAAAAGGTTCCTCTCGCAGAACAAGGCCAAGGATTTTATTCCAGACGCTTCCTTGTTCCAAGAAAAGAAAAGCAATGGAGGCCTATTCTCGACTTGTCCGCACTAAATACTTATCTTATTGTGCCAAAATTCAAAATGCTGACTCTACAGCAACTCCTTTCCATGCTGGGCAAGGGGTCTTGGCTGGTAACTCTGGACCTCAAGGAGGCATACCTGCATGTCCCTATCAGACAAAGCTGCAGAAGACACCTCAGATTTCTTGCAGGTTCAGAGCATTATCAATTCTCAGCATTGCCCTTTGGCTTATCTACTGCACCCAGAGTATTCACGAAATGCCTGGCATCAGTAATTGCACACTGCAGACTTCAGGGGATGCAGATATACCCGTATCTGGACGACTGCCTTATACAAGCGGACAGCCAACAAATTTTGGTAAAACACTTGAATTATGCCATCTATCTTCTTCAGGCCTTGGGATATACAGTCAACATTCACAAGTCAAGACTTGTACCATCCCAAAGAATAACTTTTCTGGGTGCGGATCTAGACACAACCACCCAAATGGCTTTCCTCACAAAAGAAAAACAAAACCAACTACCGGATTACTTCAAAAACCTATCAAGACAAACTCAGCTGACTGCAAGGAAAATCCTGCAGGCCCTGGGTTACATGGCTTCTTGCATTCTTCTGATTCCTCAAGCAAGGCTACATATGAGGAAACTCCAATGGTACCTAAAGAGTTTATGGACTCAGCACAGTCACAGCTTGGAAACTTTGATACCACTCATCCCATGCCTTCAAAGGGAATTTCTGTGGTGGGCTCAGGCAAGCCAGTCAAACAGGGGTTTGCCCTTCAGCAAACCAATAGCCAGCCAAACCATTACAACGGACGCTTCAGACCACGGATGGGGAGCGCACATGGAAGGAAGATGCATTCAAGGACTATGGTCACAAAAAGAGCTACGCATGCACATAAACCAAAAGGAAATGCTGGCAGTGATACATGCAATCGAGGCCTTCAAGTTACTTCTACATCAAGGCCACCTGCCAATAAGGACAGACAACACTACAGTTATGTGGTACATAAACAAGCAAGGAGGCACCCATTCCTACCCTCTTTGCAGACTGTCAATGAATCTATGGAAACTTTCCTTGACTCTCAATATACAGCTGCAATCCCAGTTTGTACCAGGAAAGGACAATATACTGGCGGACAGCTTAAGCAGGAACATCATGGATGCACACGAATGGATGCTGCACCCAGACATCTTCCATCAGATAACACAATCATGGGGGAGACCGGACATAGACCTCTTTGCCTCTCCACACAATCATCAGCTGGAGAAATTCTGCTCAAGGTCATACCACCCACAAGCATGGAAAGTGGACGCCCTCTCTTTCAGCTGGAGAACTCTAACAGTGTATGCATTCCCACCTCTTCCATTAATGACCAAGGTCTTACTGAAGATCAGGGCAGAGCAGCCAAGAGTGATTCTGATAGCTCCGGACTGGCCAAGACAGCACTGGTACCCATTGCTAAAGAGCATGTCACGGACAAAACCATGGCTTCTGCCACAATGGCCGCTTCTCCTGACACAGCACAATTACAAAACTCTGCATTCCAACCTGAAAACATTACAACTAGCTGCCTGGAAAATACCTTGACTCATCACCAGGATAAGCTATCCAAGAGAGTGAAGGATATCATCATGGAAGCTCACAGGCCTTCCACAAGAAAGGCATACTCAGCAAAATGGAAAAGATTTCACACCTGGAGCACCTCAAAGGTCCTAGATGCAACAGTTATGAACATGGCACATATCCTGGAATATTTGGCAGAAATGCTCCACAATGGCCTGTCTTACTCTTCCATTAAAATTCATGCTTCAGCAATTTCAGCAGAGTACAACACTGATCCACCTGTCTTCTCTCATCCTCTGCTAAGACAGTTTCTAAGAGGAATTAAAAACATCAATCCTCCAAGGAAACCACCACTGCCTACTTGGGACCTTAACTTCGTGTTGGAAAAACTAACACTGCCTCCCTTTGAACCAGCAGCATCTGCAGAACTACAGTTCCTCTCTTGGAAGACTGCCTTCCTTCTGGCCATAACCTCAGCAAGAAGAGTATCTGAGTTATAGGCCCTCATGGCAGTACAGCCATTTCTTATTTTTCATCAAGACAGAGTCTCATTGAGAACCAATCCTTCATTTATGCCAAAGGTGGTATCTAGGGTCTCATTAAACCAAGCTATTCACCTGCCTACCTTCTTTCCAAATCCACAAAACAAAGGGGAAAAGCTTCTGCACACCCTGGGCATACACAGACAGTTGCTCTACTACTTGGACACAACTAAAAATTACAGAAAAACTGTCCAGTTGTTTGTAGCATATGCTGCTGGTGCACAAGGAAAAGCAATTTCAAAACAGACAATTTCAAAATGGATAGGGAATTGCATTTGTTTCTGTTACTCCTTTCATGGAAAAACTGTGCCAGCTAACATTAGACCTCATTCGACCAGAGCCACAGCCACCTCCACAGCCTTCTTAAGAGGGGTGGCTACCAAGGACATTTTAGAAGCTGCTACATGGAGCTCCGTGCATACATTTTCCAAGCATTACAACTTACCTTTATATTCCAGATCCAGAGCAGGCTTTGCTACGGCAGTCCTGCAGGGCATCTTAGCTACACCATCCTTTACATAGATCCTCCACCCCCAGATTGGCTATGGTATTCTACCCATATGTGATGACTGCAGATGCATCCTTGAAGGACATAGTACAGTTTTGTACCTACCATAAATGTAGATGTCTGATAGGTATGCATCTGCAGTCAGGTTTACCCTCCCTCCTTCCCCTCTGTGGTATTTCTTGGGTACATTCCCCTCTCATAGCTAGCTGGGGTTATCTATTATGGTGTATTTGTTTTTATATATGTATATATTTTTGTGCATGTTTGGAATTTATTGCATTTCTCCAAATTTAGCCTTCCTTAGAGGGCACCTGGCATCTGGGGCAAGAAGGACTGAGGAAGATAGCGTCGGCTGACGCTTTTATACCCCAGGCGCTCTGACGTTGGGGAAGGGGCGACTTCAGCCGACGCCAGACCCAGACTTTGGAATCCGGCCGACCGAAGGGCTGCCTGAGGTAGGACAACCCATATGTGATGACTGCAAATGCATACCTATCGGACATCTACATTTATGGTAGGTACAAAACTGTACTTTTTTTATCCTGGGTCTTGTGCATCCAGTTATCTTTTTTATTTTTTAACCTATTTTTGTTCTTGATATATGCTATATTAAATACAGTCTATATATCAGTGTCATCTTGGTGAGATTTTCTGAAAAACAGGGTCCACCTTGTGAAGGTAGTCACCAAGACTTGAGGATGAATTCAATTCCAGCAATACTACTGTCCTTTGTTTGCTGATTTATCATCTCTCTGTGAATTGTCTCACATGCTGCAGAAGTTGCTGCATTGCTGTCCGAACAAAGCTAGAGTTGTTGGCATCGACTCTTTCTATTGTATCAAACGTTACCATAAGATTGGCACACATTGCAGTCGAAGAAGCAGCCAGTGCCCCCTTTGATGGTATGGACCTTTTTCCCCAAAGATGAAAGTAAAGCTGAAAAGAGTGAGCAAAAGACAAGGTGCTGTCAGCAGCTCGTGTGAAGTTTTTCACTAGTTAACTGACATCCAGGATTCAGAGGAAGTGCCTGGAAGGGATGACACTCGTATGATTCGCTGTTGCAATAGTCTTCACTTTTGGGACTTCTGCACCTGGATGAACTTCAAGAACTTTGCCCCTTTCCTCCTGATGGCTGGGAAGACGGCCCTCCCACCTGGATATCAGCATATCTGTGGTATAAGAGGAATGTCTACCGTGCCATCTTTATTCATGTATTGTTGCAGTTAATAAGAATGTTGTGTACATCACTCTCAACACTATCAGTTTGCTCTGTCTTGGCTTGCAAATGGGGCAGATAGGTACTATCTTGGGGAAAATTTTATTTTTATCTTTTGTGCACACTTTTATGGGTAGGAGTTTTTTGGGCATCAGTCATTGTTTTGGGAAGGCATTTCCGTTATGATTTTCAGACTCTGTTTACCTTCTGTTTGTGGATTGGGCACAGCATCAACCCTTACCCCGACTGTGCCCTGCTCAACAAGAAGACAGTGAAGCAGAAAGCTAAAATTCTATGGCTTTAAGGATATTGTTCAAATGATTACACACAATGCATATATACTCAATCTGTTATGTAATAGGAAGTGTTTTATAGCACAAGACATAATGTAACTTTCAGTTCTGAAGAAGTTCTGTACCTTGATGGAAAGAAAGTGCTTAACTTGTTGTTTAAATTCTGTGATATCAGTCTGGACCAGCATTCTTTTGGACCTTAGTATTCACTGGGATGAGTTTTATTCTCATTCCTCTTAATTCCATATGTGGGCGACACAATTCAGCAAGCTCCCATTGGTATCCTTGTTCACATGGTAGACATCAACAATGTGCTGGTCAACTTAGTGGTGCTAACTTAGACAATAGCAGTACTGTGTCTCCATTTGTGTGGAAGGCCATGGCACACCACATTAAAGTCAGGGATGTAGCAAGGAAAGTCTATTTTGTACTCACAAGCTCTTAGAGCTATCCCCCCTGACACCTGTCACTTAAAAGTGGAGACATCTCTCAAAATGCTGCCCCTAGTACTTAATAAATGTGAGTAACATTTTCAGCTGTTCCTCCTAAAACTATTAAAATGTTGTCAGATTAGCAATATTGCACCTGTTGTTAAAGGCATCCATTTAGACAGTTGTAGACATATGACCTGAAAAAAAGCCATGTTGGTATGATGCTCAGAAGAACAATTTACTCAGAGTACAATGAATATGCCTTGGCTACACCTATGATTTAAGTCATGTGTTTAGAGTGGCCAGTAACATGCTGCTGTGAAGTAGCTACTACTGTCACAAACTCCAGCATCCTGTACGCTGGCAGTTCCTGATATTCAGAGTAGGTTAATGCATACTTTATAGATTTCTGAATTGCTCTGCCATGTTTGATGGTATCATTTGCATAATCACTGTCTTCTCTTTTTTATTGGAAGCCTCTTTTCCCTGTCATTATGATATCATCTGCTTACACTGCATACTACTCTTATTTTATAGTTTTTTTTATTGTGACCTGAATCAAATGTCACTGTTTTTCACACTGTTATGCACAACCTAGTGCATTGTCTACAAATACCAGCTTTTTGTATGTGAAGATGTTTGCATCTAACAGTTTAGGAACAGAAAAGAATAATGCTTGCTCATCTACATAACTAGTTTTGTTGGTTGATTTGTTGATAATGTACAGTTGTATTATTTCCAAAGGTAGTCGAAAAAAGAGGGCAAGAACTGAACATGTGAAACCTCAAGATGAACTGCAGGAGGAAGATGCCTTTCTAGTACTCATTTGTAGATAATTTCTAAACTGGGATAGTGTCCCTCTTTTGTACATAGAGTATAAACTAGAATATGGCATGCTTAAAGAACATGTAGTTCTCAGGATGATACAGTAGAAGGCAGTAAGTAGTTAACAGTGCTGAAAGCCATATATTGTTGACACAACTGCTTCTGCCATTTCATTTTGAACAAGTTAATTCTTCAGGTAGTGTGGAAAGACAAGTTTCTAATTCGGTACCATAGCCTGGACTGATGCAGTGCTAAGCAGAGGAGGGATAACACTATGTTTGAATAATAAAGGAATTGCATATGTATACATTTTCCAGTACTTAATTATCAGTGTTTTGAAATTTATTTTGTTTGGGTAGCAGCAGTCTACAAAATTTAGCTTCTAAGTATGTTTGTAAATGTTGCAGTAGTTAACCATGTTTGGAGTGTAACAGTTTGTGTTGTTTTTTTTTTCCCTTCCACATCCCCATGTGATTACACCTAAATTCCTAGGACACATTATAAATAAATATTGTTAGTGGCTTATCTGGTAGCACACATGCATTTAATGTGGGGAAGGTCTGAAGGCTGTGAGTTCCGTTTCCTGTACCAGCTACTTGGATTCATGATCCAGTTATGATACTTGAGTGCAAACTAAGAAGAAGACATGCTGCTCCAGTACTAAGGTATCATCCTTTTGATGAGATGTTGAACTGAAGCCCCATCTCTGTGAGCAGATGATCGCTCAATGGATGATGTTGGAAAGCATATGTAGTGGAGTTTCCCAAGTATCCAGTAACCCCTAGCCAGTATGAATACTGCTGCAGGTCTGTCATTAACAGTAGGTCATGCATAGTGAGACCTACCTAGACCATAAAGGTCATTTGGGGCACTGCATCTTCACTGAAATATTTATTTCTGAAGTCACCCTGTTTGTACCTTACAAGTGCTATGATTTTTTTTTAAAGCACATTTGTTAAATCATTGTATTTTCATTTGCAACATGGATATACAAGTTAATAGAAAACAAACTGTAATAACAAGTTTTCTTTTTACTGTCCTGCAATATACATATATATTTTCTTTCTAACAGATTTCATTCACTCAGCATTATGTAATGTACTCTGTTTTTGCCTTTCCTTTAGCCTCACTCCTCTTCCTCTTAAATGTTGTTCTGCCTACATTTTTCTGTGGAAGTTGCTCCTTCCCTTTTCTAAAAATCCCACCTCCAGTTCTTCTCATCAATTAAAATTCATGCCTCAGCTATTTCAGCACATTATAATACTGAGCCACCCCTCTTCTCTCATCCCCTGCTGAAACAGTTCCTCAGAGGGGCCAAAATTTTAAGACCACCCAGGAGATCCCCTACTCCAGCATGGGACCTTAACTTTGTATTGGAAAAGCTCACTCTACCTCCTTTTGAGTCGGCTGCAACTGCAGAGTTGAAATTTCTTTCTTGGAAAACAGCCTTCCTTCTAGCCATCACGTCAGAAAGAAGAGTGTCTGAATTACAGGCACTCATGGCAATGGAGCCTTTCATCATCTTCCATGCAAACAGGGTGTCCCTCAGGACCAAGCCTTCCTTTATGCCCAAGGTGGTATCCAGTGTGGCCCTTAATCAGTCCATTCATTTGCCAACCTTCTTTCCTAATCCACAGAACAAAGGAGAATGAATACTGCACTCTTTGGATGTGCACAGACAACTTAGATTTTATTTGGACAGGACTAAGCCTCTCAGAAAAACTGAACAGCTGCTTGTTACCTTTGCTGTAGGGGCAGAGGGGAAGGCCATTTCAAAGCAAACCATTTCTAAGTGGATAGGCCATTGCATTAATTTCTGCTGTAAGCACCATGAAAAACCTACCCCACAAGGGATAAGATCACATTCCACCAGGGCTGCATTTACTTCTACAGCCTTTCTCAGAAGTTTCCCTACCAGGGACATCCTAGAAGCTGCTACCTGGAGCTCTGTGTACATACCTTAACCAGGCATTACCACTTGCCTATTTTTTTCTAAATCCATATCTGGTTTTGCCACTGCAGTCTTGCAGTCTGTAATAGCTGGTCCTAATGCTCTGTAACTGCCTCCTCCCTTCCTTAGCTTTGGGAATCTACCCAGATGTAATGACTGCAACAGTGAAAAGCAAAGAACATAGTACAGTTGTGTCCACTTACCATAAATGTAGATGTTCGAGTGTATTCACTGTTGCAGTCCAGGCTACCCTCCCTCCAGCCCCCTGACTTCTCTTGGCAGTACCTTTCTTCCTGTTTAGTGTATTTCTGCTTTCTGGTGTATTTGCTTTATTTGGAGGTGCAACCTTATATATAATTGCTTCCATTATGGGGGGGGCACCTGACATCTGGGGCAAGAAAAACTGATGTAATGGTGTCGGCTGCATGCTTTATACCCCTGACGACCTGCTCTCATGGAAGAAGAGACAGCATCTGACGCAGGACCTAAGACTTTGATATTCAGGCAGGCTGAGGACTACCTGCAGGCAGATAACCCAAATGGTAATGACTGCTACAGTGAATACACTCGAACATCTACATTTATGGTAAGTGTACACAACTGTACTTTGTTTTTCCACTTCACACCCTAGTGTTTGTTGTCTAGCTGAGGAAAAATCTGCCAAAGGTCTACCTGGGATATACCTATGTAGACATTTCCATGCAGAAATCCTAAACATTTTGAACTTTTGTATATTTGAGAGCCTTACAATTTTTCTCCATTGTTCTTTGTAAATTCCCATTCCATTCTTTTTCCCAGTCTTTTCTTATATCCTCTGATTTGATTCTTATAGTTATCATGTAGTATTTTATAAGCCATCCTTTTTATCCCTTTGCCAATAACAGCCCAACTAAAAATTCTACCAATACTAGTCTCGCTTAGCACTTCCTGTCCCTTTCTCTGTGCCTGTACTTTGTCTTCCAAAGCAGGGATTGGTAACAGTCTCTAACCTGCAGTCCAGTTTTTTGCTTAGCCTCACCCCACTCTGTTGTCTTTCCCCATCAATCTTCTTGCTTCCAGTACCTTAATTCCTTTGCTAATTTCCTAAAGGAAATTCCGTCCCCCTCTTACCTATTTTCTGCACCCCCTACTACCAGATATACATAGATAAAATTATCCTTTCTCTAGTCCCGCAGTGTCTTAGCCCTAGAATGCTGCCTTATAAATGTGGTATTCTGTGTAATTATTTTTCTAAAGGATGTTCATCTATAATCCTGGTCTGTCTTTGTCTCTTGAACCCTTCCCTCCCTTCACATTTCATCATTCTCTTTTTTTTCATTTTGATTTATAATCTTTTTCTTAAGATATGCATGTTTGCGCAATGGTTGCATTGTCACCTCACAGCAAGAGGTTCTCCAGTTCAGTTCTTGGCTGGGGTACCTTCTGTGTGGAGACTGTCTGCATGCCCTCTCTACGTCTGTGTGGATTTCCTCCGGGTGCACCGTTTTCCTCCCATGTTACAAAGACATACATCTGGAGCGTCCAAGTCGGACTTTCCTGGTAAACAAATGATAAATAAAAAAAGTGCGTGTGTGTGTATATATATATATATATATATATATATATATATGTGTGTGTGTGTGTATACATATATACACAACCAACAAAAACATTCCAAGCATTTGCCATTTTCATGCATATCACATTTTCCTTATATATATATATATATATATATATATATATATATATATATATATATATATAATCTTTTATTGTATATCCTGAAAAAACAACTTGAAACAGTCTCAAATGTTCACAACACTGAAATGTCCGTTTTTGGTTTTATGAAGTAAAGGCTAATGTAATCTACAGCTAAGGATGATTTTTCTTGATAATCATGACAGTTATATCATTGCTTTGTGAGTGTCTTAATTCCCATGGCAGTAACTCCAAGTATAAAACAAATAGCAAAGAGGAAAGAGGATGCTTGATATCTCTGTTCAAACTGCTTGTCAGAGAGGAAACCCACGACTTCATTTTTGCCTCTGACCATTCAAATATCTTTTTAAATAATCACATTACTCTGTTAGGGAATGCAAGTGCTGCCATTGCCAAATCCCAGCAGACTCTATTGAATGCATTATGTGCATCAAGATCCTCCAACAGTAGCAGTGTCCCCTTACACTGTGCTTCCCTCTTGGTCCTCATTGTTTTGTTAATGTAGTCAAATGTTTGCCTCGTTTTCACAGAGCAACAGTGATCCATATTTACCAGTTTTGGCAACACCCTGGCCATTATCTTAGCTAGTATTATCTTAGCTAGTATAGACATCGACACTTTCATAATCATGGTTCAAAATTGAAATTGATGTTTATGAAGCTGAGTCTACAGGATGTTCATCATATTGATCACTGCTGCAGTAGCCATAGCTATATGAGGTATATCATACCAAGGATATAACAGCTGTCCAGCTTCTAAAGCTTCAGGGTACCTTCCACATGCCCAAACTGTAATTTTTCTTGAGCTGAGCTGACTAAAAAGACAGGTTTGGATGTCATGCCCTTTTGAGGTTGCTTTGATGCATTAGAATACTTTCCTCTGAGGCTTTCGAGGATTGAAGGTCGGTTTTGGGTGAAAAAATCTTCATTTTAAAAATTGTTTAATAACACTTTCCTGTTCAGGAAAGTTATTTTAAAGCTAGGAGTGTTTGTTTTAATGGACTGTCATGATACTGTATTGTACTTTTAAACAAGAGCTTTCTTTTTTCCTGTAAGTGTAAAAGTTGTTTAAAGTTTGTTTTTTTTTCTTTGGAGAAATTAAAAGTCTTAAAGAATAAAATAAACACAAAGTGTTTTAAAGTGTTTTTTATCATGTTTTTATATGAAACAGTGCCCTTTAACTACTTTAAATTTATACAAGCTTTAGCTGTTTGTCTTTCCTGGGAAAGAGACACCATTTTCAGTTTGACCATGGAGCAGTCTGTTAAAAAAATTAAGCAACAAACCTTTGCCACCACAGCAGGCTAATAATTTGCCTCAGTCACGGCTGCGTGAGTCTGCTATGGCCATTAGTTGTACTTCAGATCACTCATCTTCTACCATAGATCCCCTTGGTGAAGTACCTGCAGTGGATATAAAAAGTTTACACACCCCTGTTAAAATGCCAGTTTTTTATGATATAAAAAATGAGACCACAATAAATCATCAAACTATTCCCACCTTTAATCTGACCTATAACCCATACAGTGCAATTGAAAAACAAACAAATCTGTTAGGGGAAAAATATAAAAAAAATAAAAAACTTACAATAAGCTGGTTGCATAAGTGTGCACATCCTTGTCTGTCAGCATGGCACATCTTGACTTGGCAATATTTGCCCACTCTTTCCTTGCAAAAGCGCTCCAAATCTGTCAGATTGTGAGGGCATCTCTTGTGCACAGCCCTCTTCAGGTCACCCCACAGATTTTCTATTGGATTTAGGTCTGGGCTCTGGCTGGGCCATTCCAAAACTTTAATTTTCTTCTGGTGAAGCCATTCTTTTGTTGATTTGGATGTATGCTTGGGATCATTGTCATGGTGAAAGGTGAAATTCCTCTTCATCTTCAGCTTTCTAGCAGATGCCTGAAGGTTTTGGGCCAAAAGTGACTGGTATTTGGAACTGTTCATAATTCCCTCCACCTTGACTAAAGCCTCAGTTCCAGCTAAAGAAAAGCAACCCCAAAGCATGATACTGCCACCACCATGCTTCACCATAGCGATGATGTTCTTTTGGTGATGCGAAGTGTTGTTTTTGCGCCAAAAGTACCTTTTGGAATTGTGGCCAAAAGGTTCAACCTTGGTCTCAACAGACCATAACACATTTTCCCACATGCATTTGGGAGACTTGTATTGTTTTGCAAATTTTAGCCGGGCCTGGATGTTTTTCTGTGTAAGAAAAGGCTTCCATCTTGCAACTCTACCCCATAGCCCAGACATATGGAGAATATGTGAGATTGTTCTCACATGTACACAAACAGTACTTGCCAGAAATTCCTGCAGTTCCTTCAGTATTGCTGTAGGTCTCTTGGTAGCCTCCCTGACCAGTTTTCGTCTCATCTTTTCATCAAATTTGGAGGGATGTCCAGTTCTTTGCAATGTCACTGTTGTCCCATATTTTCTCCACTTTTTGATGACTGTCTTTACTGTGTTCCATGGTATATCCAATGCCGTGGAAAGTTTTTGTACCCTTTTCCTAAGTGATACCTTTCAATAATGAGATCCCTTTGATGCTTTGTAAGCTCTCTGCAAACCATGGCTTTTGCTGTAGCAGGCAAATGAGTGAATGTCAGGAAAATCCTACTAGGACAGCTGAATTTTATTTGGGGTTAGTCAGAGTCTCTTTAATTGATGGCAGGTGTGTACCCAAGAAAACTGAATGTTGTAATTAAATAAGGTGCTTCAACAAAGTATTAGTTTAAGGATGAGCACACTTATGCAACAAGCTTATTATACGTTTTTTATTTTTTATATTTTTTTCTTCTAACAGATTTTTTTTTCAATTAAATTGTACAGGTTACAGGTCAGATTAAAGGTGGGAAAAGTTTTGAAATAATTTATTGTGGTCTCATTTTTTATATCACAAAAACCTGTCATTTTAACAGGGGTATGCAAAAGACAAGAACAACTGGAATCCAAAAACGTACCACGGAGCCCTTGTACCAGCAACAGCAAGTAGGTAGTCTTAACGAATTTATTTATCACAAACGTTTTCGCCGCACAAAGGTGCAGCTTCCTCAGAGAAAACAAATTAACAATGAGGTAAAAGTGCACGCCCCTTTTATATGGGAAAGACTGATCGCAGACTTAGGGACCGTGTCTATGAGCATATGTATGCAATTAAGAAAAACTCTGACGTTAACGCTTTGGCTAAACACATTGCCAACCACCCTGGGCACTCTTTCTCGTTTATGGCCATAGATCAAGTGACCAATAACATCCGGGGAGGCCCAATAACTCTACTCTTAGAAGTACGTGAACTGGAGTGGCAACTGCGTTTAGCGCATTTTGCTACCGGGTTTAAACGAAAACTGTAACATCTCAGCAGTACTCAAATTGAGGAGCTATTTAAGGTAGTACCCCCTTTGTAGATATTCCTTACTTTCTTATGCATACATAAAGACTTTTTTTAAAATATACAAAATTTTTTTGTTTCTGACTTCATGTGACGTGCCTTTGTTGTAGCACCTCTCATGTTAAATATTGCCTAGATTTTTGTTATTATTGTTGTTTATACAATAATATCTTTAAGGTACACAGTTGCTCATTATGTTTCATACTTACAATGGATTACCATTACTTTTTTACTAAGATTTAATCCATTACTGCATATTATACTTACTTTTTTATGAGTTGCTATTTGAATGACTTTTTATGTTGAATTTTTACTTTAACGTTATGATTTCTTTCACATATTTTAAGAATTTTAAATATGTCATTTTAAATTTTATGTTCATTTCTTTGGTAACATTCCACACTTTGAAATGCTTATTACTAACATGAATTAATGTTTGCATTTTCTCTTTGAGGAACAAGTTGTTCTTGTGAAGGCTTCTACTTGTTTACCAATTACTACAATGAGTTTCACCTTATCATGTTGTCATTTCCCTTTTGCTTTGTATAAAAGGCGTGCACTTTACCTCATTGTTAATTTGTTTTCTCTGAGGAAGCTGCACCTTTGTGCGGCGACGTGTGATAAATAAATTCGTTAAGACTACCTACTTGCTGTTGCTGGTACAAGGGCTCCGTGGTACGTTTTTGGATTCCAATTTTAACAGGGGTGTGTAAACTTTTCATATGCACTGTGCAACCAATATGGACTGGGAGTTAGCCACATCCTCTGCAGCTGTTGAGGTCATCCCCTCAGTGTGCAAGGGAGAGCCAGTCTTCTCAGTCCTGGAAGAGGGAACAGGGAAGGCTAACCTTTTTTGTCAGAATATTGTGCCCATCCCTGGGGAAGCTGCTGCTGCCATTAAGAATGCTGTTGGTCCCATTTTTCCTGTTGGAAAACTTCAGCATATATCTATATTTCTGGTCAAAGAAAGAGGAGTACCTCTTTTCTGAAGAGAATTGATATTTTGATTCTGGACAGGAAGATGAAGGAGGCAGATGCAGGTTTTCTTCCTCAGATTTTTGATTGAGACTCAGAAGAGAGTGCAGTATCTGACTCTCCTTGAGGGAGTTTCTCTTTCTCTGAAACCATTTCCAGAATATGCCCGTGTTTTTAGTGGGAGAACACTGAGGTTTCTCAGTACCCCAAAAATACTATGAGCTTTTACAGAAGGAATTTCCAGAAGCCCTCACTGATTCCTCCAGTTCTGTCAGCCTTGGAGGATTTGTGTATTTCTGCTTGCAGACTTTCTGATAGTCACCCAGCTGCCCCAAAAAAGGCAGATAAGATGTATGAAGTTCCTCTGCCTTTTAGGTTCTGTATATACACTCTCCCAAACCTGACCCAGCAGCTGTGTAGCATTAGTTGATCCTACTGCTGCTAAACATTTAGTTAATTCAAATCCTAATCTTTCTGATAAGGATAGAAAGATTATTGATAAGTAAGGGAAAACAGTGTATATTTCTATGACTTCGATTTTCAGAATTTTGAATTTTCAGGCTGATAAAGTTGTTACAGACAATGGCACCACTGTCGTGTCTAAGGGGAAACCAGGTCATACTCCCTTTGCAGGCTAGTTGTGCTAGCTTGGGCTGTAGCTTCACAGCACAGTCTCGCTCTACAGGCATCCTACATTTCATCAGACCAAAGTCGTGTGGCAGACAAGCTGAGCAGGACAAGGGTAGACGCTCACAACTGGAAACTAGATCAGGGGACCTTCCAAGGTTTGATCAATTCTGTGGGAAGTCCAAGTAGAGAGGTAAAACAAACAACTGAGGTAACAGTTAAACCAGTGATTTCAGGAAATCTAAGTACATAAAAGCAAAAAACACTGAGTAAACACACAAAGCACTAAAAATACAAAAATACTTTTGTTCATTCCAATATCACAAGTGCAACCGCTATTTAAATACAAAGTGGAATGGTCACATGATATGCTAGTCATGTGACACATTTAAATACAATGTGAGATGGTCACACGATATATAAATGCTAATCATGTGGCACATTTAAAATTAATTAAATAAAATAAAGTTCCATAAAATTCAACTTTTAATATTTAAATATGCAAATAAAACTTACTAAAATCAGAAGGTTACATTTATATTTACATAATCATTTCATACTTTCATATGTATGTCATTAGGAAGTGGTTTCAAAGATATGTGCCCATTCAAACCTGGAGACGTGCACTTTCAAGTGTAAAATCATAAGATTCATCTAATTCAATATAATGAGAAATGTTGCCACTACGCATAGATTCATAAATAACATGTAAAATTTAAAATCATGCTCTGGCCTTCTGTCAGCTTTGTGTTTATACAGCACGTTAGTTAATTATCCTTTTATCTATTTTAAGGAAAGGTTTAACTTTTATACCTGCATACACTGTTGATATTTCTAAAACATTGTCTGAATTTAAATATTTTGTACGAACACGTAACTTGTACTCTTTGGTTCCACAAGTAAGCACATTAATCTTGATAGCATTCCTAAACACTCCAGCACCTTTGTACCAGTTAACAGCAGTATAATTCAGGTTTTTGAACATGCTATTGAGCGTGACATATATGCGACTTGTTACAGACAGAAACAGAATGTATTCCTCAGATGTAAGGTTATAAAAACAATGCTATCAAAACACTGTTGAATAATCCAGACATTATTATTAAGGGTGCCGACAAGCGTGGGGGAACTGTGGTACTTGATATGGTGTATTATGCTGAGAATATGAATAAAATGTTACCTAGCCAAGAATATGAATGCATTTCTAAATGTGAATGCACTAAACTGATTACTAAAGTGCATGAGTTTTACATACTTTTTTGAATGAAGGGAAAAATCAGTAGGGAACTTTTTGACTTTTTTTTTTTACTGAATTTCCTAAGACTCCATTGATATATGGTATACTGAAGATACACAAATCCCCTGACTATCCCTCCGTTTAAACCTACAGTCTCAGCTAATGGTTGGGTCACTGAACCAATCTCAGAGTTTTCAGAGACTCTGCTTGGTACCTGTTTTCTCAAACCCCACTCTTATCATTTAAGACACAGTTCAGTTTTTACAGCAGTTACAATGTTGGTCACAGTATCATAGGGCTAATGCTTGCTAATTTTCAACCCTAGGTGTTGATTCCCTTTTTACCATGATACCAAATGAAATTGGGGTTCAGTCAGTGAAAGAATTTTTGTTAGATTTCACAGAATACATGCAGGCTTACAGCGCCAACTGCTAATACTGATCCTCAGAAATTATGTATTTTCCTTTCAGAATAAAATATACAAACAGATGAAAGTTGTAATGATGGGCACACCCGTCGCTAACATGTATGCAAACATTGCTATATATATATATATATATATATATTTGGAAGTGGAGATTCATCTTAGCGACTGAAAATCCATTAAATAGTAAGGTTTTATTTTATCGACAGTTTGTGGATGATCTTTTTCTCATATGGAGTGCCAATACAAAATGGTTTGATATATATATATATATATATATATTTTTTTTTTTTAATTTTAAACACATCCAGTTTTTTAAAGTTTAAGAAAAATGTAGCCTTCGGTCACATTGATTTCTTTGACGTCACTATATATAAGAATACTGATAGTACACTCGCTACTACTCTACAGGAAACCTGTGAAACGGAACTGCTATTTACATAGAGGTAGCAGTGCACCCTCAGTTTATATCTGATAACATAGTCAGGAATCAGATGATGCAATCAGCTCGATTAAACAGTTTACTGTCAAAATCCTGAAGGGCACTTGTGTGGTTATTGACATCACCAAACCATATTGCTGAAATGAAAAATGATTTCACGTCCCAGTTTTGAACCATGTTAATACCAATGGTTCGAAATTTGTTGTTTTGAAACTTTGACCATTGGGTTTCATTTGCTGTTTGGTGTTCATTGATGCAACTTTGCTAAGCTTCTGTTTGATTTTCAGCTGCTTTGAAACTGTACTCCAATGTAACAGTAGTCGACGAAGTGCCCTTCAGGAATTTGATAGTAAACCCGATTAAACAAATCTGACTACCTGATGAATAATCAGCTGAGGAAAATGACTAATGATTTTATAATGAAGGGATGTGACACCCAAGTAGTAAAAAACATTGCCAATGAAATCAGGCAGTGGCATTCCAATACTGCCAGATCCGCCTTAAATACCAACACTGTTAGACAAATAGTAAATAAATACTGGCATATTTTTCAGGAGGTACCTGAGTTAAGAACAGTAATTTCAGATAGACCACAGTTTTGGATATAAGAGAATTGTTAATCTGAAGCAGTCACTTTGTTATAAAGAACCACCATGCATTCCTACCCTGGTTACAACCACAAAGAAGGGTACCTTTAAGTGTGGAAACTTTGTCTGTTGTAAGTATATCTGTACTGATAGTGTGTTTGTTCATCCAGTATATGGTCAAGAATTTGAGCTAAGAGTGACAAGGAATTGTAATACTAGAAATTTAGTATATGTGGCTTTGTGTGTACTCTGTGATGCTTACTGTGTAGGTAAGACTAATCAAAAATTGAAACACCGTACTAGTAATCCTAGATTGAGAGAGATACTAACTAATGCACTGTATAAACACAAAGCTGATAGAGGGCCAGAGCATGATTTTAAATTTTAGATGTTGCTTATGAATCTTTGCTTGGTGGTAACATGTCTCATTATACTGAATTAGATGAATTTTATTGGATTTTACACTTGAAAGCACATGTCTCCAGGTTTGAATGGGCATGCATCTTTGAAACCACTTCTTAATGGCATACATATGAAAATATGAAATGATTATATAAATATAAATTTAATCTTTTGATTTTATTATGTTTTATTTATTTGCATATTTAAGTATCTAATGTTGAATTTTATGTAAATTTAATTTAATTTTAAATGTGCCACATGACTAGAATATCATGTGACCATCTCACATTGTATTTAAATGTGTCACACTGAGCGTCCAGGTGTTCCGGATTATGTGGAACGCTCCACATTTAATGACGAGTGAAGCCACTGTTCCGCATTGAACAGCTGTGGCTCCGCTAAATGCTTTCTGATTGATTTGTGTACTGCAATTACTGCCAATCGACTTTGCAGTATACAAACCAATGCATAGCTCTCTGCTGCCCTTCCACATTACACAGTGTTGGCCGTGCTATACAGTTTTTGATTGGCTCGTACATCCCATTTACAGCCAATCACAAACGCAGTATACGAGCCAATCAAGTAACGAGTCTCTGGTGGACGAGAGCCAGTGACGCTGGCCACAGATCTTTGTGAGCAAAGTAACTCTAGCTGTCTTCGCATGTTACACTGTGAGATATAAACACCAGGAGTTGGCAGAATCATAGGTCTCAACCTCTTTCTACTTTGTTTGGTATGCTAAAAAACTGAACACCTGTTAAAAGCGTTTTTGTAGTGAGACATGCCAGGTTGTCTTGACCGAGGAAGACATGCCTACAAGCAGAGTTTAGGTAGTGGAAGTCTGATCTTGAGAGCAGTAAATCTTGGTTGCAGATTTAGTATTTTCCTTCCATGAGTGACATAGCCAGCCCAACCCTAAGGAGTCGGTAAAATGGTAGGCAATAAGTACATTTTGCACTTTTTGTTGTATGTGCAAGTGTAATCCAGCCACTGGGGATGCACAAGCCGGTGCATTTCTTTGTGCCGGTCCCAAGCCCAGATAAATGGGGAGGGTTGCATCCGGCGTAAAAATTCTGCCACATCACTTATGGCGCAAAAATTTCATATTTCCATACCGGATCGGTCGAGGCCCGAGTTAACAATGACCGCCACCAGTACTGTTAGCCAACAGGGTGCTGGCAGAAATTGGGCTACTGTTGGAAGAAGGAGAAGAGGAAGGTGAAGGCATGCCCGAAGGCAGGAGGAGAGGAGGAAGGTTAGGAGTGTAGCAGTGAGGGTAGGAACATTTAATATTGGCAGTATGACTGGTATAGGAAGAGAGCTAGCTGATATGATGGAGAGGAGGAAGGTTGATATATTGTGCGTGCAAGAGACCAGATGGAAGGGAAGTAAGGCCAGGTGTTTAGGAAACGGGTTCAAATTGTTCTATCATGGTGTGGATGGCAGGAGAAATGGGGTAGGGGTTATACTAAAGGAACAATATGCCAAGAGTGGTTTTAGATGTGAAGAGAGTGTCCGACAGCGTGATGTTTATGAAGCTCGAAATTGATGGTATAATGATGAATGTTGTTAGTGCATATGCGATGGATGAGAAAGAGAAATTCTGGAGTGAGTTGGATGAAGTTGTGAGTGTACCCAAGGGTGAGAGACTAGTGATTGGAGTGGACTTTAATGGGCATGTTGGTGAAGTGAACAGAGGGGATGAGGAAGTGATGGGTAGGTGTGGTGTTAAAAAGAGCAATGCAGAAGGTCAGATGATTGTGGATTTTGCGAAAAGGATGGACATGGCTGTGGTGAATACATATTTTAAGAAGAGGGAGGAGCATAGGGTGACATACAAGAGTGGAGGAAGATGCACACAGGTGGATTATATCCTATGTAGGAGGGCCAGTCTGAAGGAGATTGGAGACTGTAAAGTGGTGGCAGGGGAAAGTGTAGTTAAGCAGCATAGAATGGTGGTCTGTAGGATGACGTTGGTGATCAAGAAGAGGAGGAGGAAGTGTGAAAGCAGTGCCAAGGATTAAATGGTGGAAGTTAAAAAAGGGTGATTGTGAAGTGGAGTTTAGGGAAGAGTTAAGACAGGCACTGGGAGGCAGTGGAGAGTTACCGAATAGCTCAGTAACTACAGCAGAACTAGTAAGGGAGACTGCTGGAAAAGGTGCTTGGTGTGACATCTGGACAGAGGAAGGAGGACAAGGAGACCCAGTGGTGGAATGAGGAAGTACAGGAGAGTATACAGAGGAAGAGGCTGGTGAAATAGAAGTGGGATTGTCAAAGAGATGAAGAAAGTAGACATGAGTATAAGGAGATGAGGCGCATGGCAAAGAGAGAGGTGGCGAAAGTTGAGGATAAGTCGTATGGAGAGTTGTATGAGAGATTGGACACTAAAGAGGGAGAAAAGGACCTGTACCGATTGGCTAGACAGAGGGACAGAGCTGGGAAAGATGTGCAGCAAGTAAGGGTGATAAAGGATAGTGAGGGAAAGGTACTCACAAGAGAGGAGAGTGTGTTGAGTAGATGGAAAGAGTATTTTGAGAGGCTGATGAATGAAGAGAATGAGAGAGAGAGAAGGTTGGGTGATGTGGGGATAGTGAATCAGGAAGTGAAACAGATTAGCAAGGAGGAAGTAAGGACAACTATGAAGAGGATGAAGAGTGGAAATGCTGTTGGCCCAGATGACATACCAATGGAAGCATGGAGGTGCTTAGGAGAAATGGCAGTGGAATTTTTAACTAGATTGTTTAATGACATTTTGGAAAGTCAGAGGATGCCTGAGGAGTGGAGAAAAAGTGTTTTGGTACCTATCTTTAGGAATAAGGGTGATGTGCAGAGCTGCAGTAACTACAGATGGATAAAACTGATCAGTCACAGCTTGAAGTTATGGGAAAGAGTAGTAGAAGCTAGGTTAAGAAGGGAGGTGATGATTAGTGATCAGCAGTATGGTTTCATGCCAGGAAAGAGCACTACAGATGCAATGTTTGCTCTGAGAGTGTTATTGGAGAAATACAAAGAAGGTCAGAAGGAGTTGCATTGTGTCTTTGTAGACTTGGAGAAAGCATATGACGGTGCCTAGAGAAGAGTTGTGGTATTGTATGAGTAAGTCGGGAGTGGCAGGGGAGTATGTAAGAGTGGTACAGGATATGTACGAGGGTAGTTTGACAGTGGTGAGGACTGCAGTGGGAGTGACAGATCCGTTTAAGGTGGAGGTGGGATTACATCAAGGATCAGCTCTGAGTCCTTTCTTATTTGCAGTGGTGATGGACAGGTTGACAGATGAGATCAGATAGGAGGCCCCGTGGACCCTGATGTTTGCAGATGACATTGTGATCTGTATTGAGAGTTGGAATCAGGTTGAGGAGAGTCTGGAGTGGTGGAGATATGCACTAGAGAGCAGAGGAATGAAGGTCAGCAGGGCTAAGACAGAATATATGTGTGTAAATGAGAGGGAGGGTAGAGGAATGGTGAGGATGCAGGGAGCAGAGTTGGTAAAGGTGGACGAGTTTAAGTACTTGGGATCAACAGTTCAGAGTAATGGTGACTGTGGATGAGAGGTGAAGAAGAGAGTACAGGCAGGGTGGAATGGGTGGAGAAGAGTGTCAGGAGTGGTTTGTGACAGACGGGTGCCAGTAAGAGTGAAAGGGAAGGTCTACAAGAGGGTAGTGAGACCAGCTATGCTGTATGGGTTGGAGACAGTGGCACTGACAAAAAGGCAGGAGTCAGAGCTGGATGTGGTAGAGTTAAAGATGTTAAGATTTGCACTCGGTGTGACTAGGATGGATAGGATTAGGAATCAGTATATTAGAGGGTCAGCTCATGTTGGACAGTTTGGAGACAAAGCAAGAGAGACGAGATTGCATTGGTTTGGACATGTGCTGAGGAGGGATGATGGGTATATTGGGAAAAAGATGCTAAGGATGGAGCTGCCAGGTAAGAGGAAAAGAGGAAGGCCTAAGATAAGGTTTATGGACGTGGTGAGAGAGGACATGCAGGTGGTTGGTGTGACAGAGCAAGATGCAGAGGATAGGAAGAAATGGAAAGAGATGATCCGCTGTGGCGACCCCTAACGGGAAAAGCCGAAAGATGATGATGATGTTGTATGTGCAAGTGTCCCAAGTTTTCCCTTTTGTCAGCGATGATTTTCTTTGTTACCCAAGTGTTTTAATTATAGGAAGCACTGTGTAAGTGTCTGTAAACTTGCACCTTTTTATTTTTAAGTGCTGTCTTAATTTGGCAGACTCTTTTTATAGCTGCAAAGTATAATTGCTTCAGATGTGTTCTGCCTTTTTTGAGTGCAGGTAATCATAAGGTAGTTTTTTTTTTTTTTTTTTTACCACTGCTGTCTTTGCTGTGCTACAGCATGTGTTCATCTGCATGCTGATGGGCAACTGAATATCTGAATAGTGGCTCACTTTGCTCACTTTTTGCCTCTCTCTCTCTCTGGCAGCCCTCCCCAGTAATCAGACCTTTTAATGGAGCTCCCAGTGCTAAAACAACCCATCCACCGAAACTTTAAGAATTTATTTTTTCACATCATGCACAACTGTATGATTCATAAAACAGTTTAAGAAGTAACAATGGTGTGCCAGCTGTATAATCCTCTACAAGAATATATAGTATGTACAGAATCATGTTTGGGAAAACTGGAAAAGTAATGCACAAATGTAATTATTTGAATTATGTTACATTACTCTCTCTTGTCTGACAAACTTTTACCATCATAAACTTATTCTCGACAAACCACCAGTACAGGCTGCAGTCTGTTACTGACATTTGTTTGAGGGTACTGGTTCAGCTTTAAAACGTGCTGCTGTTATTTGCCTGCCATGTGGAGATTTTCACTTTCTTACTAAAATGAACTTCTCCTTTTTTGCTTTTTCAGCTGTGTAACATCACTCACAGACTTAAAACTTTAAAAGAAACTTGAATATAAAGGGTTAACAAATAACGTTTATTACTTTTGGCTGCTGTAAGCATTAGCGGACCGGTGTTCCGCTGTGGCGACCCCTAACCGGGATAAGCCGAAAAACACAACAACTTTTGACTGCTGTAAATGCAAACTACCACTGTAACTCTGCTTTACAAACATGGAAAGAGGTATAGAATAAGAATCTCATTAAAATGTGTTTTTTGCATTGCTTTGTAAATGTAGAACCTAGTGCAAGTTGTCTTGCTGGTACAGCTAGATTTCCATGGCCAGTCAAGTTAAAAAAAAAATTCCTATTTCACCAGATGTTCATCCTCTTGATCAGTGCTACAGTAGCCTTAGCTGTATGAGTTATAGCCTGCTAAAGATGTAACATAGACAGCTTGTAAATCTTCAGGGCACCTTCCACATGCAGGCAGAGCAAGTGAGGAGCTGTGGGCAGCAGCACAGACTCAATATGGTGTCCTTTAAGGGGAAGAGTTGTATAGACCATCTGCTTTGGTGTCTACTGTGGTGCACAGTAGGAGAACCCGAATCAAAAACAGAGCAGTGGCAGGGCTAGCCACTTGACAATGTAAAATATAGCTCTAAGTGATTTGATCGTGTTGACTGTTACGAAATGGGCATGGGTATGTGGCAGTGATAAGCAGGTTGAGGACCAACCTTGTCCAAATTACACCAGGGACTCATGCTAACAGTGGGTTGGGTGTATGTGCCCCTATTGGCCAGTGTATGCCGGCCATAAACTCCAGTGGTGTGTGTCCAGTTGCCCAGCAAGTTAGGAACTGGGAATTTGAGCTAGGCTGTTCAGTGGTATACTGGCAGGCTAGAGTAGCAGATTATAAAATAAAGATTTTGGATCTGAGAAGTGTCTTATTGAATTTTACAGATGTTCTAGCATGCTACATGGCAATGGCATGTTGTGTGCAGTGCGAAAATATTGTGTTCCACATTTTGACCATTTGTCACACATTGTTAGGGTCTGTGTTCCACATTGGCCTCTTAAGAGGTTGAGACCTATGGTGTCACATGAATAGCGTATATCATGTGACCATTCCATTTAAATAGTGTTTACACTTGCGGTCTTGGAATAAACAAAGTATTTTTGTACTTTTAGTGCTTTGCATGTTTACTCAGTGTTTTTTGTTTTTTATGGAGTTCAAATAGATCTAATTGGCTTCTCTCTCATCAGTTAACTAGCAGGGTTCTGCACCAGGACTTTATGCAAGCAGGCCTGGAAGATGGGTACCTTTTCTTTCCACCCTTTCCACTGATATCCAGGGTACTTCTAAAAATTCATAAGGAATCCCTCAAAATCATTGTGGCGACTCCCTTCTGGCCCAGGCAACAGTGGTTCTCCCTTGTTTTGGAAATGGCCAGGGGCAGTTTTTCCAAGTTTTCGCACAGGATGGACCTACTCTTACAAGAACAGGAGTGTTTGATTCACCCTGACCCCAGTCAGCTTCTGTTGACTATCTGAATGATAGGGTCTTATTTCCCCTTTAGGCATCTGTTTACTGAGGATGTGCAGCAGGTATTAATGGAGGCAAGAAAGCCTGCTACAAGCACATCGTATATTAGCAAATGTAAAAGTTTTTTTAGTTGGTGGCAACAGCATAACCACCACCGATCCAGGGCTAGTTGTTCTGTGGTTTGCAATTTTTGTATGAGTTATTATCCTGTGGCCTTTTTTACTCTATCAAGGTTAATTTATCTGCCATTTTAGTGTGTCTGCCCATAGGTCCTCCTCTTTCAATGCATTCTCTTATCAAAATGTTTTAGAAAGGGGTTTTGCAAAAGGGGCTTCCAAAAAAAGATGCCCCCCTCCATGCAATCTTAATTTTGAGAAGCTACCAGTTGATACATTTGAACCAGCGAACCTGGCTAACATGAGGTTCGTAACATGGAAAACAATTTTAGTGATTGCTCTCATCTCTGCAAGAAGGGTGTCGGAGTTGCAAAGCTCTTATGGTGAGTCAGCACTCTCATTTTCTACAAGGAGACAGGGTTTCTTTGAGATCTAATCCTCCTTTTGTGTCTGAAGTGGTATCCAAGTTTGCTTTAAATCAGACTATTCAGCTCCCCATTTTCTTGCCCAATCCTAAAAAGGGGGGAGAAAGGATACTCCATACTGTGGATCTCCACAGACAACTCTAGTACTATCTTGATGGAACTAAATCTTTCAGATCTTCGGACTAATTGTTCATTATTTGTGACAGTGAGAAGAAGGGACAAACTGCGTCAAACCATACTGTTCTCAAATTTTAATTATTTATTCTTTGATTACCAGGTTAGTCCTACTAGGCTAGTAACCTCTTTTCATCGTAGACATGAGGTAATATTTTTACTTTTATTGCAAGTTTGGCCAAGGCATCTTGGAACTTCCCCTACTCATAGCTCTGGAGCCGATGAGTGAGCATGCAAATCGTGTTCCAAGTGCTGTGGCTGCTGGGAAGACTGTGCATGATGTGGAGAAGATGGTGGAAGGCACAGAGAGCATAGAGAAGGACACCAGTGTTGTGGAGAGTACCGGCAAGATTGTGGAGTATTCTGAAGTTGTTTTTGAGCAAAACTTGTTTGCTGAAACCGAAAAAGAGGAGTCGACAAGCGAGTCTTGTAATTACAACCCAGTTACAACCCTCCAATCGGGAAGGTTGCAGGTTGATGTATTGAAAGAAATGTTGCAGAGTGAGCCAGAAAATGAAGGAGATGTTTCCTGGGGTGACATTATGGATAAAATGCAAAGAGATGAAGCAGAGTCTATCTGAAAAATTATGGTGAAAAAATATCCTATGCAGAAAAAATGAAAGAAGGTGCCAGGGTGCAACATAAAAAAAAAAAAGAAGAAGAAAATCTGAGGCAGAAGTATGTGGTGAGGAATCAGAATAAAGAAGAAAAAAAACTGGATAGGTGTGAAGTTGATGGTTCTAATCTGGACCTTTTGCGTGTGAGGTATGGCTGCGTTGGTGTTTTCACAGACTTCAGTCTGTGTGTGGTGTAACATTATGAACATCAGTCACATATTAAGTACAGCAGACAGCTGGGGAATGCTGTGGACATTTTGAGTGAAGTGCAGTATTGCAGAAACGGGGACAGATGTCATTGTCTGTAACGCACAAAATCCCAGACTGGAGTACAGGTAGGTGTGTTCTGGAGTCACTTTATTAGTACTGACGGTCCCCCTGGGCATACCCATACACTTAGTTAAAATGAGCACATTTCTGTTGCCCCTTAGTTAGAATGAGCACAATTCTGTTGCCCCTTCATCAAAATGACCTGTTATGTATAGATATGTCCATATGGTTTACCTTAAAATGTCGTGGCTGCATTGTGCAACAGGAATGTATGCAAAAGTATGTTTTCAAAGATTTGAATGAGCGAAAAAAAAGATGCCGAATTATGCTAGTGTGCATTCGCTTTTGTGAATTCGGCATTTTGAGTGGGGATGGCACTATAGTGGGTATCTGGAAATGTACCCTTTCCCTCACTGTAGTGCAGTCTCAGAGTTTGTATATATAAGTACAAGGGGGTGTGGGGGGCACAGCAAAATGTTCATAGGAGAAGTCCGGAAATGCAAGTTGTTTCGCTCAGTCGACATTTGCTGAGTGTCGCCTTTCTTTATGGAGCATATTTGCACTTTTGAGCATTCAACGTTCCAGTTTCCGACAATACAAGTCGAGTAAGTAAACAGTCACACAAGTGTGTTGTGACATTTTAAAGGTAAACGGTCTATACATACAGACATATACATATACGTATCCATCTGTCACTCTCTCTCTGTCGCATAGTATATCTGTCTCTATGCAGGAACAAATATATATATATATATATATATATATATATATATACATATATATATATACATATATATATATATATATATATATATATATAATCTATATATATATATATATATATATATATATATATATATGTGTATATTATTAGAATGATACATAGACTCCATATATCTAAATAACACACATACATATCATACACATACACAGCTACATTTATATATACATCCCTGTTATATACAGAAATGTGTGTGGATGTCTGTATTGTCCTACATACCCTAATAATGGTGAGAAGTCTACACTATCACAGATCCATACTGTTGCTCAAAGGAGCCAAAGTGAGGGCGCAACAGTACATAATCCACCTACCTACAGACACCTCTGCTGGATGTCACCATGTTGACAGACACAGGTGAGCATTTGGTGTAATATATAATGTTGACAATGCACGCATGGACAGGGCACCTTGTTAATGCCCACAGGTTTGCCTGTCTAAGTGTAAACAGCCACATATGACCATACTGGTAACTGTGCACACATAGCTAGGGTAATAGTTATCTCAATGCTAGGATACTAGATGCAGATAACAGTATGAAGCATGTGTGTGTGTGTGTGTGTGTGTGTGTGTGTGATGGGCTATCCACTGTTTGGCCCTGTAACCTGCTGCTGGCTTCCAAACTGCTATCTTCTACAAGGCCTGCTGATGTCATCCACCTTAAGACTACCAGCTGACAGTGTAGTATCAGACTTAAGCCTTGGCACATGGTATAAGTACTGTGAGCTATAGTGTGTAAGATTACATAGGCAGGGGTTCTAATCTCACTCCAAGCTACTTGGTGTATGTGTGTGTGTGTGTGTGTGTGTGTGTGTGTGTGTGTATATTTCCATATAGCATAAATATGATCACCGTGGTGACCTAAAAGTAGATAGGGTTTTCCAGAATTTTATTTGTAGCATATGAGTGACCCAAAGGACTGGCCACAACAAGGCCTGTCATCAAGCATAATATGTCCTGAACTGATAATACTAGCAGACATAAGGTGTGTTGTGTCCATCACATACTGTGATCTGTTGTGTGTACCATTACATAAGTAAGTGCTCTCATCTACATACAGCAAACCTGCACAACATGTGTGCCTTGGCATGTCTTGTATGCAGTGATTGGAAGTGGTACTAGCCTCAGTGTAGCCATGTATGTGTGTAAGCCTTTTACAGCATTTTTCATCATGTTATGGAACCATAGGACATTTGAACTTCTCTAGCATAATGGGCATGCAGCCATCATAATCCTAGACATCTTTATACCCGTAGTTACAGCATCAGCATATATTGCCCCCATCCAAGAGGGACACAGGCAGACCCCCTGGGTTGAGATGACAGTCATCCAGCCAGTCGTACAGATGGCAAATGCTGAGGTGCACAAGCATGTAATACTAATGTCACATACAAGTAATATCCTTACAGTGAGTTATCCATCTACTATGCCACCTACAGGTAGGCAGCATATGCAGTCAAGCAAGGTCAAACATTGCTCTGTATGCAAGGCACAGATAATTTCTGAGTAGTTGAAATCCACAGGTGACATTGACACACTTTGCAGATGATCTCCATTGAACACATACTGAAGACGTGATATGTACTTGTGAGAGACCATATGGGTGTGTGCAATTGCCAGTACTGCTTGGAAAGGTACATCAACAAATGGCCATTGCACTCGGATATTGGCATGCTGAGGGAAGATTACTTGGAGGTTATGAGTATGTCACTTACAGGTGACTGTGGCCCCAGCCATGCTATATGATTCCTGCAATACCACTGTAGAGACATGGTGATCTGAGTTACATTAGGTGTAAACCTGTGTGCCCAGTTCATTCACCCCTGAGTATATACAGCACATGTTGCGACTGATGTGCTACATACCAGGTACATAGGTCTAACTAATGGAAATACTACATATATATTTGCATGGAGTTTATGGCCATTACTATGTCAACAGGCATGTGTTCGTAATACCCTCTTGCAGGATAGTGACATACCACAGAAACTCTGAGTGCTCACAATGTGCAGGCATCAGCCAGCATTGTTAGCCACAGTCAGTCAGTAGTCACATGTATTGTGGTTGAATGGATTCCAAGCAGTAAAGAACCCAGGACTGTGCGCTGTTGAGCACTGCTGCTTACAGATCAGCTATTGGAAGTGGATGTCCATGTGTTGTGTATTTGTTCCAGCAATGGGCCACTTAGTGACCCATACAATGACAGTATCGTGGGTGTCTAAGTGGCTTGGCAGAGTCTAGGGGTTGTATACCCTGATGTACCCTCACCCTGTTCCTTGGTGACTGCCTCAGAAATGTCCACCACGTGTAACAGTCATGATCCCCCTGTCACACATCCAAACTGTATGCAGTCAATTGTGTTTAGAACATATATATGTATGCTGATCAGCTCCATGATGATTGCTCCTATGGGCATACAGATATGGATACTTAGACAAAGAGGTGTACAGTTATGTTGGTCAGTGGATGCACCACCTCTGTGCAAGGGTATAACAGTTGCCGTTGTCCACTCAGCTGGTGTACAGCCAATAGTGTCAGTATGATTGCAAGGGGTTCCCAGTGGTGTTAATAATCCTTGTCAGATCACATGTTGGATGCAGCCTGGAATGTTGGCACGTGCAATAGATTCTGTTTATCTGCCAGTTATGAACTGCCTTGTAAATATGACAGTTATGGGACAGGTTGTAGGAATGTCATGTTACGTGGTGGGGACAAGGTACTGTAGTTGACGCAGACAGTGTGGGAGTAAAGGTTAGGTATGAGTACAGACCCATCATATGTGGCATCATGATATATGAGGTCACTGACAATCTGGGCCTGTCCTTTGAGGTCACACATGTAACTACACTGTGCATTGTGGTTCTGCTTTGTGTGTGTGACTACTTTTGTCACTTACCGCGTCTACTCAACATCACAGCAACACTATGTGCTTCTTTTAGCTGAGGAGCTAGTGCCTCCATTTTAGGGGTAGCAGCCTTGCTCTAACTGTCACACAGCACTCTCCAGCTGTTATTGTACAGCCTACTAATGGCAGTTTTCCACCAGTCAGGTTTGCTGTGCCATGATGAGCCTGTGTCCCTCCTGTCACGTACAGCCGAGTTCATGCAGTTGTAATGCTGACATAATGCATGAGTGTTGAGCTCTGCATACTTGCTTTTCCCATCTGAAGGGGGAGGTGCAGTCATGCTATGTCAGCCATCCCACATGAGGTAATAAATGGCTGTCTTGACATATATGTCTGTATTGTCTACATGGAGGGGTACATGCCTGTAGTTCAAGGAGGGGTACATTCCAGTAGTTCTGTGGAGACTGATCTGTGGCCAGATCCCACTAGGGAGGACCTCACATTGGAGGAGCTGTACTGGTCACCCATATTCGTAAACACATGATGCAGTACATTGGTTTCCTGTGTGGGGATGTCACAGCACTGCTGCAGGGCATTGTAGGTAAGGACCTGGACCATCCTTTGAGCAATTGAGCCACAGTACGACTAAGCAACACAGTATGTGTACATATTACATGTTCCTAACATGTATGTCTGTGCTCTGTACAGACACCTTGCATGACTCTCTTCTTGCAGTATGCCGGAAGTAACTACAATACTTACTTGCACAGAGGGCAACTAGCATGTAGTGCCAAGCAGTATCCCTTGATTTCTGAGTCATGTCACCTGAAATGCCATGTTAAGAGTTAGCATGGATACGAGCACTAACACGGTCATAAACCTACTGACACTGGACCAAACACTGTTACTTTTGCTCATGGCCAGATCATGCCTACCGACTGTAACAAGATGACTGCATTGACTGTTACACTATGCAGTGGATGTCTGATATATGTCTTACTCCAACCATGGCATGACAAGATGTATGACAGTATTAGGCTATCAGGCCTTGCTTGGAACTGTGTTTGTCATGTACAGTGTGTTATGTCAGCTGGTGGATAGGCAAGTGTCTGACAGTCACACTCTAGGAAGATAGCATTGGGAGACCTATGATGCAATGACACCAGTGGCGTTCACCATCCTCCATTATTGGCATACCCAGTCTACCTATTCCCCCTCTGCAGTCACAGCCACTGTTAGTGACCTCAGAGTGAGTACATTAGCAGGTAGTTGCATATTGGGAGCTGTCACAGAATCTCATACAGAACCAACAGTTATCCAGGATAGCCTAAGACACAGCCAGTTGTTCTCACTAATTGCAAATGACTGCACAATACTATCCTGTGAGAAATCATCCATCCTTGCAAAATATTGTAGTGCCCGTACACCACACACAGTTGAGCCATTACACATGAAGTTATGAACACAGAGAGTAATGTAGCCTTTGACTTTTACTGGTTGGTAATGTATGGGGATGCATTCAGTGTTGTACAACCTATACCAACAGGTTTGCGATGTAAATCCCAGACTGTCACTGCTATACTGAATGTGGCAGTCATCACACCTATCATTGTGTGCAATGGCACCCTTGCTATGTCACTGCACAGGCTTAATGTACAACTGTAGCAGCCACACAGGTTCTATGGTACACCAATACACAGTGTAGATAACATGTTCTGTGGAGTCTGTGTTACAACCATACATTTGTAGTCTGTCTCCTAAATGCTTTGGAGGGGGTGTGTATAGTTCCATACAGGGAGGTGTCTGATCCCACTGTGTACCTCCCGCATATCCATGACAGGACTAACACATGTCTCACCTATTCTACATGCCTACAACATCACTGTGGTATACATAGTACGTGCTGGAGAGACAGGTATGTAACAGAGACGGTACACCCTACATGAAACAGGCCGCCCAGGCATGTGAAGCACACATCTGCTGTGACACACATCATGTGCAGGTTACAAAATGAGATGCAGAATACAATAGTCATAACTGGTGTCGGGCAACTGTCTGTACTGGACACAGAATATTTGTAGATGGGTCATCTACATCACCACAGCTTGTAGATGTGTGAGTTCCCAAAACCCTGGTGACAAATATCAAGATTAGCATACCTGTTCACCAATTAGAGATGCATGAGTATGCTGAATGCTGCCATTGTCCTTATTAGCCTGTTGTACACATATCAACCTATGGAGCCATGCACTTATAGTGCTGTACCTTGCTGAAGACATATTTCTGCTGTGCTGACATGCCATCCTGTGCTGCTTTATTGCTGGTGTGTATCCGTAGGTTATCCCAACAGACTCCTGAAAGAGAAACGTAAACAGGTCCATGACACACCTGTCATTTTGTAACTGTACAGCCATTACAACATCATACAACATAAGGTGCAGAAACTTATGCAGTGTACTCGTGACAAATGCCAGCTAACAGTATCTGTCATTAACCACTACAAGTGGCATAGCAAAACAATACTGCATGACACAAATACATGCTTAGTATAGTCACCTTTTGCATCAGACACACAGCTTCATTTCCCTGCATCGATGGTGAGGATGACAGGAATGTGACAGGTATCATCACTTGCACAGGGTGTTGTGTGGGGGTGCAGGAGGCCTTGGCTGACCCAAACAGTTGACAACATGTGTGTGACTCAGTAAGGAAAGCAGGTAAGATGGACCATGGAAAGGTGCCATGTGTGTCTGTAGGTGACCTGCATTTGACAGTGGTGTGTGTGTGTGCGTGCGTGTGTGTGTGTGTGTGTGTGTGTGTGTGTGTGTGTGTGTGTGTGTGTGCATGTGTGTGTGTGTGTGTGTGTGTTTGTGTGTGTGTGCATGTACATAGTCAAGCTCAGTGCTAGCCCTACATGTGTGTACGTTGGACAGCTTTGGACCATATGTGGTAGAGTTAACCGTTCACCATCTCCAGCCCTGAACAAGGGAACTGGCTCTGCCCAGAGTTGCAGTGGCATCTCCATGCCCAAGGTCAGAAGGGGTGCTAGTACCTGACAGGGACTGCTGTCTGCTGGGACAGTGTCAGCCAAAGGAATGCCCAGGACCATGAGCTCATGGCCTGCCATGTTGTGATGTGGCTATCCCACTCACCTCTGTAATGCTAGATGTACTGCCACTACAGGACCGTGATTGTGCACGGCCACATAGACTCTCAGCAGATGGGGTTCCTGATCTATGTCCACAAATCCGACGCTGAACTCCAATTACATGTTCCAGCACAGACAGTGTGCAGTCCGACACTGTCTCAGCTCACCTTCTGTCCACTGCATCAGTGAACAGATCCAGGATGTCCCCAATACGGTGGAGGCAGTCACAGATGTCAGACTGTGCTGCATCCATAACCCTAAGCATGTGTCTGTTCCATTCAGAATGTGCCTGTGCCTCCATGATGGCCCAAAACATGTGCCGAGTGACCTGTGATGTGACACTTGCAACAGGTGGTGGACAGACAGCAGGCCTCCTACAAGAACCTCTGTCAATCGGCCGGTGTGCGACCCTGTCAGCTGTTTGGCTATGGCCAGTGTCTACACACACTGGTGCCATAGTCACCACACTTTCCTGTTCAATGTCCCCACCCTCTGACTGTCTAATATCTTTGACTTCTGGGGACAGGCTATGTGTGGGCCTACTGACTGTGTGCGGTGACAATGATGGAAGAAGAGGGATGTCAACCTCTGGGACAGATTCAGCCCCCGAAACCCCCACCTGTGCAACACTGTGGCCACCATCATTATCAGAATCTGAGGTGAAACTGACATCAGGTTGTGTAGAGGACATAGACCCCCCCCCAGTTACCTTTGATAAGAAAGGAAAAAGCAGTACACTAATACCTGCACTATTATGCTCTGCAGTACTATGGTGTGATATATGTAAGTCTCTATACACTGTCGTCACTGTGACAGACCTGTTGAAAACCCAACCTCATGTAGTAGGTCATGAGGACAGTACTCTTCCCACTAACAGCTGTAGTCATTTGAAAATATCAGATTACACTGCAATATCATCTGCAACAGTGAGGTACACTATTGACATTTGTGTAGACTCTGCACAGTTGACACAAATGACACTCTGCAGTGCCCTAACAATACTGACGCTTCTTTCAGTGTGGTCACACCTACAAGGCAAAAGTACGAGTCTTAACATGTAAGTGGCAGTCATGCTGTCAGTACAGCAATGCAGGCAGCAGGCCTGGAATGACAGTCTAGGGATTACAATGCTGTAAACCTACATCTATAATAAAACAGTATCATGCTTACCAGGACCACGGGCTTGGCCATTACCTGATGGACCTGTGAAAAGTTGAAGGAGAGATAATGTCAGTACCACCGCATGTTCCACCACCACAAACTAATAAATCCATATATCTCTTATTTACAGTAGTTACTGTGTTAATTGTTATATTGTTCAAACTCTGAGCATGACAGTTAAACTGCAGTGAACCCCCCCCAAAGCAGACAGACCTAACACCCACGTAAGACTATGTACTCCCTGACACACTGAATACTACAGGATTGCAATGCTGATCAAACTAAGCTTACCTGCACACACTTCTGCTGTGGACACTGTAGCACCCACATCACAGCCACATCCAAGATGTAGGGTGTGATGGATGCCTGGGAGCTTTCGTGTGCCTGCAATTCCAGGAATTCCTCAGTGACTGAGAGTGGTTGTTCCGTTGCAGGCCCTCCACCGGTGGTGCCACGATCCCTGGCTACATCTGCTGCTCTTTTGCGTGTGGCATTGGTCATGTCCATTGCGCAGTGTTGAACCTGCTCATATGTCCTTTCCTGGTGATCAGTGGCATTGACATCATGGACAAGCTCAGGCTACAATGCCTCCAGCTGCTTCCCCCTGGACAGTAGGAATTCATGGTGTTGACGGACCGCTTCCACAATTAACTCATTCTCTGTATCTGTGAAAGCTGCATGGCATCTTGCATGCACGTTTCCTGAAAGACAGCAAGGGAACACTTATCAGGAAAACATACATGGAAATACACTATGTACAGGTACAGCAAGGATAGAGAATGGCCTCAATATTCACTGCTTGATCACACATGTCATATCCCACAGTGTACAAAAATACTAAGTGTGTGGATACAACTAGGATACTGGCAATAGTCAGGTATTCCTGTGTGTGCCATTACAGTTAATACTGTATGTTCATACAGCTGACACTGGAATCTATTGTAGTTTGTCCCCAAGGGACATACCCCCCTGATATGTCAAACCATCTGTGCTAAACAAATATAAGTGTGCTTTTACAGCCACTGTAAAGGGAGAGTTCCACGAGTCCAGTGTGCTACAGTGACATTGTACATTCCACCCATGATGTCTTGCACATCCTCTGTATGTGTAACAAATCTGTAGATGTTGACATGACATTATCACAGTTCTAAGAAAGGCTTAATGCTGTAATCCCTATTCCCTGTGAGTATAGTCAGACATCTGTATCATGATGTAAACAAGATGGTTGCATACCTGATGGAGTGCAGTACTACTCAACTGATATGTTCTAATAGTTAATACTTTGCATATGTATGGTCTGTGTGAGGAAAGTCTCATACAGAATGGTTTCCCACCGCCAGCTGCGTGTCTTTTTAACATGCTTCTCATCAGCAGGTGATTGCTTCTCAACCAATCTGTGGTACTGAAATGCTAATTGCAGCCAACACAGCTGATTCGCACTATCATCAGCCAGTCATATGCAACCACAGTACAATATGTAAGGCCTTCATGTAGATTAGGGTCCCTTTCTGATATGTTATGCTGGACATTACTGGGGTGAGGTGACTACGTTGTTGCAGAGGGTAGGTCTGTAGCAGCAACATTTATATAGAGATGGGTGTGCTACAGGCTGCAGCATCTTCTGCTGCAAGTTATTTGCATAGGCAGAGTGTGTGAACACTTCGGAGGACAACAAACTGTAGGAGTAACTGTGGGAGCTGTGTCAGCCTTGTTTTAGAGGTAGAGCCAGAGTAAGGCTACACTTTCCAGTCTAATTAAGGCATGTGTTTAAGGTAAGTGTGTTAGGCAACAGTATCACTGTTAGAGTACTAGGCCACATGTTTGTTGTGTCCTTGAGCAACATGGGGGGATTAATATAACAATATGTCCACCATTTGGGCAACTGTCAGGCCATATGTTACAGTTTGGTAGTAATTTGGTGCGTGTATGAGGGCAGTCCATGTTACAAGCAGGTACTTCAAATGTGTATGTTAGGTGTGCAGCTGTGCTAATCAGGACTGTGGGTTTGAAAGGATTGTGTGGTGCACTGTGATATTAGTGGCCCTCATATGCAGTACGTGAGTTGAATTTCTCTGTGAATGCATATTACTGCATGACGTGACACTTTATGCACTTATACTTTTGCTATAGGGATATGTGAAGTGTGTTTCCTTCAGTGAAATGCAGACATTTAATTTGATATGCATTGTGTGGATAAAGAGTGTATGACTCAGTTATTATTTGCTGGCCTCACAGTACAATAATTCCAGTATTACACACCACTCGATTTGAACCCAGGATTGTGTGTGGCAAAATGTACTGTTTGCAAGGCATTTAACAGGCTGAGCTACTGACTCACTGCTACAGTGGGTGCATTTGCAAGATCTATGTGCACACATACAGGCTATGACAAACATGTTTTACATCCATCAGTATGTGCATGGCTTTATATGGATGTATTTCTGCACCAGAGTCCCAGTTGAACATGTATTTTGCCATTAATGCCTTAGCTGGTATCTTTCGACATGTTGCTGATAAAAGGGCACATTTACCTGCTATCACAGTCCTCACTTACATCCATTATTATGTCTTTGGCTTTCTGGTGGTGTACTTATTGAACCAGAGTCCAAGGTACAGTCCTCTTTTTTTTCCATTTCTTTTAATCAAGTTTGCACGGCACGATGCACAGCTCCGCTGAAACATGCTTATTGACTCCAAATGGCAATTACTATGTTTTGCTTAAACTACCTGTTTTAATTAATAGTTGTGTGGCATGGCAGGTTAATGCAGTGGTCTGCAGGTGTGATGGTCTTGGGTTTGAAACATGGGACAGGTGTTTATTTTGTAAGTGTGCATTACAATTTTAAAGACACGTAATCAGTATAGCTCTATTTAGCTGAACTTAGCAAAGCTGTGTGACGAGCTAAAAATATATAAAGAAAAGAAAAATGGGGAGATAGGAAAGTGGTGAAATGGGGTGCAAGCACGGGGAAAAGCGTAGTGAAAAGCAGGTAGGGATGTGCAGGAAGGGTGTAGGAAAGAACCATACCTATCCATTACTTGTACAGCAACAACTGTGCACATTGACAGAATTTGTACATGACTTTGAAATGTCACCCCCAGAGAGAGGGAGGGGTGAGGACAACATAACTGTGTTGTCAAGCCAATTGGACCAAATTACATGTGTTCAGTGGACATGTGTGCGAAAAGGAGAGCTATGTATGAGAGAATTTTTTTTGGGGGGGGGGATAGGTTCCCATTTTTTTTAAGGTGAGAGTGGAATGTTGGGGAAGGGACATAGGTGCATGTGGAGGAGGAAAGTTGAGTAGGTGAGGATGCATTTGCAGACAGACAAGACAGCTCACAGGGAACAGTGTGTGTGACATAGGGAGGGTGTTGTAGAATCTAAGTCCCATGTGCCTTCACAAGGCAGCAGTGTGACTCACATCCCCACCCATGAGACTGTCTGCACTGCTCAGTCACTGCCCTGGGGGTGGCAGTGATGGAGACTGGGCACCCAGAGCAAGGCTGCCCCAGCAGGTTGGCCAGCATGTCTTCAGACCGGCGCAGGTTGCGTTCAAACCACGTTAGACCATCTTGCACACCAGAACTGGCAACTCAGCCTAGGTGATGACTGACCCTCTACCACTGCTCCCAGAGGGCGGACTGGCCCTGTCCCGTGGGGTGGTACTACCCAATGGCACAGGTAGTGCAGGGGCAGCAGAGGGGGCACCACCGGTTTGGGTCCCAGAGGTGCTTGGGACCTGGTGCCATGGCCGGATTAGCTGGAGTCAGGCTTCCTTGATGTGCTGCAGTAAATGAGGTGTAGTAATAAGTTGAGTAATAACCAAACCATTGTTAGTATTAACAGAATGGAACATCATATTTATCAGTCCAAATACATATTAACGTATATTATGTGTAACACAACATTAAGTAACATAACAGTCAGTATGTTAACATGCCAGTAAGAAGTAAACCATGAGGCCATCAAAGCAGTTAGTTTAACAAAATATGTTAATATTGAATCATAATAAAATATAATTTTACAGAAATATAGTTAGTTTAACAAAATATGTTAATATTAAATTATAATAATAAATAATAAATAAATGAAGATAAGGAGTGGGGGGAGAAACATTCCATTACTGACAATAAAGACTATATCCCTTAAAACACTGATAATAAATACTCTACAGGTGTTTAGTGTCAGTTTTGAGTACAGTGACTACAGTTCTCCTATAGGTAATGTTGCACATACAGACCTCTCAAGCTGTTAACATGGGTCAGTATGGTCCAAGCAATAACAAATGCAGGTACACAACTGCACAGAACAGTTTCACATAATGTGGATTTGTATAACTACCAATGTGTTCTGTAAGCAGATTTGTTAATACATTGCATTGCAGGTAATCATTTTTCTGGTAATGCTTTGGGGCAGATGGATTAGGCAGTTTTAATTACGTTACAAGAAATTGTGACACGAGAGGCATGTTTGTGTACAGTACATAAATTAGACATCTATCATGCATCAGTTGGCAGGCATGGGTATAAAACCCAATAGCTGTGACTGCAGGGGACATCTGCAAAAAATGTAACTATTGACTGCAGCAACTTAGTACAGCCATGCAAGGAATACAGCCGCACTGGAGATATTTAGACAGATTTATTTAAGGATCAACAATGCTGCTTAATACTTTATTGGAATTGCTGATAAATGTCTGTCAAGTCCACACACAATATGTGCCCGTAGTGTGGGCTATCTCATCCATATACCTTTATTACCTGGCGTAGGAGGAACAGAGAGCATTATGTGATTGATATTGGCCTGGAGACAGTGTTACACTTGACTGCAGCAACCTTACCATAGACAGTAAGTACATACAGCTCCACTGTAATGGTTATAACAGCACAATCCTGCTGTACACCATTTTGATTACTAGTATTGTTTATTGCAATACAGTTGTTACTGTTCATTTATTGCACTACAGCTCAAATTGCCAGTTTAATTGTACTACAGTTCTACTTGCCCATTTATTGCACTACAGTTTTTATTTTGTATAGTTTATTGCAGTAAATGCTTTACTGTTTCTTGCTTATTGCATTACAGTTAGCATAATAAATCTGTACTTACTACATTTACGATGCAACCTAGCCAGGTGCCAGGCATGGGACTCAAAAGTGTGAGCCCTCACAGCTGCAGGTGTTGGAAAAGAAGCACACCATTATGCATACCAGTTTTGCAGACATTCAACTTGCAGTTCGATAAAACAGTGGAAAACATGCTTACATATTTGTGGGGCATTACCAGCTCGAGCCTTTTGGACACAGGTGTCCAAGGGTCCCCTGTTTCTCCTCTTCAGGTCATCAAAATAGTGATGACATTGCTCACCTGTGTGGGAGATACCCATAGCACTGGGGAGTTCTCTGGCCAACCAGTCCCAGGCCTCCACCTTACATTCCGAACCCTGGAAACTGCCCTGCATCAGCCTGGGTTCGTAATTTTCTACCAGGATCCCAACAAAGACCTTGGACTCCTGAACACCCCATCTCTGTGCCCGAAAGCACACACCTTCACCAGCACCACCTGCCATATCAACACATGATTAGACTCCAATGACTGATGCAGAATTCCCACCTATTGGCCGTAATATAGGCTGTATTTCTGCCCTTACACGTCATTGAGCAACATTCAAAAAAGTACCGCATTGCATAGCAGTGTGCAGACCAGCTAAGCAGTGAGAAAACTCGCACAACCAAGGTTTTAGCAAAACTTAGTACTGCGCAAACAGCAGTAGCCATTAGCATGTTTAAGCAGTGCTCACCATAGTGCGGCAGTGCCATATTTCACATTTTTTTTTTAAATTAAACATAACCTGTACAATTCAGTTGAAAAACAAATCTGTTAGGGGGAGAAATATAAAAAATAAAAAACATACAATAAGCAGCTGGTTGCATAAGTGTGCACAACCTTAAAGTAATACTTTGTTAAAGCACCTTTTGATTTCATTACAGCATTTGGCCTTCTTGGGTACACACCTGCCATCAATTAAAGAGACTCTGATTAACCCCAAATAAAGTTCAGCTGTCCTAGTAGGATTTTCCTGACATTAACTCAGTTGCCTGCTATAGCAAAAAGCCATGGTTCACAGAGAGCTTACAAAGCATCAAAGGGATCTCATTGTTGAAAGGTATCAGTCAGGAGAAGGGTGCAAAAAAATTTCAACAGCATTGGATATACCATGGAACACAGTGAAGACAGTCATCAAAAATTGGAGAAAATATGAGACAACAGTGACTTTGCAAAGAACTAGACGTCCCTCCAAAATTGATGAAAAAACGAGATGAAAATTGGTCCGGAAGGCTGCCAAGAGCTGATAGAGCTGCAGGAATTTCTGGCAAGTACTGGTTGTCTACTACACTTGACAACAATCTCCTGTATTTTCCCTCTGATGGACAATGGGGTAGGTTTGCAAGACAGAAGCCTTTTCTTACACAGAAAAACATCCAGGCCCAGCTAACATTTGCAAAACAATACAGCAAGTCTCCCAAAAGCATGTGGAAAAATGTGTTATGGTCTGATGAGACCAGGTTGAACTTTTTGGCCACAATTCCAAAAGGTACGTTTGGCGCACAAACAGCACTTTGCATCACCAAAAGAACACCATCCCCACAGTGAAGCATGGTGGTGGTAGTATCATGCTTTGGGGTTGCTTTTCTTCAGCTGGAACTGGGTCTTTCGTCAAGGTGGCAGGAATTATGAACAGTTCCAAATACCAGTCACTTTTCACCCAAAACCTTCAGGCATCTGCTAGAAAGATGAAGAGGAATTTCACCTTTCAACATGACAATGACCCCAGGCATTCATCCAAATGAACAAAAAAAAATGGCTTCACCAGAAGAAAATTAAAGTTTTGGAATGGCCCAGCCAGAGCCCAGACCTAAATCCAATAGAAAATTTGTGGTGTGACCTGAAGAGGGTTGTGCACAAGAGATGCCCTCGCAATCTGGCAGATTTGGAGCACTTTTGCAAGGTAGAGTGGACAGATATTACCAAGTGAAGATGTGCCATGCTGATAGATTCCTACCAAAGAAGCCTGAACACTGTAATTAAATCAAAAGGTGCTTCAACAAAGTATTAGTTTAAGGGTGTGCACACTTGTGCAACCAGCTTATTGTACGTTTTTTATTTTTTATATTTTTTCCCCTAACAAATTTGTTTTCCAGTTGAATTGTACAGATTATATGTCACATTAAAGGTGGAAAAAGTTTTGAAATGATTTATTGTGGTCTCATTTTTTATATCTCAAAAACCTGACATTTTAACAGGAGTGTGTAAACTTTTTAAATCCACTGTGTCTCCTTTCATTTTAACATGTGCTAATCTGTTCAATATGTTAAACAAATATTACTTCCTTTCTGGTGTGACCTAGGAAAACACTCTTGTTTCAGAAACATTTTACTACTGTATATCATATATTCCTGCCACTTTCCTTTGTATTCCATGTAGTGGTAATGTTTCCATTCTACTTCAGTGCATCTTGTCTGAATACTTGAAAGTTTCTTGGACTGTAAATATTCACATAAATATAAACACTGTTTTGTTCCTCATGTGGAAATAACTTTGAAACACTGTGTTACTGGTTTAAATGTCACTTTATTCCTGCCCCCACAGTGAAAATTTGGTGTAAATGTTCTTCTGGAAGGTTGTTTTTTTACTGGACTGCATTACTAACCATCTAGCTATGCTGGTCACTGGCTTGACACAGCCATACCTCTCTGCCTTTTTGGTGTATTATTCCACATCAGTGCATTTTCAGATATAATACTGTATTGGTAATCGCAACTTATTTTCTAAGTAGTAGGCAGTAAAAAGTCTCTTGCCATTTGGCTTCTATATATGGCGGATTAGGATATTTTCCATTGTAAATAATGTATATGCTCTTAAGTTTGGGAATGCTTTGTGCACTGTGCTAGTCTTTGGTAGCACACTTGCATGGTACACATGCATACATCTGTTCTACTTACTATTGGGCCATTTTGCACAAGGATCTCTTAATTATTGGAGTATTTTTCCATAGTTTGTAGCAAGAGTCAGTCCCAGTACGGTGGTCCCCTTACATTCCTCCATCTGCCTTTCAGTTCGACTCCTCCCCTATCCTTGAGCATAAAATGGCTCCTATAAACAATGGGCCTACAGCTGCAGGGTGTGCCTGAGTCACTGGTATTCCATTCAGAGCTCCAGCCATCTGCTTCGTGGAACCTGCCCTTATCATGTAATGTCTTGTGTGAGAATCCCTGATGATGAATTTATTTTGAAAATATACCCATCCTTCCACCTCTCATCTTTTGTTATTGAGCCTTTTTTCTGTCATGATCATTAACACCATCAGTATAATTATACCCGGCAATTGATCAGTGTTTGATTGCCGTTATCACTAAGGGATTATGCTGTGTTGCTTGTCTGTGCTGTGGTGATGCCTCACTCTGCCTTTATCTCTTGTCTAAATGCTGCTACTGCTGTAACTTTTTCATTTCCATTACTAAGCTTCTTCTTTTTCCTTTCTGTTAATACTGTTGGCCTGTAGTTAGTCCTTAAGTGAGTGTTTCCCTTTCTGCTTCTATTGTTCATTTGAATTCTCCACTTTGCCTTTATTTTACTTGCATAGATGTTCATCGTGTTACACTGCTGCAGTCATCACACTTGGATTATCCTGCCGTTGGGCGGTCCCGCAGTCGGCCAAAGTTCCAAAGTCTTGGTCCGGCGTCGGTTGCTGTCGCCTCCTCCCTGACGTCAGTGCGACAGGGGTATAAAAGATGCAACTGATGCCATTTTCTTCAGTCTTTCTTGCCGCACGGTGCCCGAAGCAGAAGCAGTTTGCAAGTGCAGGTCGGCCGACTCCTGAGATTTTCATTCCGAATCCAGAACCAAAGTCGTCTAAAAAAGCTAAGTACCCCATTGGGGAAACTTTTTCTTGCCTCAGACCGATGTCAGTAAAAGTTAATAACTGTATTTCTTGTGGGAAGCAAATGCCTCATAAGGATTTCCACTCCTATTGTATTCCATGCCTAGGCCCTGACCACAACGTCACTGGTTGTCAGTTTTGTGCTAGGTTTAACAAGCACACTATTAAACGTCGGTTTGATTTTGCCCGACATTATTTTGGTAGAAAATTCAATTATACCATGCCGTCGGAAATTCCGATGACCGCAATGCATAAAAAGCGCAAGGACAAGGACAGGCATCTGAGGCCCAAAACGGACGAAGAGGCCTCTTCTAGGCCGGTTGCCGGTTCTCCAGTTTTCAGCGAGGCGCCTACGCAGCCCCTGACTACCGCTTCCACAGAACCACAGACCGCCTCCGACTCCCACGTGGAGCTGGCTGGTGCACTAGGCCTTCAGTTTACCGATCCTAAACCTACAGAGGAAACCGAAGTAGCTGAGCATTCCACAGCTCCAGAGGGTGTTTTCAGACCTACCCAGTTAACTATTAGACCCTCTGTTAAATCTAAGCCCTTAAAAGCAAAGAAACAGACACAACTTTCTCCAGGACAGGCTTCCATGCCTAAGAAACAGATGATAAAAATGGCCGAGGGCCTGATCACTCTGATCAGGGGGTCCCATCCCCCTCCTGATAAAAGGCCCAGGCAGGATGCAGACTATGAATCTTCTGATCAGGTGTCCCTCTCCTCTGACTCTTCCTCGGAGCTAGGATATTCTTTACCCCCTTATGAGGATTCTGATGCTGAGGAATCAATTCCATCAGCTTCTCCGCCTGAGGATTACTCCTTTGGGGAGACCCTACATACCATGAGAGAGCATTTCCATTGGGAAGGCCAGGATTATTCAGAATCCAAGAAAAGACTCAGAGACCTCCTTTTATTGCCCCAACACAGACCCCTTGCTATTCCACCAGTTTTAGACATTGTGGATGATGTGTACACTGAATCCAGTTTGAACCCGGACTCCTTACCCCTAGCCCCAATTAAACCTGATAGATATTACAGAGTCCCTGACTCTCACAAATTTCTGTACAAAAGCCCTGTTGCCGACCCTGAAACTATTTCTCAGGGACCCAAAGGGATTAAGGCCTCATCAGCAAAAAACCCAGTCCCCTCTGACAGAGATTCCAGAGCATTAGACAGATGGGGAAAAAAGGTATATACGTCTGCAACTTTAGCAATGAGAGCCTTGAATTGCCAGTTTCACATGCTAAAATATCAGCAATTTTTGATGTCTCAGTTGAAACAAAAGAGGTTACCAGAATCAGATCCTCCTAATTTAAAAGAAATGCAGGATTTATTGCATGCAGCTGAACAAGTGGGAAAACATACTTTACAATGTGGGTCTGATTCCTTAGAGACCTCCTGTAGAGCAGCAGTTACAGGCTCTGCCATTAGAAGGCATGCTTGGTTAAAAGATCATACGCTACCAGATCATGTTAAGGTCAAATTATTGGATGCACCTTTGCAGCAGGATGTGCTGTTTGGAGTTAAGGCAGAGGAGGTATTAAAGAAGATGGAGGATAAGGCAAAATCTATGCAAACGGTGAAAGATTTCTTACAGGTTCAGCCTCCTCGTTTTAGCAGAAATTGGCCAACAAAGAATTGGTCCTTTCCAGTCACAGATAGACCTCAAAGGGGCAGATACAGACGTCCAAGAGGTAGAGGTTAGACACAAGGCCCTTACAGGCCTCGACAATGGGGCACACCAGGCGAGAAAGAAGGGGAAGACAGGCCTCAACCTTATAAAAAACAGCCTCAATGACTTTCCAATACAGCTGCCAAACAGCTCTCTTGGCAGCCCCCGTAGGAGGAAACCTGGCAGTTTTCTATCACAACTGGCATTGCATCACCAAAGACAAGTGGGTTCTCAACATCATATCTCAAGGTTACAGGTTCCATTTCCACACCTTGCCAAGGTGAAAAGGAATGCCAAATCTGCCACCAAATCAAGGGGCAGAGGCTCAAAAACAAATGACAGCACTCATGGACATGAGAGCTATTCAAAAGGTACCACCACAAGAACAAGGACAAGGATTTTACTCAAGACTCTTTTTGGTTCCCAGAAAGGACAAAGCCTGGAGACCCATTCTGGACCTTTCCACACTAAACACTTAGGATGTTCCAAAATTCAAAATGTTGACACTACAGCAGCTTCTTCCCATGCTGAGCAAGAAAGCTTGGCTCGTGACTTTGGACCTCAAAGAGGCATATCTGCATGTCCCTATCAGACAAAACTGCAGAAGATACCTCAGATTTCTAGCAGGTTCAATGCACTATCAATTCTCTGCACTGCCCTTTGGCTTATCTAGTGCGCCCAGGGTCTTCACAAAGTGCCTGGCATGAGTAATTGCATTTTGCAGGCAAAAAGGAATTAAAATTTATCCATACCTGGACGACTGCCTGATTCAAGCAGAGAGCAAGGACATTCTACTACAGCATCTGTTGTATGTAAAACAGTTATTATGTTGCCTGGGGTACACAGTAAACGAAAAGAAATCAAAACTAGTGCCCTCACAACAGATAATATTCCTGGGTGCCAGCTTGAACACAACGGCCCAGATGGCTTATCTCACGCCAGACAAGAAAAAACCTGACTCAATATTTTCAATTAATGGCAACAAAGACCCAACTCCCTGCAAGAAAAATTCTGCAGGCCTTGGGCTACATGGCATCTTGCATACTACTAATTCCATATGCCAGACTGCATATGAGGAAACTACAATGGTACCTAAAGAGGTATGGTCTCAACACTGTCAAAGTTTGGAAACACGTTATACCACTTATTCCTTGCCTACAACAGGAGTTTCGATTGTGGGCACAAGCTTGTCACCTCAACAAGGGACAGCCTTTCACTCAACCCACAGCAAGGCAGACACTGACAACAGATGCATCGGATTATGCCTGGGGAGCACACATGGCAGGAAAATGTATCCAGGGTGAGTGGCCCACAGAGCAAAGACATCTCCACATCAATCAAAAAGAGATGCTAGCTGCACAAAATGCTATCATAGCTTTTAAGGACCTACTGCATCCAGGACAATTACTACTAAAGACAGACAGCACCACAGTTATGTGGTACATAAACAAGCAAGGGGGCACGCACTCCTACCCCCTGTGCAGACAAGCCATGACCTTGTGGAATACAGCTCTAAACTACCAAGTTCACCTGCAAGCACAATTCCTGCCAGGAGAGAAAAACACACTGGCAGATGACCTAAGCAGAAACAATATGGACCCACATGAATGGGAACTGAACCCACAAATATTCAGAATGATAACACAAAAATGGTGGAACCCGGACATAGATCTGTTTGCTTCCCCAAAGAACTGCCAATTACAGAAATTCTGCACAAGGAGCTACCATCCACAAGCATGGAAAGTGGATGCCCTCTCATTCAGCTGGAAAAAACTACAAGCGTACGCCTTCCCTCCTTTACCTCTCCTTCCAAAGGTACTCATAAAAGCCAGGCAGGAAGAGCCAGAAATGATCCTGATTGCACCAGACTGGCCACACCAGCACTGGTACCCAATCTTAAAGAACTTAGCACAAGAACCACCCTGGATTTTGCCTCAAATCCCACAGCTGCTGACACAGCACAACAATCAGATATTTCACAGCCAGCTAAAAACCTTAAATCTAGCTGCATGGAAAATTCCTTAGCCAAGCAAGCAATGCCTCTCTCCAAAGCTGTTATGGATGTCATTCTGGAGGCCAGAAGGCCTAGCACCAGGAAAGCATACTCGGATAAATGGAAGAGATTCTGTGCCTGGAACCAAGTGCACAACCTTGACCCTCTTGTCCCAAACATTCCTCAGATACTGCAATACTTAACTGAGATGCTGGACAAGGGCCTCTCTTTTTCATTCATCAAGATCCACGCCTCAGCTATCTCTGCTCATTACAACACGGATCCACCAATTTTTTTCTACAATACCTCAGAGGGGCTAAAAACATAAGACCGCCCTGTAGAGCACCCACACCAACTTGGGACCTCAACTTTGTTTTGAAAAAATTAACTTTACCTCCTTTTGAGGCAGCTAACACAGCAGAATTAAAATACATCTCTTGGAAAACTGCTCTGCTACTGGCAATAACATCAGCACGAAGAGTTTCAGAATTACAGGCACTAATGGCAGTGGAACCTTTCCTCATCTTCCACCAGGACAGGGTGTCTTTACGAACTAACCCTACGTTTATGCCAAAGGTGGTATCAAGTGTGGCTCTAAACCAAACTATTCACTTGCCAACTTTCTATCCAAAACCACAGAATAAAGGGGAGAGACTACTACATTCTTTGGACATTCACAGACAGTTACGCTTCTACTTGGACAAAACCAAAGCTTTCAGAAAAACTGAACAATTATTGGTAGCATATGCTGCAGGAGCACAGGGAAAAGACATTTCAAAGCAGACTATTTCAAAATGGATAGGATACTGTATATGTTTCTGCTATACCCACCATGGGAAACCTGTACCTAGCAGCATTAGATCTCACTCCACCAGGGCAACAGCCACTTCAACTGCCTACCTCAGAGGAGTACCTACCGAGGATATTTTGGAAGCAGCCACATGGAGTTCTGTGCATACCTTCACCAAACATTACCATTTGCCTTTATACTTCAAATCCAGAGCTGGCTTCACTACTGCTGTACTGCAGGGCCTTATAGCCACCCCTAATGCCTTATAGATCCAGCCTCCCTACCTCAGCTTTGGGACTCCACCCAAGTGTGATGACTGCAGCAGTGTAACACGATGAACATAGTACAGTTTTGTACCTACCATAAATGTAGATGTTCGAGTGTAAACACTGCTGCAGTCCAGGTTACCCTCCCTCCTTCCCCTCTTACTTTCTGGTACTTACCTAGGGCATCTACCCTTTATTACCTGTGGGGAGTATTTGCTGGTAACTAAAAGTGGTTGTTTGCTTTGCGTTTGTGTTTTTACTAGCAATTTGAATTGTTTACATATTTGGGGGCACCTGACATCTGGGGCAAGAAAAACTGAAGAAAATGGCGTCGGCTGCATCTTTTACACCCCTGTCGCACTGACGTCACGGAGGAGGTGACAGCAACTGACGCCGGACCAAGACTTTGGAACTCTGGCCGACTGCGGGACCGCCTGACGGCAGGATAACCCAAGTGTGATGACTGCAGCAGTGTTTACACTCGAACATCTGCATTTATGGTAGGTACAAAACTGTACTTTCATCTCCCTGCTGCTACCTTGATTTTCTTCCTTTTATAAATATCTGTCTGTCTCCTCTTTAGTCTTCCATGTGTGAAGTGCTCACCAACTTTTTTTCCCTTCTGTAGGCAGTTCCAAATGATGCCACCATTCGTTTTTGGGGAATGTCACTCTATGTATCCTTTGTACGAACGCATCCCTTATTCATTCATCCTGTTATGTGAATGTCATCACTCTTGCTGCACTCTGGCTTTGTCCCATGTGTGTTAAATAACCCCTCACCCCAAACACATGCACTTACACACTTTGTTTTGATTTTCTGAATGAATTGTTTGCATTTGCATAATTTGTCATTTCTGTCTCTTTAGACTTCAGGATGACCTAGGATCTTGGAAGATCGATTTTGATGTTTACCAGGCTGACAGTGTCGGACAGTTTCGGAAGAGCAACCCAGGAAAACCATACAGCAGAGTTTGTATTTGCAGGTAGTTAACTTTAGCTGATTATATCAAGCTGCCTGCTTTGTTAGTCTGACTAGGAGTTTGATAAAAATAGGCTAAACTTTTAAGAGATGCACTTGTGTTATATATGTAAGAAATCTGTAACTTATCAGAATGTTGTTCTCCTTTTAACTTTTGAATGCTTGATACAGATGTGCCACCCAGCAAACCTGATGTGTGTATCAAATAGCCCAACCATGAGGATGACCTAATTACAGGGGTAGCTTTTTGAGCAAATCAAATGTTGCTGGAGTGTGCCTGCTTCAGAATCACCCTCTTTACTCACTGATGAGGAGGTTTCAGGTTCTGCTGCAGAAAAATAACCCCTTGTAATATTCTAGAGAGCTTGCTTTTTGTGCAGAAACTACAGGGCAACACTAGCTGTCCCTCCTGTCTTGTGTCTTATAGATGTGTTGCTTGGTGCGATACAGAGTGCAGAATATAAGAAGCAGACATATTCATTATTACATATAATGTTGATGGCACTGTACTGACATCCTGCTTTGAAGGACTGGTTTCTCTTTTGGGTCCTAAGAAACGGTGCATAATTGAAATAAGAATATTGACATCATGAGGTAATTGTAGCCGGTAGTTATTGAGTTTCAAGTTCAGTTTTACTAAGGTGCTTGAGCCCAATTACCATCACAAGTAAAAATAAATCTAATACAATATTGACAGTAATCAAGCACTCATGGTTATAATTAAGGTCAGAAATGCATATCTGGTTAAAATTATGTGATGTTATATACTAAGTCAGATAGATAATGTTGTAGGAAATACTTAAAATTCAGTATTATTTGGAATTCCTTGAACACTAAGGGAAGGAGGATGTTCTTTATAGTTCTCTGTTGTTGTGGCTGTTGCCCCAACTGATGTCTAAAAGGTGCTTGGTTTAAGCAAACATCAGTACTATACTAGGGATGGTGCCTCCCTAGGGCTATTGCCAGTGGCCTTAGTAGCAAAGGATATCAGTGGAAGGGGATACAAAAGTGCCTCACCTCCTTCAAAAACCTCGAGCCTGGGTGGGCTTGTCAGTAAACAAAATCATGTAGTTGAACACTGTAATGCTCTTGATATCGTGGAAGCCCAGTATCGGCATGAATACCAGCAACTTTCATCTGTCCTATAGGTCCAGTAGACACCCTCCCCTGACATCAGAACTTCTATACTGTAAAGGGTTGTCAGCAGGTGTCATCTTTAGTTCTTTCTTTCTGACTCTGTGCCACTTCTTGTCTGTCGCAAAAGCCAGCGGATTTGAGGTAAGTATCCCCATTGGGAAACTTTCTATATATCTTTCTATTTTATATTTCTGTAGATTTCTGTAAAAGTTTCTGATTGCTTAGAGTATGGAAAACAAATTCTGCAGTGGGATTTCCTTTACCTGTTTCTTTTGCATGGGTCTGGAGCATGACATATGCAGTTGTCCCCAGTGTGCATTTTCCACCTCCTAAGCAGCTAAACATGGGGAGAAAGGTACTTCAGGAAAAACACACACCACCACAGCAGGAAAAAATTGCGATATTCTTTACTGATGTCATCGGTACTTCGGCTTACGCCTTCATGGAATACATTTTTACATCAAGCAGCATCCATTTATACAGTTCAGTTAACCAATATAATAATCAAACAATGAAATGACGATTCCATTCTTAAAGAGCCCATACTTGCTGACATAAGCTAATGACAATTTTAAATACATCTATTATTCATTGCATATCTTTTGTATATTGTTAAGACCACTTACACCTTTGATTCACAAAATTTATACATGTATTTTAAATTTAAAACAGACATTCCAATAACAGGGTGAATGAATATAATAAAAGTATGACCTTCAATATTATATCATAACTTGTCCTTTTTGTCATACCCATGCTGAATCACAATGCTGGAGGGAACACAGACCTATATTTTTACACTAAATATAGTCACATATTACTAACGCCCCAAGATGAAAACTATATATGTGCATTCTATTTAGTGTTCAAGTCCAATTCCATGTTTAACCCCCTAGGATGTAGTGTTCTAAAGTTAATAATGCATTCTGTCTCCAGTAGAGTCAAATTTCCTGCAACTTGTCCTTCCCTCTTTGGTTTGGGCCTGGCCAACACACCAAAGAAAAAAGTTTCATCAGAGCCCCCATGGGCCCCAATGAAACTTTCCGCAATGGGACTATCCAAAAAAATATGTGTCTGTGTTCCCTCCAGCATTGTGATTCGGCAGGGGTATGACAAATAGGATAAGTTATGGTACCAAAATTGAAGGTCATACTTTTATTGTATTCATTCACACTGTTATTGGAATGTCTATTTTAAATCTAAAATACATGTATAAATTTTGTGAATCAAAGGTGTGAGTGGTCTTAACAATATAGAACAATATACAAAAGGTATGCAATACATGTATTTAAAATTGTCGTTAGCTTATGTCAGCAAGTATGGGCTCTTTAAGAATGGGATAGTCATTTCATTGTTTGATTATTTTATTGGTTAACTGAACTGTATAAATGGATGCTGCTTGATGTAAAAATGTATTCCACGAAGGCGTAAGCCGAGGTACCGGAGACATCAGTAAAGAATATCGCAATTTTTTCCTGGTGTGGTGTTGTGTGTTTTTCTGGATATTTCGGGACTATTGTGTGTTTCTGAGAAAGGTACTTCAAGTAGAAGAGATTATGTCCATGCCCTAGTCTCACTTTGGCATCTGCCAGTCCCTGATAAAGCTATTGTAAAAAAGGAAAGAGAAGTATCCAGATGTGGCTGCGTGCCCACAGCTCAAGGCCTCTCTAATCAATGCCACTTCAAAGTACAGGTCCAAACCCCAAAAAGACAAAAGTTTGCTGTCTGTTTGTCCCAGCCTCAGCTGTACAGGCTTATGCCACACTTCTCTCAGGCCTACCTGCAGGATGTGTTCCACTTGGCTAAGGCTCGCATGGATTTCATGAGAACTAGGCAATACTACCCTGGAAAAAGACCCTTGCCCAGGAAATTTCTTTTGTTAGAAGAAAGAGGGACCACTCCCCACAAGAGACTTCTGATTCCTCAGACTGATTGTGATGCCCCACCATTGCACCAGTAATCAAGTAGCCTCAATCCTCACAACTGGTAACAGTGGGGGATGTTCACTAGGAAGATAACAGGTGCACACACAATGTTTCCAGATGCAGCTCTCTGCATCAAGTGCAATTTGCCCTAGGAGCACACTGAGACCACAGTCAGTCCGGGGCTGGTTTCTCCCTCTTTCTCCAGATCCCCAATAAGACTCCCCACTGGCAAAGCTGTAGAGTTGAGATCTCAGCTGAGTGACCAAGACAAGACCATCGGCATCCCTCTCTGTCCAACCAGTGCTTCGTGTCCCTGCCCAAGTAGCTCACACACACACACACACACACACACACACACACACACACACACACACACACACACACACACCCCTGGGAAACGCTGGCACAGGTTTTCTAGCTATGCCTCCTTCTGCCCAGACTATAAAGTAGTTTTCACTGCCACCAGTCTCTCCTTATCAGTTACTTTAGGGCCCTTAACAAAGGGTGTCCAATCTTACTGTGTAATATTAATATTAATACAAATGGTAGTTTGACCAAGAGCAAGGCTATTAGGAGTGCCCGCATAGTGTCACCAAGTAAATATGCAAGTACTCTCAAAACTTAAATCTCTCTACACAGGACAGCCACAATGAAACATTTAAACATATTTAATAGTAAATAATAAAAGAACAAGACAATAAATACTAGATGTATATTCACAGTGACATCAGAGTTCAAAACCACAGGAAATATTATTTAAAACAACATTGCAGAACAGCCTCAAATATATAAAGAAAAACATCTAAACTAAGCTTTTACTATATTCCTGACTGTGTCTAAGAGAATTGCTGTCACCTAAGAAATTACTAACATAGCAAGGCAGATGTGGTGAATGGATCTTCTAGTTGTTGTCAGGTCAAAGACAAAATGCAGAATGCCCTGTCTCACTAAGAGACTTCTCAAATGAATATTTCAAATATTACTGCTGGGATAACTTGCAGAATGACATACAATTTCTTTTCATCTGACTGCTAGTTCCCAGGCAAACCAACCATTGATGAAGCTTGCAGTATTTAGCATCTACTTGTAAAACTATACAGACAAGGGCATCTCCTCAGATTTCTGGAAGATGCTGAAAGTCATAAAACAATTGCATTCCTTCATGCTTTCAAGACTATTAATTGCTTCACCCTAAAGACAATACAGAAAGTTTCCTAGTACAGACATTGTGTCTTTTGCTGTATTGAAAACTGAAAGATACCATCTTTTAAGGCCTAGCCATAAAGTAATTTAATTTCAGTTATTTTTCCTGAAGTTAACCACCTATGTTCCAGTTTCCACTGTTAAAAGTATATAAAATTTAAACAGTTACAATAGTGCATGTACATTTCTGTTCTCTTCCAGTAGAGCACACTCTGGCTACATTTCAAACAGCACTCTGCAAGTACCATTTTCAACACACACGTCTGTACAGGTTTACTATTGAAATGTCGAATGGCACTACATCGACTGTACTATAGTCGAACACGGAAGTTCGAAAATAGTAATGTCGACGACAAAAAAACAATCTAGGACTGTGTTTTAACATGGGTCGAGGTAGGGGAGATGTTTGTAGTTCTGAATAATACTGAACACCTACCTCGACCCATGTTAAAACCATTCCTAGATTGTTTTTTTGTCGTCGACATTACTATTTTCAAACTTCCGTGTTCGACTATAGTACAGTCGATGTAGTGCCGTTCGACATTTCAATAGTAAACCGTCTGTACAAGCAGTGTGATATACACACAACATACAGTTCTAATACATTTGGAACACAAGCAGCTTGTATGAGTCATTTAGATATTCACCTGTGGCATATAATTATTTACAAAATTCCAGCTAGGTGGACTGGCAGTATCTCCTTTCATCACATTTCGTCCCCCCGTTCGAAGACTCAAGCTAGTTTTTCAAGTGACCCTTGAGAAACGTTGCTTGAGAGGGATGACCCTATGTGAGAATACTTCATCCCATTCCCTGTCTTCAGAGTCCATCTGCGTTGGCATTGCTGACCCCACTGTGGTGTTGCACTGTCATATATATCTGCAGCTGTAGCCTGCACCTTAGTAAGTTGGCATTTTGCTGGCTGGCTCATTGTAGCCATGTTAAGGGATTGTGGTCTGTAACTACACTGAATTTCCTTCCATACAGATAAGGCTGAAGTCTCTGCAGTGTCCATTCCTTTTCTGCAGGTGCATAGCATTTCTCCCTGGGTTGGAGCCTATGGCTGAGCTATACCACTGGGTGCTCTTCTCCGTCTGAGGAAACCTGGCCAAGTACAGCCCCACTCCATGGTTTGAAGCATCCACCTGCACAACAAATTATTTGCTGTAATCTGGACTGGCTAACACAGGGGGTCCCCCCAAAGCTCCTATAAGCTTCTGGAATATCTGCTCACATGCTGGGATCCACACTACCTTATCTGGCCTGTTTTTCCTTGTGACGTCTGAGAGAGGAACAGCTATGGTACTGTAATTGGGGACAAACTTTCTGTAGTCCCCTGCTGTCCCTAAGAATGCCCTTACCTGCTTTTTAGCAACATGGGCAGGCCATGCCTGAATGGCTTTCACTTTGGCAGCTTCTGGTCTGATCTTACCACTCTATGTCCCAGGTAGGAGACCTGTGCCATATGCACTTGACACTTACTGGGCTTAGTGATCAACCCTGCCCTCTGTAGTCTGCGCAGCACCTCCTGACATGCTGAAGGGGCTCTTACCAGGAATGGCTGTAGATGGCACTATTGTCCAGATAAGCAAGGACAAAATCTCCTGCTTTGGCTGGGATACGATCTACAAGGCTCTGGAAAGTCGCTGGGGCATTTTTTATCTGAAAGGGGATCTTCGTGAACTCATACAAGCCGAAAGGTCTCACAAAGGCTGACCTCTGTCTAGCATTGGGAGTCAAGGGCACCTGCCAGTAGTCCTTGGTAAGATCAGTAGTGGTAAGACACTGAGACCTACCCAGCTGTTCTAGGGCTTCATCTGTCTAAGACATGGAATAAGCATCTGACTCTGTGTGACTATGTAATTTCCTGTAGTCCACACACAACCTCGTGCTGCCATTCTTCTTTGGTACCAGCACCACTGGGGAGGCCCAGGGACTGCTGGACTCCTGGATTACCCCCAGTTCCAAAATTTCCTGCCTCTCCTCCCTCAGAATCTGTTTGACGCTCTCAAGCACCCAATAAGAGGCCTGCTTAATAGGCTTTTGGGGTTCTGTATCCACTTGGTGCTGCACCAGGTGGATACACCCTGATTTCCCAGTTAACATGCCCCCAAACTCCTGTTAACACTGCTCAGATTTCTTTATCCTGGGTAGGGGATAGCTGCTGGGACATTGCTACCCCTTCCACTGAGGTGTCAGTCCAAGCCCCATTGAGGAGATCACTCACCAGATCCCCCACGGACTCCTCCTGCCATCCGCTGAGAATATTTAGCACCAGGGCCTCTCTGTCGTGGTAAGGTTTCATCATGTTAACATGGTACAGTGTGTGCCCCTGCCTATCAGTTCTACCATGTAGTTAACATCACTGACCTTCCTTATCACTTTGAAGGATCCCTCCCAAGATGCCTGCAGCTTGTTGTGTCTGACAGGAATGACGACCATAACCTGCTGCCCCATAGCATACTCTCTAACTCAAGCTTTTCTATCATACCAGACCTTTTTCCGCTGTTGGGCTTCTGTCAGGTTCTCCTAGGCCAAGCCCATGAGTTCCCTGAGTCTTGTCCTGAGGTTTAGGACATATGCCACAGCAGACTCCTTGTGGGATTCGCACTCACCCTCCCATTCATCACAAATCAAATCTAGAGATCTCCTTTCCCTATGCCCATACAGCAACTCAAAGGGTGAAAAACGTGTGGATTCCTGGGGCACCTCTCTAAGCAAACAGATGTGGCATATATTTGTTCCACTCCCTTTTGAACTGATCTGCAAATGCCCATAGCATGATCTTTAGTGTAGAGTTTAACCTCTCCACCAGACCATTAGTCTGGGGATGGTAGGAGGTGGTCTTTAGGTGCTTCACCCCACAGCACTCCCACAGACAAGCCAGCAGGTCTGACATGAAATTGTCATCTCTGTCAGTCAGCATTTCTTTTGGGAAACCTACCCTGCTGAAAATCTCTAACAAAGCATTTGCTACCTTTTCTGCCTCGATGGACAACAGAGCCACTGCCTCAGGGTATCTGGTAGCATAATCTACTACCACTAGGATATACTTCTTCTGTATGGAACTTTGGGTACTCAGACATCCACAATATTCATAACTACCATCTGAAAAGGTTCCTCAATCACAAGCAAAGCCACCAAAGGAGCTTTCACCTTGTCTCCTGCCTAGCCTACATTATGGCACTGCTCGCAGGTCCTGCAGTACCCTGTTACATCCTTGGAAATCCTATGCCAATACAAGTTCTGCATAGTATATCTTTTGGTACACTTCATGCCCATATGGCCTGCAAAGAGAATGTCATGGACTACGGCTAAAAGTGCCAGACGGTAGGCTCTGGGCACTACCTACTGCTGTATTCTCTCACTTTTTAGCCCTCCCTCAGGGGTCCACTCTCTGTACAGTAACCCTTTGTCCCAGTATACAGATTCCCCATTCCCTTGAGAATCAGACCCCTCCCTGGCTACCTTCCTCAAGCATTGTAATGTAGGGTCTGAGAGCTGAGCCTGTCTCACCTCTCTCTCTCTTTGTAACCTTTCTCAGCTCCCTTTCCACAGGAAGTCTGGTATCCTCTGACAGTGATGCCTCACTATCAGCCGGGTACTACTACTCACGTCTGCCCTTGCAGTCACTCTGTCCAAGAGAACATCAGTACTCACCAGCAGCTGTGGCTCATCTTCAGTCTCACTGCTACAGGGAAGCTCCCTCTCTGAAGTAACCACCTCACCAGTCCTAGCTTCAAGTGTGCAGTCTGTCTGCCCCCCCCCCCCAGGGTACTAGACCCACATGCTTGCCTCCAAGCCTAACTGCATTCACACATGGTACTGCATTATCAAAATATTTACCTATCAGGACATCTGCAGGGATATCCTCAAACACATGTGATTGCTTGCATCCTTTTCCACCATCGCAGTCAAGGTGAACCCTAGCCAAAGGTATTTGGAATGGGGCCCTCTTAAAGCTCTGACTGCAGTACACTGCCCAAGCAAGTAGTGCTCCTCTTTAACCACTGCAGACTTCACAATGATTAGGTCAGAAACTGTCTGTCTCTTAGCAGTGGCTTCTTTCCCATCTACTAAAGATATGACCTTTTGTGATAGTTTTGTCTGGAGACAACAAGGGTACCACTTACCGCTGACATTCTGTCATTCCCACTTACTGTCTCCTCCACCTTTTGTTCCCCACCTTGCCTTTGTGGACATCTATATGCTACATGGCCCCACTGGTTACATTTAAAACATTTAGCTGTTGATCTTGGCCGTGTACCTGGACTAGTGGCTTCACCTGATATTGGCAGACTCTTTTTGGGGCAGTTAAGGCTGCCCACTATAGGTTCCCTTAGAATCATGTGCAGCACTGGGTATCCTTTTCCTGTGCAGTGATGCTCTGCTTGCTAGATACAGGTCTCCTTTTTCCCCAACTCATCTGTGGTGTTGCATTCCCTATCTGCAGACCAGATTCTCATGTCTTCAGGCAAAGTGCTAAGGGCTTGTTCCCTCACGAAAAGGTCTGTCAGCCCTTCAAAAGTGGTGATCTGACACCTACTCCACCCACCTATGAAAATAAGTGCTTAACTCAACAATATATTCACACACACTTTCATCTGCCTTGTGTCTATGGTCACAAAACCTTTTGTATAAGCTTCAGGTGTTAACTTAAAACACTCTAATAAACAATTTTTAACAGTATTGTAATTTAAACAATCAGTATCAGACAATTTAGAAACAGCAGTTACAGCTTTGCCAAGGAGTTAGGGGGCCAGGAACCATACCCCAGACCCCTTGGTCAACATTATACCGTTTATGTACCTTTTCAAGCATATGAATAAAAGTGTCAAAATTATCACCCTCTGTAAATTGTGGAAGAAATTTACTGATCGTTATTGCTTCTGGGGTTCAGTTATTACCTTCCCCGTTACCTCCATGACCCCGGTGAAGAGTCAGCATCTACCTTTCATGTTGCCTCTGCCTCTCATTTTCTTTGGCTTCTAGATGTCTCAGTCTCCCTGCTGCTTCTAATTCCTTTTGTTTCTCCTGCCCCAGTCTCTCTGCTGATTCCAATTCCAAAAGTTTGGCCTCCAGTTCAAGTCTTTTTAACTCCAGATGGATTTTTACATCCTCTGAGACAAAGGTGAACTGCCCATTTTCTGAAAGTTGTACATGCCCAAGGCCAGTCTGGTTGTCCTCCTGGTTGTTGGTCTGTGATTCAGCTGTGGCTACGGCTGCAATAATTTCTGCTTTAGTCAGGTTGGCATGCACCAGTCCTTTGGCTTAGCACATCTCAACCAACTGACTCGTCAGTTTGCCATAATCCTCTGCTGACATCCTTGCCTGTTCTCCCTGAATAACTAAGCTAACAAAAAATAAGTAAAACTATTGTGATGTACATACATACATACAAATATTTCAAACACTGGCATTAATGCCCTTCTAGCTTGCCAATATACCAAAACACTTGTTCCCATAATAAGTATCCAGGCTGTTCTTAAAATATCTAAACTAGTACTTGCTTTAATGTAATTTGGTAGTGTGTTCCATGCATCAGCTACTCTGTCAGAGAACCAATTAGTACACTTATCATTCCTATAGAATCTCCTACGTAGGTTGTCTGATGATCCTGTAGTACTTTTTGTTAACCCCAAACATTCCCAGCAGTAGTTGTCACTAAATGCCCTGTATACCTGAATAAGTTTAATCTCCTCTTAGATATTTGTAAGAGACACTGTGCAAGTTCAGATGTTTTAGTCTTTCATAATAATTTAAATTTTCACATCCATGGATACCCTTGGTATATTCCCGTTGTACTCTTTCCAGTTTACTCATGCTTGTTTTCTTATAGGGTTTCCATATTGTTATTCCATACTCAAGTTTGGGTCTAATGTAACTAACAAACAATGACTTTATTATTCTTGATTCCTAGACTTTATCTTTTTATACAACCTATAATTCTATAGCTATCATTAACCAATTGGTTGATATGATTAGAAAACATCTTAGCTGAATCTACCCATATACCCAGATCCTATAGCTGAATCTACCCAGGTCCTTAAATGAGTCTACGGTTTCAATGTGTGCTGTGTTAAATATTCACCTTTCAATGTATGCATACCAAATCTCATATGCTTAGTTTTTGATGTATTTATCAGCATATTATTCTTCTGTGCCCAAATGGTCAATTTAGTCAACTTATTTTGCAAACGTGCCTTATCTGTAGCACATATAATCAGGTTACCCAATTTCAAGTAATCTGCATATAGACAGTAGAACACCTCAGATGAATAAGTCAGGTCTGAAAGATACAGTCTAAACAAGTAAGGGCCTAGGACAGAGCCCTGTGGGACACCCTGACTATAATCAAGGATTTTGCCTGTCTAGTTGCTGTATACTTGTCATGTCCTATTTGTAAGCCATGCAGCTATCCATCTTATCAAGAGTACATCAATACCTAGTTGTACTAATTTATTGATCAGTGTTGTGTATGACCCTGTTAAATGCTGAAGTTAATTCTAAACAAATTACATCACAGCACAATTTTTCATTCATAGCTGTTATTATATTGTTATAGAACATGATGTTACAGTTGGTAATAGATCTGTTTTCAGCATATGCATGCTGATATATGGTTTCCAGTCCCAACCTATCTAATTCTAACAATAACTTATCCAGTATTACCTCCTCCATTATTTTTCCATAACATGAAAGTAGACTTAAGGGTCTGTATGACTCTGGGTTTGTCCTACTCCCCTTTTCCTTAAAGACAGGTTTAAGAAGCACATGTCTCCAGTCTTGAGGAATCTCTCCATATTTATATGACCTAGTGAATAATAGATAGAATGGTACTGTAAGTTGTTGCTGAAGTGTTCTCAGGTCATTGTTACTAATTCTAATCTCCTCCCTGTGTTTTGCTTGTATCCAGTTTGCACAGTTCTTTTTCAGTGTAATCTAATTTGATTACAGTATCTGGGGTTACTTGGATGTCACTAGAATAATTTACCACCCCTTTTGTGGAGCCAAACTGTTTTGCATAAGATTTTGTAAATATATCTATAATCTGTTGCGTCTCAGAATACATTTTAGAATCCACACACAGTTTATCAGTTTGTGTCTTTACTCCTTTCACATCTTATGAATCTATAAAAAGGTTTCCTATAATGCTCAATATCTTTTTATAAATTTTCTTCAAATTTTTCTTGATCTTGACTCACACTATGCTTAATCTATTTGTCCGGCTTGTTTATTCCAGTTTTCAAAGTTGTAGTTTGACCTCTCTTCCATTTCTTATGTTTTTTGTCTCTCAGCTTAATCAGATATCTTGTTCTTATGGAAATATATCCGTCTGATGTATGCCTAGATCCTAATGTTAAACATTTTTTTGATTTTTTTTGCACTCAAACTATTTCTCTTTCAAAACATTCCATCTGCAGTTTTTCCACTAAACACCTCACTCCAGTTAGTTTTACATAGTGACTGTTTTGCTTCCATATAATCTGTAATTAACCTTCTGTGCATTGGCTTAGATTTCAGTTTGACAGAATTATCTAGCAACAAATTAATCTTTATAACACCATGATCACTGCACATCAATGGTGGTAAAACATGGCTTGAAGTTACAGTAATTTATTTGGGAACACACAATGTCTAGTATGTTTCGCCCCCTGGTAGTTTTTTTTACAATCTGAAGCAATTGATGTGAAGTTGTTCAATCTCGCCATTCATTCTTACACATGGGTTCGGAGCCGATGGATCGGCTCCGAGTTGGCCGCTTTCACAAGCTCAAGATCTTAGAGTAGCTTGAGGCCAAGTCACTATCCCATGATGCTCTCTGTCTCACCTCAGATCTAGTTTGCCGCTACAACAGATTGGAGGTCGAGAGAGAGCTCGGGCCAGTATTCTTGTTTCTTATTATCTTTATATCAAAGATTTTGCTTTTTTCTCTAGTCACCTTGCCTTTCCTTTTGGGCGTGCTTTAGTTGTTGCTAAACAGTGTGTTTCTCTATCCTTGGTAGTTTTTGATAATAGATACCTTAAAAGTTAGTATATTTAATTAGTGTTTTATATATATATATATATATATATATATATATATATATATATATATATATATATATATGTATATATATATATATATATATATATGTATATATATATATATATATATATATATATATATATTTACTAGTTCTATAGATACGGTAGAGTTTGCTGTGTTAATAGCTATTACTTTCTAGTGTGGTTTACATAGTTTTTCTATATTGCTTTCTGTTTGGTGCATAGTTTTTGTTGTTGATATGGCTGATCAGAGGGAGAAACAAAAGTCAGGCTTTAAAAAAATGCCCTAAGTGCGGGCAGAAAATGTTGATTACTGACTTGCATGTTAATTGTGTTTATTGTTTGGGGCCAGTCCATCTCCAGGAGGATTGCTCCATTTGCCACTCTTTTAGCAGCAGGGTGTTACTGGAGCTCAGGAGAAAACTGGTGGACAGAGTTTTGCTGAAACCAGAATTTCAGGAGTCCTTGGACAAGGCTGACCAGGCTTTCAAGTCATTGAAGGGGTCGAAGTCCTCTAAAGCATCGTCAGATTCCAAGACATCGGCTGCAAGCATTACTGTTAAGGTGCTGTCGCCGGCTCTGCAGTCTTCAGAGCCGTGCACCGAGCCAGTGTTTCGGAGCCGGTCCCTGGTATTGGAGCTGGTCTCCAAAACCTTGAGGTCACCCATTTTGCAATCGGTGGCCTTTTCGATACCTTTGACTCATTCTTCGAGAACCCTCTCCGATGTGGATGTGGGCCAAGTGGTGCAGAGGCTTCTCGGGAACCCGGCACTGGCCAAATTATTATCAGCTTCGACCCAACTGGTTTCAGAGCCGAAGACCATTGTACCTGCTGTGACTACTCCTCCTCCGAGCTGAGCTGGGCCTTTGGAGATGGGGGAGGGGGAACTGATGATTGTGGATCCTTCAGAGCCAATGGCCTATTCCAGTGCTATCGGCTCTGTCAACCTGGACTACTTTGGTGCCGTTCGAGGAGTCTGGGAGCCGACACCCTCTGGTCAGCTCTGGGGGAGAGAGTCGAACCGATGTGTTGGTTCTGACCCTTCCTCTCGGAGCTTCAGCGAGGATGAGCTTGGCTCCTTCCTCTGGATCAAAGCCCACTGTTTCGGCGCCGGGGAGGTTGACGTCTTCTTCGGAACCGGCATCTTCTTCTGGTCGGAGCAGTGGAGCCTTCAACGCTATGAGGAGGGCTATGTCTTCCAAGACTCACACGTCATCAGGGCCTTCCTCCTCCTCTGCTTTCTGCCTGTACATCACAGGTCCCTGTAAAACGTCGAGACCCAGAACCTCAGGTAACCCCATTGGGTGACCTATGTTCTACTGAGACCTCACCGGAAGCCCCCACTGATGAGGTTCCCAGGAAGAAACTTTGCAAGAGGAGGCATTTGGACTCCCCGCAGGAGTCTATTACATCAGACACTGATTTAGAGGAGTCAGAAGGGTCCCCATGGCCCCCCTCTGAGGATATCTCCTTTGCTGATATCCTTGAAGTCCTTAAGCAGAGGGGTGACTGGAAGTCAGTTAGCCCTACTGATGATGAGTCAGTGCTCCTGAAGGCCTTTGGGTCTCAACCCTCCACCTCCTGGGTGACTCCGCTCTTCACTTCGATGAACTAATGGAATTGGTTGCTCGAATGGCGTGGGAGTCTCCTGTTACTATGGAACCTGTCCCACGGAGGCCCAACAAATTTATTACATCCCCCCAAGGTAAAATGTTCCTCACAAAGGTAGTGCTAGTTGATGCCATGGTGGTGGCGGCAGCCACCAAGAAAGAGATGTCTGAAACCTTTTCTACTAATCCTCCTAATAGAGATTCCAGGACTATGGACAGATATGGGAAACACATCTTTAGTTCTGCAACTTTTACTATGCGATCGCTCAACTACTTGACTCATTTTACCCGTCTTCAAAGAGATCTCCTAAAAGAGCTTGGAGATACTCTGCAGGGTAGTACAGATGGAGGTGTCTCTGAGAAGGTGACAGCCCAGCTTAATACCCTTAATTCCATACCTGGCTCATCCATGCGGCTCATTTCTTATGCAGCCGATGGTTCGAGTCAGGCAGCGAGTTCAGCAATAGCTCTTCGGAGACATTCCTGGATGCGCTTATGCTCCTTTGTGGAAGCCTTCAAGCTTTCCTTCATTAATACCTCATTTGATGACTCGTCCCTTTTCGGGCCCAAAGTCACAAGGAGACCCTCGCTAGGTGTGAGCATGATGGAAAGACTCTATCTGCTGTAGGAGTCTGTTTTTCCACCCCTACTAGACCATACCCCAAAGGGCAAAAAGGTGGAAAAATGTGGTTCCGAAAGTCCCAAGGAGCTTTCCAGAACACACGTAGTGAACCCCCCTCCAGGAGCAGAGGAGGGGGCAATAATGGAAGATGCCCCAGTGGCAGAGAGGATCCGCAAAACCAGGGTGACAGGGATCAGTTCTTTGGCAAGTCCTACCAGCGCTCCTGAAAGGAGGCCCAACTGTCCTACTCTGGAGGCAGTCGGGGGTCGCTTGTCTTTGTATCCAGATGCCTGGCTGGAAATTACAAAAGATTCTTGGGTACAAAGCATTTTAACCAGAGGTTACATCATCCCGTTCTCAGAACCCCCACCTGTTCGAAGGAAAATTCCAGACATTCCACCCAGTCTCAGGGATCAAGCAGCCATAGAAATCCAAAGGCTGCAGGAAATAAAATTCATCCAGTCAGTCCCAGCAGACCAAATAGGATCCGGAACTTACTCCAGATTCTTTTTAGTTCCAAAGAAAACAGGGGACTGGAGGCCCATCTTGGACCTCAGCAGACTCAACACCTTCGTAAAGAAGGAGAAGATGTTCATCGTGTTACACTGCTGTAGTCATCACACTAGGGTTATCCTGCCGTCAGGCGGTCCCGCAGTCGGCCTGAGTTCCAAAGCCTTGGTCCGGTGTCGGTTGCTGTTGCTTCTTCCCTGACGTCAGTGCGCCAGGGGTATATAAGATGCAGCCGATGCCATTTTCTTCAGTCTTTCTTGCCGTGCGTTGCCCAATGCAAAAGCAGTTAGCAAGTGCCGGTTGGCCGACTCCTGAGATTTTCATTCCGAATCCAGAACCGAAGTCTTCTACAAAGCTAAGTACCCCGTTGGGGAAACTTTTTTCTTGCCTCAGACCGATGTCAGTAAAAGTTAATAATTGTATTTCTTGTGGGAAGCAAATACCTCATAAGGATTTCCATTTCTATTGTATCCCATGCCTAGGCCCAGACCGCAACGTCACTGGTTGTCGGTTTTGTGCTAGGTTTAACAAGCGCACCATTAAATGTCAGTTTGATTTTGCCTGACATTATTTTAGCAGAAAATTCAATTACACCATGCCGTCGGAACTACCGACCAGAATACACAAAAAGTGCAAAGACAAGGACTGGCATCCGAGGCCCAAAACTGACGACGAGGCCTCTTCTAGGCCAGTCGCCGGTTCTCCGGTTTTCAGCGAGGCACCTTCGCAGCCCCTGATGACCGCTTCTTTAGAACCACAGGACGCCTCTGACTCCCACGTGGAGATGGCTGGGCCTTCGGATACACCAGACTTGAGACCTACCGAGACTAACCCTTCAGAGGGCTCCAGAGTAGCTGAACAACCCGCAGCTTTAGAGGGTGTTTTCAGGCCTACTCAGTTAACCATTAAATTTATCCAAGTCCACAGAATAAAGGGGAGAGACTACTGCATTCCTTGGACATACACCGGCAGTTACGCTTCTAATTGGACAAAACTAAAGCTTTCAGAAAAACTGAGCAATTGTTTGTATCATATGCTGCAGGAACACAGGGAAAAGCCATTTCAAAACAGACCATTTCAAATTGGATAGGCCATTGCATACATTTCTGCTATACTCATCATGGGAAAACTGCACCTAACAACATTAGTTCTCATTCCACCAGGGCAACAGCCACTTCAGCTGCCTACCTCAGGGGAGTTACCTACCAAGGACATTTTGGAAGCAGCAACTTGGAGCTCTGTACATATCTTCACCAAGCATTACCATCTGCCTCTTTACTCTAAATCCAGAGCTGGCTTTGCCACTGCAGTTCTGCAGGGCCTTATAGCCACCCCTAATGCCTTATAGAACCAGCCACCCTACCTCTGCTTTGGGATTCTACCCAAGTGTGATGACTGCAAGAGTGTAACACGATGAACATAGTACAGTTTTGTACCTTCCATAAATGTAGATGTTAGAGTATATACACTGCTGCAGTCCAGGTTACCCTCCCTCCTTCCCCTCTTACTTGCTGGTACGTACCTATGTCTTCTACCCTTTACTACCTATGGGGAATATTTGCTGGTAACTGAAAGTTGTTGATTGCTTTTCTTATGTATGTTTTATTAGCAATTTACATTGCCTACCTTTTTGGGGGCACCTGACATCTGGGGCAAGAAAAACTGAAGAAAATGGCATCGGCTGCATCTTATATACCCCTGGCGCACGGACGTCAAGGAAGAAGCGACAGCAACCGACACCGGACCAAGACTTTGGAACTCGGGCCAACTGCGGGACCGCCTGATGGCAGGATAACCCTAGTGTGATGACTGCAGCAGTGTATACACTCGAACATCTATATTTATGGTAGGTACAAAACTGTACTTTCCAGATGGTCACGCTTCAATTGATCCTTCCGTTCTTAGTAACAGGCAATTGGATGTGCTCTATAGATCTCAAGGATGCGTACTATCATATCAAAATGGTCAGACCATCCAGAGATCACTTGCGTTTCTGGGTGGGAGCCAGTCACTTCCAGTTCCGAGTACTGCCCTTTGGTCCCACAACAGCCCCCAGAGTGTTTACCAAATGCATGGCTGTGGTTACGGCTCACCTGAGGCGTCTAGGATTCCGAGTGTTTCCTTATCTGGATGACTAGCTCCTTACCGCCACCTCCAGGCATCAACCAATTCTATCCAGGGATCATACTCTCAATCTGTGCTCTCAGGAATAACTATAAATTTCAACAAGTCTGCGTTGTCACCATCGCAGCATAGCTCCTTTATCGGAGCAGACTTAGACACCACCACCACCATGGTAAAATTGCCTCCGGACAGAATAGTCACTCTTCGAAACCAGGTATCAGACATTCTGACGAGAAAAAAAATACCAGCCTTTCAAGTGTTGAAACTACTAGGTACCATGGCAGCTACCCTCATAGCAGTTCCTATGGGGCGTATGCACATGAGAATACTTCAGTGGTTGCTCTTCACCCTGTGGTCTTACCAACAACTTCCATTGTCATTCTTGATAATGATTACAGATTCTTGCAAAAAGGATCATCTTTGGTGGTGGACCAGTCACCAAGTAACAGCAGGTCGCCCATTTGTTCTTCCCCTGCTGTCAGCCACGGTGACCATGGATGCTTCTCTAATAGGGTGGGGGGGGCTATTTCAGGGAAGAACAGCCCAAGGCACCTGGTCAGAAACAGAGTCACAGTTGCACATCAATGTCCTGGAGTTGAGAGCGGTACTTTTGGTGTTGCAGTACTTCCTTGACTCTCTACCTCTGGGGACAATTGCGATCCAGACCGACAACATATCTGTGGTCTGGTATATCAACAAACAAGGGGGAACCAAGTCTTACCCCTTATGTTGAGAGGCCTTGAGAATTTGGCAGTGGGTGGTATCCACAAGGCGCTTTATGATAGCAATGCACATCCCAGGGAAATCCAGCGTGATCGTGGACAAACTGAGCAGAGCCATTCTGATGCTGCATGAGTGGTCCCTCAAAGACGAGGTTGCAGAGATGATTTTCCGCAGATAGGACCAGCCTTGCTGCGACCTGTTTGCATCCCGTATGAATGCCAAATGCAGAAGCTACTTTGCCCTGAATCCCCCACCAGGGGACCGCCCAAGGGACTCGCTCATACACTATTGGCCCCGGGACTCCTATATGCCTTTCCACCAACTCCCCTGATTCTGAAATTCTTACAGAAAGCCAAAGCCCTGGGGAGGACAGTAATCTTAATAGCCCCGGTTTGGCCTAGGTAGATTTGGTTTCCCTTCCTTCGACTCTATCAGCTGGAGGAACCTTGGATTCTGGACCCAGTTCCAGATCTACTGACACATTCATCAGGGGCCCTTCATCCCTCTCTTCATTCCCTCAGACTGACAGCTTGGTTGCTACGATTCCCACCTTAGCCAGGTCACACGACTTTTCCTCAAAGGTACAGCATATTCTTGTATCTTCTCATAAAGCTTCCACTAGAAAGTTGTATGCCAGCAAATGGAAGCAATTTGCTTTATGGGCCTCCCAGAGTAATATTGACCCTTATGTTGCCTCAATTGCTAGTATTCTGGAATTTCTGACTAAGCTTTTTCATTAAGGTGCTGCAGCTGCCACTATAAGAGTTGAATTGGCTGCAATTTCGAATTTCCACCTTGGGTCTGAAGGTTCTAACCTAGTGTCTCACAGACTATGTAGGGCCTTCTTAAAGGGTACCATTCATCTTAGACCGCCTGTTAGACAACCTTTTACTCCCTGGAGTCTGAATTTTGTGCTGTCATGAATTATTCTTCCTCCCTTTGAGCCTGCATTGTCCTGCCATTTAAAATTTCTTTCTTAGAAAACAATTTTCTTGTTAGCCATTACCTCAGCACGTAGAGTGTCCAAGCTTCAGGCCCTATGTATAAAACCCCCATATTTGGTGTTTCATCCTGACAGAGTGTCACTGAGGACTAATCCTTCCTTCCTTCCAAAGGTGTGTTCTGAGACTAACCTGAATCAAACTATTGAACTCCCAACTTTCTTCAGTAACCATTCTAACAAGTTGGAGTATATGTTGCATAAGCTTGATGTTCACAGGCAGTTAAGATTCTATTTGGACAGAACAAAGGAATTCAGAAAATCAGAACAACTCTTTGTTTCTCATGCTGACACTAAAAAAGGGCTTCCAGTATCCAAAGATGTTCATCGTGTTTCACTGTTGCTGTTATTACATTTGGGTTATCTGCCTGCAGGTAGCCCTCAGCCGGCCTGATTATCAAAGTCTTTGGTCCTGCATCGGATGCTCTCTCTTCTTCCATGACGTCAGGTAGTCAGGGGTATAAAGCATGCAGCCGACGCCATTACATCAGTCTTTCTTGCCGTGCGGTGCCCGAAGCAGAAGCAGTTCACAAATGCCAGTCGGCCGACTCCTGAAATTTTCATTTTCGAGTTTCAGAACCAAAGTCTTCAAAAAAAAGCTACGTACCCCGTTCGGGATCCTTTTTCTTGCTCTAAACCGATGTCAGTAAAAGTTAACAATTGTATTACCTGTAGAAAGCAAATACCTCATAAAGATTTTCATTCGTACTGCATTCCTTGCCTAGGCCCAGACCATGACGTCCCTCACTGTCGGTTTTGTGCCTTATTCAATCCTCAAACTATTCGTCAGTCCATTTTTGCAGCAAGCTATTTCGGTACTCAGTTTAATTATCCAGAAATGTCTTCGGTAAGCCATTAGACTACCGCATTCCAAAAAAACATAAAGATAAAGACAGAGTCAGACCGCATAGGTCCAAAGCTGCCGACGACGCTTCCGTTAAGCTAGTCGCCAGTTCGCTGGTACTCAGTGAGGTGCTTTCGCAGTCCCTGATACCTGCTGCTTTAGATGTGCAGGCCTCTACTGAGACCCATTCAGAGTCTGGTATGCTGCGAGATGCTTCTTCAACTATGGAACCTGCGGATGTTTCTACCTTGGATGGGTCCGCAGCCACTGTGCAGACACCAGCTTATGAGGGTGTATTCAGGCCTATGGACTTGCATTTCAAACCGAAGCCATCTTCTTCTTCAAGGCCTAAAACTCGACCCACGCCTAGAAAACTGACATTCAAACTGCATGGTCAGGCCCATATGCCTAAAAAACAAATGATAAGAATGGCTGAAAACCTTATTACTCTATAATTAGGGGAAGCCAGCCTTCTCCCTCTAAGAGACCTAAAACTGATTTTCCTTCTGATCAGGATTCTGAAATTTCTGTTTCTTCCGATGACCAGGGTTTGCCCTTTTCTATCTATGAGGATTCTGATGCAGAGGACTCCATACCCTCTTTTTTCCCTCCAGAAGATTTTCTTATGGTGAAACCTTGCACACCCTTAGGGAGCATTTCCGCTGGGAAAGCCAGGATTACTCTGACTCCAAAAAGAGGCTTAGGGAATTCTTACTCCTACCTCAACACAGGCCTTTAGTTATCCCTCCTGTAATGGACATTGTAGATGATGCCTTCTTGGAATCTAGCCTGGCCCCAAACACTTTTCCTCCAGCTCCCAGGAAACCTGACAGGTATTACAGAGTACCTGACTCTCACAAGTTCCTCTTTAAGAATCCTACTGCAGACCCAGAGACCATTTCACAGGGACCCAAAGGCATTAAGGCTGCTACTGCCAAAAACCCTACCCCCTCTGATAGAGATTCCAGGGCCCTGGACAGATGGGGTAAGAAGGTATACACTTCTGCTACTTTGGCCACTAGGGCCTTAAACTGCCAGTTTCATATGTTAAAGTATCAGCAGCATATTATTGGACTACTTAAACAGAAAATTATGTTGATTCCTGACTGTGCTGAAAATAAAGAATTACAGGATTTAATGCATTCTGCTGAACAAGTTGGTAAACATACTTTGCAATGTGGTTTTGACTCTTTAGAAGCATCTTGCAGGGCTGCTGTCATTGGGTCTGTTCTTAGAAGACATACTTGGCTTAAGGAGCAAAATTTGCCAGATCATGTTAAAGCTAAATTACTGGATGCTCCCTTAAACCAAGACTGCCTGTTTAGCAACAAAGCAGAAGAAGTTCTTAAAAAGATGGAGGAAAAAGCTAAATCTATGCAAACTGTTAAAAGATTTTCTGCAAGTAAAGCCTCCCAGATTTAGTAGGCATTGGCTTTCTAAGACTTGGTCCTTCCCTGTCTCTTCCAGGCCTTCTCAGTCCAAACCCAGGAACAGCAGACCACCTAGGCTTCAGTCTCAAGGTGCTCACAGGCCTAAGCAGTGGGGGGCTCCCACTTCCAAAGTTGGAAGTAGTAAGACATCCCCCATGATAAAGTGTCACAATGACATAACTTTAAACCTTCTAAGCCCTGCTTAACTGTCTGCTCCCTTAGGGGGAAAGATCGCCCTGCATTCAAAAAACTGGGAACTCATTACCCAAGACAAATGGGTTTTAAATATAGTTTCCCAAGGATACAGATTCCACTTCCACTCCTTACCAACCCCAAAAGATTGGCCAGACCTACCTCCAAATCAGTGGGCAGAGGCTCAAGAGCAGGTTGTCTCTCTTCTAAGTATCAGGGCTATTCAGCCTGTCCCAGTAGAGGAATGGGGACAAGGTTTTTACTCAAGACTTTTCCTGGTACCCAGAAAAGACAACTCCTGGCATCATATGCTGGACCTGTCTATTCTAAACACCTTTTTTGGTAATCCCAAAATTCAAAATGCTAACTCTTCATCAGCTGCTTCCCATGCTAGGCAAAAATGTCTGGTTGGCAACATTGGACTTAAAGGAAGCTTACCTGCACATCCCAATAAGGGAATCTTGCAGAAAATACGTACTCTTCAGAGCAGGTTACATGCAATATCAGTTCTCTGCACTGCCCTTTGGCTTATCTACTGTGCCCAGGGTATTCACAAAGTGCCTAGCTCCAGTCATTGCATTCTGCAGGCAAAGACGTATTCAAATATACCCATACCTAGATGATTGTCTAATTCAGGCCAAAAGCCAGTACATACTATTAAATCATCTGGCATTTGTAAAGAAACTGCTGACCTCACTGGGGTACGCCATAAACGAAAAGAAATCTCACCTAGTACCCTGCCAACAAATTGTATTCCTGGGAGCAAGCTTGAACACAACTTCCCAGATGGCCTACCTCACGTCAGAGAAACAAGTTTGACAGCCTACTTCAAACTACTGGCCGCAAAGACTCAGCTATCTGTGTGGAAAATACTGCAAGCCCTGGGTTTCATGGCCTCTTGTATCCTACTAATTCCATATGCAAGACTGCATATGAGGAAACTACAGTGGTATCTAAAAAGCCTATGGTGTCAACATTCTAAGGACCTGGAATTAATGATTCCTATCATTCCTTGTATAAAGACAGAGTTCCTTTGGTGGGAAGAGGCCTGCTACCACAACAAGGGACTGCCATTCACTTTACCCTTGCTGCTCAAACCCTAACAACAGACGCATCAGACTATGCATGGTGGGCTCACTTGGCAGGGCAGTGCATTCAGGGCAAATGGAAACCGAGTCAAATGCACCTGCATATCAATCAAAAAGAAATGTTAGCTGTGCAGAATTCTCTGACAGCCTTCAAGGACCACATTCTTCCAGGACAATTATTGGTAAAGACAGACAAACACCAATGTTATGTGGTACATAAACAAGTAGAGGGGAACCCACTCGTACCCTGTCTGCAGACTAGCCATGGCTCTGTGGAACACAGCCTTAAGCTACCAAGTGCACCTACAAGCTCAATACCTGCCAGGCAAGCTAAATTCACAGGCAGACGACCTAAGCAGAAATCTCATGGACCCACACGAGTGGAAACTGGAACCAAAGATATTCAGTATTTTGAGAAACAAATGGGGGAGCCCAGAGATAGACCTATTTGCCTCCCCTCAGAACTACCAGTTGGACAAATTTTGCACAAGGACTCTCCACAGACAAGCTTGGAAAGTGGATGCCTTGTCCTTCACCTGGGAAAGCCTCTCAGTTTATGACTTTCCCCCTCTGCCTCTCCTCTCAAAAGTTCTGCTAAAGATCAAACAGGACAAACCAAGGACAATTCTCATTGCACCAGACTGGCCACGCCAACACTGGTACCCCCCCTCTTGTGTAGTATGTCACTGCTGGAATCATGGCACCTGCCTCAGACCCCTTCCCTGCAGGAGCGCCAGATTCTGCACCCCCAGCTTCAAACCCTGAACCTTGCAGCCTGGCTAATTACCTGAGCTCTCCAATACCATCCCTCAGTAAGCAAGTGCTGGATGTCATTCTGGAGGCAAGGAGGCCTAGTACTGGAAAATCCTATGCTGAAAAGTGGAAAAGACACTGTTCCTGGAGCCATATTCAGGGGATGAGCACAGCAGTGCCCAGCTTACTGCATATTCTTCAATACTTAACAGGGATGCTCCACAAGGGCCTTTCCTTCTCATCTATTAAAATTCATGCCTCAGCCATTTCAGCACATTACAATACTGAGCCACCCCTCATGTTCATCATGTTTCACTGTTGCAGTCATTACACTTGGGTTATCCTGCTGGCAGGCTACCCGCAGTCGGTTATCCTGCTGGCAGGCTACCCACAGTCAGCCTGAATTCCAAAGTCCTGGTCCGGCGTCGGTTGCGCCAGGGGTATAAAAGATGCAGCCGACACCATTTTCTTCAGTCTTTCTTGCTGCGCACTGTCCGAAGCAAAAGCAGTTCACAAGTGCCGGTCGGCCGACTCCTGAGATTTTCGAAATTGAATTTCCAGATCCGAAGTCTTCAATAAAGCTAAGTACCCCGTTGAGGAAACTTTTTTCTTGTTCCAGACCGATGTTAGAAAAAGTTAACAATTGTATTTCTTGTTGGAAGCAAATACCTCATAAGGATTTTCATTCTTACTGTATTCCTTGCCTAGGCCCTGACCACGACATTGCTAGTTGTCGGTTTTGTGCTAGATTTAACCAACGCACAATAAAGCGTCGGTACAATTTTGCTTTTCATTACTTTGGCCGAAGGTTTAACTATATAATGCTGTCGGAACACCCGACGACCGGAATTCATAAAAAGCGCAAGGATAAAGAAAAGGACAGGCATCCGAGGTCCAAAACTGATGACGAAGCCTCTTCTAGGCCAGTCACCGGTTCGCTGGTGCTCAGTGAGGCGCTTTCGTAGCCCCTGACTCCCGCTACCTCAGAGCCACAGGCCGCCTCAGACTCCCACGTGGAGACAACTAGGTCTCTGGATACTCAAGGTATTGACCCTTCGGAAATTAATCCCTCAGATGGATCTGGAGCTGCTGAGCAGGCATAGGCTTCTGAGGGTGTTTTCAGACCTACACAACTTTTATATAAAGCCTACTTCAGCATCCAAGACAAAGTCTAAAACAGTTTTAAAGACAAGGAAACAAGTACAGCATTCTCAGGACAGACTATTATGCCTAAGAAACAGATGCTCCAAATGGCCAAAGACCTAATTACTTTGATCAGGGGTTCCCAACCCCCTCCTGATAAGAGGCCTAGGCAAGATACTGAATATGATTCCTCGGATCAGGTTTTCATTTCCTCTGAGTCCTCTTCAGAACAGGGATATCCTATTCCTATCTATGAGGATTCTGATGCTGAAGATTCTATTCCTTCAGCTTCTCTTCCTGAGGATTACTCATTTGGGGAAACCCTGCATACCATGAGGGAGCATTTCCACTGGGAGAGCCAAGATTATTCAGATTCTAAGAAAAGGCTTAGAGACTTTCTTTAACTTCCACAGCACAGACCTCTTGCAATTCCTCCTGTTCTAGACATAGTAGATGATGTATTTTCAGAGTCCGGCCTGTCTCCAGACTCTTTGCCTCCTGCACCTGTTAAGCCAGACAGATACTACAGGGTTCCAGATTTCCATAAATTTCTATGTAAAAACCGTGCTGCTGACCCATAAACTATCTCACAGGGTCCCAAAGGGGTCAAGGCTGCTACTGCTAAAAACCCTGTCCCCTCAGATAGAGATTCTAGGGCTCTGGACAGATGGGGGAAAAAAGTCTACACTTCTGCTACCTTGGCTGTAAGGGCTTTAAATTGTCAGTTTCATATGCTCAAATATCAGCAATACTTAATGTCTTTTTTAAAACATAAAATGTTGACAAATTCTGAATGTTCTGAGAACAAAGATTTGCAGGATTTATTGCATGCAGTTGAACAAGTGGGAAAACATACTTTGCAATGCGGTTATGATTCACTGGAGGCCTCGTGCAGGGCCGCTGTTACAAGTTCTGTTATTAGAAGGCATGCTTGGTTAAAGGAACAGAATCTGCCTGATCATGTTAAAGCAAAATTATTGGATGCTCCATTACAGCATGATACTTTGGTGTTAAGGCAGAAGAGGTGTTGAAGAAAATGGAGGATAAAGCTAAATCTATGCAGACAGTAAAGGATTTCTTGCAGGTACAGCCACCCAGATTTAGTATTTATTATTTATTTATTTTACATTTGTTGACCGGGCTAGTCTAGCTGGATACATATCCTTTTTCAGTAGAGGCCCGAGGAGAAAAGCTCCAATAATGAGAAAAATAACACACTACAATTAGATAGAGGTACAACATTATAAAGATAACAAATCAGTATGACATCAGTATATACATGCTAGGAGAAAAAAATGCTTAAGCTAAGGAGGTGACAGGACAAGCTATGTTGGTATCATGACAAGGGTACAAGTGGGGGAAGTAAAATGCTAGAGAAAAGCTAGTGAGTGAGAAGAGTGAAGGGAACTTTGAAACCTATAGGAATTAGTCTGGGTTTAGACATGGGCACAACCAGTGGGACTTTAAATATTCTCTGAGATTATTTTTGAATAGGTTAAGTAGGAACTGGCCTTCTAAGAATTGGTCCTTTCCAGTATCAGACAGGCCACAAAGAGGCAGATTCAGACACTCTAGAGGCAGGCAACAGCCCCAGGGCTCATACAGGCCCAAACAATGGGGTGCTTCTACCTCCAAAAGCGGAGAAGACAAATCACAGCCTTATAGGAAACAGTCCCAATGACTTCCCTCTGCCACTGCCAAGCACTTATCTTTTGGCAGCTCCCTTAGGGGGAAAGCTAGCACTTTTTTCACAAAATTGGCACATGATCACCCAGGACAAATAGGTCTTAAATATAGTCTCTCAGGGCTACAGGTTCCACTTTCACACCCTTCCAAAGGTATGCCAGACCTGCCACACAATCAATGGGCAGAGGCACAAAAACAAGTTTCATCTCTCATGGACATGAGGGCTATTCAGCCAGTGCCACAACAAGAGCAGGGAGAAGGATTTTACTCAAGACTTTTCTTAGTACCAAGAAAGGACAAATCCTGGAGACCAATTCTAGACCTGTCTATACTAAATACTTTTCTTGACGTTCCAAAATTCATAATGTAGACTCTGCAGCAGCTTCTGCCCATGCTGGTCAAGAAGGCTTGGCTTGTTACTTTGGACCTCAAAGGGGCATACTTGCATTTCCCAATCAGACAATCTTGCAGAAGATACCTCAGATTCATAGCTGGCTCAATGCACTACCAATTCTCTGCACTGCCCTTTGGCTTGTCTACTGCGCCCAGGATCTTCACAAAATGCCTGGCACCAGTAATTGCATTTTGCAGACAGAGGAATTCAAATCTATCCCGACTTGGACGACTGCCTTATTCAAGCAGAGACCAAAGTCATTCTACTAAAGCATCTGGCGTTTGTAAAAGGATTACTAATTTGCCTAGGGTACACAGTAAACGAAAAGAAATCAAAACTAGTACCCTCTCAAGAGATAATATTCCTGGGTGCAAGCTTAAATACAACTGCCCAGATGGCTTATCTCACACCAGACAAACAAAGGCAACTGACTTCTTACTTTGAAAACATGGCAACAAAGACCCAGTTATCTGCAAGAAAAATTCTGCAGGCCCTGGACTACATGGCATCCTGCATTCTACTAATTCCATATGTAAGACTGTATACATTAATTACTCTCATTCCCTGCCTCCAACAGGAGTTTTGATGGTGGGCACAGGCCTGTCACCACAACAAGGGACAGCCATTCGCTTTACCCACAGCCAGGCAGACACTAACAACAGATGCATCAGATTATGCCTGGGGGGCACACATGGCAGAAAAATGTATCCAGGGCACATGGCCCACAAGCCAAATGCATCTTCATATCAATCAAAAAGAGATGCTAGCTGTACAGAATGCCCTGACAACCTTCAAGTACCTACTTCATCCAGGACAACTGCTGATAAAAACGGACAATACTACAGTCATGTGGTACATAAACAAGCAAGGAGGCACACATTCCTACCCCCTCTGCAGACAAGCCATGACTTTGTGGAACACAGCATTGACTTATCAAGTACACCTGCAAGCACAATTCCTACCAGGAAAGACAAATACTTTGGCAGACGAACTAAGCAGAAACCTCATGGATCCTCATGAGTGGAAACTAGATCCACAAATTTTCAGAATGATAACAGGGAAATGGGGATGCCCAGACATAGATCTATTTGCCTCCCCTCACAACTGCCAGCTACAGAGATTCTGCACTCGGACTTATCACGAACAAGCATGGAAAGTGGACGCCCTTTCATTCAGCTGGAAAGCACTTACAGTATATGCCTTCCCTCCTCTGCCTCTCCTCCCCAAGGTGCACCTAAAGGTCAGACAAGAGAAGCCAAAAATGATCCTGATTGCCCCAGACTGGCCACGCCAGCACTGGTACCCAATCCTAAAGAGCTTGTCTCAAGGCCCAGACCCTAAATCTGGCTGCATGGCAGATAATGTAACCATACAGAACACACCTCTCTCTAAAGCAGTTATGGATGTTATTTTGGAGGCCAGGAGGCCCAGCACCAGAAAATCTTATGCAGAAAAATGGAAGAGATTCTGTGCTTGGAACCAGGCACAAGTAATTGACACGCTTGTACCAAATATTCCTCAGATTTTACAATACCAAACTGAGGTGCTGGACAAAGGCCTATCATTCTCATCAATTAAGATCCATGCCTCTGCCATTTCAGCTCATTACAATACGGACCCACCTAATTTTTCTCATCCACTGCTAAGGCAGCATCTCAGAGGGGCCAAAAACATAAGACCTCCAAGGAGAGCTCCAATACCTGCATGGGACCTCAATTTTGTCTTGGAAAAACTCACACTGCCTCCTTTTGAGCCAGCCAATACAGCTGAGATAAAATACTTATCATGGAAAACAGCTCTTCTCCTAGCATTAACTTCAGCAAGAAGAGTCTCAGAGTTACAGGCACTAATGGCTGTAGAACCTTTTATTGTTTTCCATCCGGACAGGGTTTCTCTAAGGACAAACCCAACATTTATGCCTAAGGTAGTGTCCAGTGTGGCTCTTAACCAAACCATGCATTTGCCTACCTTTTATCCAAACCCGCAGAATAAGGGGAAGAGACTTCTGCATTCTTTGGATATACACAGACAGCTACGCTTTAGTGGCATATGCTGCAGGATCGCAAGGAAAAGCTATTTCAAAGCAGACTATTTCAAAATGGATAGGCCACTGTATTCGTTTCTGCTATTCACAACATGGCAAATCAGTGCCTAAGGGCATTAGGCCACATTCTACCAGAGCAGCAGCCACTTCAGCAGCCTTCCTCAGAGGAGTACCAACCAAGGACATTTTGGAGGCTGCAACCTGGACTTCAGTGCACACTTTTACAAAGCACTACCACTTACCTCTTTACTCTAAATCCAGAACAGGCTTTGCCACTGCAGTTCTGCAGGGCCTCATAGCCACTCCTAATTCTATTTAGGCTCAGCCACCCATCCTCAGCTTTGGGATTCAACCCAAGTGTAATGACTGCAACACTGAAACATGATGAACATAGTACAGTTGTGTACCTACCATAAATGTAGATGTTCGAGTGTATTCACTGTTGCAGTCCAGGTTACCCTCCCACCATCCCCCTTTCATTGATGGGACTTATCTGTACTTCTCTATTCTATACAACCTATGTGGTGTATTTGCTTGTAGATGCAGGTTATGTGCATGCTTTTTTATGATGAGAATTTTTTAGCCTACCCTTTTGGGGGCACCTGACATCTGGGGCAAGAAAAACTGAAGAAAATGACGTCAGCTGCATCTTTTATACCCCTGGTGCACTGACGTCAGGGAAGAGGCGACAGCAACCGATGCCGGACGAGGACTTTGAAATTCAGGCCGACTGCGGGTAGCCTGCCAGCAGGATAACCGACTGCATGTAGCATGCCAGCAGGATAACCTAAGTATAATGACTGCAACAGTGAATACACTCGAAGATCTACATTTATGGTAGGTACACAACTGTACTTTCTCTCACCCCCTGCTGAAGCAATCCCTCAGAGCGGCCAGAAATTTAAAACCACCCAGGAGAGCCCCTACTCCAGCCTGGGACCTTAACTTTGTATTGGAAAAGCTCACGCTACCTCTTTTTGAGCCAGCTGCATCTGCAGATTTGAAATTCCTTTCTTAGAAAACAGTCTTCCTTCTAGCAATCACTTCAGCAAGAAGAGTGTCTGAATTACAGGCCCTCGTAGCAGTGGAGCCCTTCATCATCTTCCATGCAGACGGTGTCCCTCAGGACCATTCCTTCCTTTATGCCCAAGGTGGTATCCAGTGTGGCCCTTAATCAGTCCATTCATTTGCCAACCTTCTTTTCTAATCCACAGAACAAAGGAGAACGAATACTGCACTCTTTGGACATGCACAGACAACTTAGATTGTATTTGGACAGGACTAAGCCTCTCAGGAAAACTGAACAGCTGCTAGTTGCCTTTGCTGCAGGGGCAGAGGGGAAGGCAATTTCAAAGCAAGACTTTGATAATCAGGCCGGATGAGGGCTACCTGCAGGCAGATAACCCAAATGTAATGACTGCAACAGTGAATACACTTGAGCATCTATATTTATGGTAAGTGTACACAACTGTACTTTACTCTTTCCAAATGGTTAACTGACTGCATATAATTTGCATATTTTTCAGTGAACCAACCATTAGAACATGGCATGAAAGCGCATTCTACTACGGCTGTTTCTACTTCTTCAGCTTATGTGGCTCGGTTGCCTTTGGACACTATATGTACAGCTGCCACTTGGTCTAAGCCGCATACCTTTTATCACGCATTACAAAGTAGATAGGGCCTCCAGGGGTAGGGCTTCCTTTGGTTCCCCTGTCCTCAGGAATATATTCCCGTGAGCCACCCAGGATTAGGGTGCTTGGGACGCTACTCATGTAAGAATGAATGGCGAGATTGAACAACTTTACATAAAGAAGTTATGTACTTACCTTAACGTTCCACGTGAGTTGTTCATCTCGCCTTCATTCTTACATTCCCACCCACCTTCCCCGTCCAGGTTCTCAAAGAACGAGTAAGACTTGTGGTCTGGTCGCTCTTGTTATGCGATTTATTACCCCAGCTGGAGTACCTGTTATTTGTTATATATGTTACATGCTGGGATCAGCAAACTAGATCTGAGGTGAGACATAGAGCATCATGGGATAGGGACTTGGCCTCGAGCTACTCTAAGATCTTGAGCTTGTGGAAGCAGCCGACTTGGAGCCAATGGATCGGCTCCGAACCCATGTGTAAGAATGAAGGCAAGATGAACAACTCACATGGAATGTTGTGGTAATTACATAACTTTTTACTGAATATACGCTGTGAATAATTTACTTACAAATGTTGTAGAATCAATATTATTCCAGTCTGTTTCTGGTAAATTTAAGTCCCCAGCTAATATTATTCTTCCCTCCTGTGTTTCATGCAAGAACTGTATGAATTCCTCTAGGTCATCTGCACTTGACTTTGGTGGTCTGTACACTTCAACAATTGTTATATATTCCGGGGTTGCCTTTATTGTCACAGTTGCACAGTCTATAGTGTTGGTGTTATCACTGAACATGTAATAATCACAGGTCTCATAGCTATCTTTAATCCATATCATAACACTTCCACCTGATTTTTATTAGAATGTCTGTTACAGTAAAAACATTTATACCCTGACAGAACAGGTTTCCAGTCATTGTTCTTTAACCATGTTTCACAAACAGTAACAACATCAATCTTGTGGGAATGTAGCAAATTTTCAAATAAAAAAAAATGATTATAAATGCCCCTAGCATTAACAACCATCAGAGAGGCATCAAATCTTGCTATCTGTGGGCTGTTAAATTTTCGATATGGCAAAAATCCTGCCTGGTGTCTGTCAAATATTGCAAAATATCTGCTGCAAAAATTCTCTTCCCTGATCTAGGCAAATGCACAGCATCCTGAATGAAAACATGTGCCCAAAACAAGGCTTGGATGCTCAACACATTTCCGTTTTTTAAAACAGGACATTTTTTCCATGAGGTATTTACCCAAAAAATAATTTCATTCACTATGACCTGACTGTCCTTTCTATAGGTTAGGTGATTTGTGAAAAATACATCCTAACACGAGTGCAAGCAGTACTATCTAAGAGGGCTGTCAGTTCCCGGCTAACAGTCAGATAATCCTTGCAGGTGACATAATTTGTACCAACATGAATAAAAACAGAGCCATACTTCCTTACATTAAGGTGTTCCAAGGTTTGTTTCACATCTTCTATTTTCACTCCTAGCAAGCATAACAGGGGTCTATATTAGATGAACAAAAGTTCATCTTAGCGAATGCTCACATGAGCGAATATCCAGGTACTTGAAACTGCAATTCCCCCACACCACCCCCAAATATATATTCCAACTCCGAGATGGCACTATAGTGAGGAAAGGGCAAATATTCACCTCTTCACTGTAACGCGATCTCACAGTTGCAGTTTTGAGTTCTACAATATTCGCTCGTGAGCATTCGCTAAGATGAACTTTCATTCATCTAATATAGACCCTCATAACAGTATTCAGTGTCCATTGTCATCTTTGCAAATATATGCATCAGTTCCTCTAATAACTGAATCTTCAATTACAAGAATATCTTTGCTGGCCAGCTCTGAAGAATCTTCAGCTTCTAATACAGTAATATCTGCTCTATCAATTGTTACGAAGGATAGATTTTCATCACTATTAGTCTTATTAATCCTACAGTTTTCATTATGCATTAAATTCTCATCCAGCTGGTGTTGTAAATCCACAGTTTGAGTCATGTAGTCAACAACTGTCATTCTCTTTTTCTTACAGTAATGTTTTTCAATTCTTCTACATTCAGTTTTGATTTCTTCCTTTTCACCTGTCCCTTGCCTCTTTTTTTCTACCTTCTCCGTTGGAAAAATGATGCCTTTTTCGCTAGACTGAAGGTTTTCGGATAGAAAAATATAATTTCGTGTAACCTGTGTGTTACATAACAAAGCAGTGCCATTTTACTACATATTCTCTTTCCTTTACAGTCATTATTCAATTTCTTTTTCTTCCTTGTTATTAGTTGTGAACTTCTTCCTTTCTTTCTTTTTTTGTTTCCTTTTAAACAAACTGGATCCTCAGATTGATGAATACTTGCATCCAGAACTCCAGAGATGTCAGCGGCATCATCTTGTTTTATAGGGGTTGAATGACCTTTGCAGAAAATAGATGCATCATTTCCTAAATGTGTTCTATTTGTTCTATGCCTAACAGTATTTAGTTCATCAGCCCAGTCATTAATATATGAAAACAGTTCTCCAAGCCATGCCAGTTGCACAAGTGCAGTCATCATCATTAAGTCTAGATTTACTTCTAACAATGGTAAGCAAATCATCCAGCTTTTGACATGAGAAACACAGATCACCAGTGTTATCAGCTGTTACCTTTAAATATGCAATGGATATGAAACTCTGAATGTTCACCATGTGGCTGCTTGAGAGTACAAACACCTTCTTTAGTGGCCACTGTTTACAGGCTACATGAGTTCAGTATCCACGCCACTGAATCCCTATATGTGATATGGTGATCCCACCACTGCCAGCCAATATGTGATGCCCCACCACTGGACCAGTAATCAAGGAGCTTCAGTCCTCACCACTGGCTATAGTGCGGGATGTTCACTAGGAGGATAACAGGTACACACACAGTATTTCCAGGTGCAGCTCTCTGCATCAAGTGCAATTTTCCCTAAGAGCACACAGAAACTACAGTCAGTCCAGGGCTGATTTCTCCAGGTCCCCATTAAAGCTCCCCACTGGCACAGCTGTATAGTTGAGATCTCAGCTGAGTGTCAAAGCCAAGACCTCCAGCACCTTCTCTGTCCAGTCAATCCTTCGTGTCCCTGCTCGAGTAGCTGACACACACACTCTTTGAGGTTTGATTTACACACACACACACACACACACCCCTGGAAAAGGCTGGCACAGATTTACTAGCTATGTCCCTTTCTGCTCAGACTATAAGGTAGTTTTCACTGCACAAAGTCACTCCTTATCAGCTACTTTAGGGCCCTTAACAAAGGGTGTCCAAATGGTAGTTTGACCAAGAGCAAGGGTGTTAGGAGTGGCCCACACAGCGTCACCAAATAAATATGCAAGTACTCTCAAAACTTAAATATCTCTGCAGAGAACAGCCACAATGAAAGATTTACATATATTTAATAATAAATAATAAAAAACAAGACAATACTTGATATATATTCACAGTGACATCAGAGTTCAAAACCACAGGAAATATTTAAAACAACATTGCAGGACATCTCAAATAAATAAAGAAAAATATCTAAATTAAGCTTCATTATATTCCTGACTGACTCTAAGAGAATTATACTATACTCTAGGAAACTACTAATAGAGCAAGGCAGATGTGGTGAATGGATCTTCTAGTTGTTGTCAAGTCCAAGACAGAATACAGAATGCTCTGTCTCACTAAGAGACTTCTCAAGTTAATATCTCAAATATTACTGCTGGGATAACTTCCAGAATTACATAATTTCTTGTCATCTAACTGCTAGTTCACAGGCCAAACAACCATTGATGAAGCTGGCAGCATTTAGCATCTACCTGTAAAAATATACTAGGGCTTCTCCTCAGATCTCTGGCAGATGCTGGAAGTCATAAAACAATTACATTCCTTCATGCTTTGAAGACTACTAATTACTTCACCTAAAGACAATACAGAAAGTTTCCTAGTACAGACATTGTGTCTCTTTCTGTATTGAAAACTGAAAGAAACCATCTTTTATGGCCTAGCTATAAAGTAAATTCATTTCAGTTATTCTTCTGAAGTTAACCTCCTGTATTCCAGTTTCCACTGTTAAAATGTATGCATTTAAGCAGTTATTGTAGTGCATGTACATTTCTGTTCTCTTCCAGTAGAGTACACTGTGGCTATATTTCAAACAGCACTCTCTTTAAATACCCTTTTCAACACACGCATCTGTACAAGCAGTTTGATATACACATGACATACAGTTCTAATATATTTGTAACACAAGTGTCTTGTATAAATCATTTTGATATTCACCAATGGCATTTAATTATTTGCAAAATTCCAGCTAGCTGGGCTGGCAGTATCTCCTTTCGTCAGACTAATGAAGAACAGTTGTCATATGTCGACCCATCTTTCAGCAGGGTCTTGCGTCTGTTCAGAATTTGAAGATACCTTAGCCTTGTCTATACCACCTGTAGACCTTTCCATTGGAAACACTTTACACAGAATGAGAGAGTCCTTTAACTGAGACCCTCAGGAATGTCCCAAGTGCAAGAGGAGGTTTAGGTAGTTCCTTGGTCGTCTTCATCCTAAACCTTGTATCTATTTCTCAAGCGCTGAAGATGTTGGATGATGTGTTCCATAACACATCCCTGCAGATTGACTGCAAGCCTCCTGCCCCCAAGAACCTGTTTGTATAGAGTGCTTGAATTCCACAAGCAACTGCAGAGAATGTTGTTGCAGATCCTGAAGTAGACTCTTCAGATTCCAAGAGCTGCTGTTCCAGAACCACCCCCCCCCAACTGACAGAGAGCAGAGCTCTTGACCACTTTCTGAAAAAAGATGTACACCAACTACCCTGGACATGAGAACCTTAAACTGTCTTTTTCATATGAATAAGTACCAGGTATCTTACATGGATCATATGAAACATAAAGCAGTGGGATCCAAGGATAAGACTCCAGAAAGAAAATGCAAGAATTATGACAAGCATTCCTTAAAATGTGACTTTGATGTTTGGATGCCTCTAGCAGTGCCTGTTATCAGGGAACATACTTGACTGAGGGAACAGCCCCTGCCCAAGCATGTCAGAAGTGTTTGTTATTTTTATCAAGAGGTTATGTTTTGATCACCAGTGTTTGGTTACTTTTTCGAACACTAACAAGTTGATTTTGGTATACATTGATGTATAGATGCAGATATAGATGTACACAAAATCATCTGATAATTTTGGTCAACTTAAAGATGCATTGAATACTTGCTGGGTATTTTAAGAGAGATTATGTAACAGTGGGGATTGGGAAGTTTCTCCTTTTCCCACTGTGGAGTTATATCTGAGTTAGAATATATATAGAGATGTTAGTGGGATTAGGGTGCAACCCCCCCCCCAAAACATTTCATTTTTCTGACAATTCAGTGGTATGAAGTTCTACTGATGGGTGATTGATGGAACATTATTCTGATAGTTCTGTCATTAGCCTATCTTGCAGTTACGTAAATGCATATTTAGTTGCTCCTCATGTAACTGTGTGTGATTTTTATATACATATATGTTTAATTTGTATTTATATCCGATATGGATTACATTCTTTTAGTCAAATGTTTTTTGTCAACTGGGAAAAATGGTATGTGTGATTGGAGATCAGCTAATCACACATTCTGGCTTTTTAAATGTGTATGTTTGAGATTATGGTATAGTGGGGATATGAGGATCGGGGAATTTGCCTTTTCCCACTGTAGTGCAATCACTGAGTTGGTATATATAATTAGTGGGGGGGGGGTCCTTTCCCCCATCCAAAAAATGTTTTACTTTATTTTTTTTTTTGTATTTTTCGATAGGCTGGTGATCAACCAGTTGTGTTTAATCAGTTGCCTTTTGATAGTGTTTTTTACCACTGTAACTGCTCTCTTATCCCCATTCATCTTGTATATTTTCCCTGCTGGAGCCCAAAAAGTCCCTCCAAAATGGAATCTATAAGCTCACAGTTGTATGCATCTCCACCATGAGTTAGTTGCCCAAGCATATAATTTTCCAAAATATCAGGGGCTAGGTGAAGCCTGTGAAAAGATTTCCAAGCATAAAGCTTCCATTTAGGAGCGGAGGTTATTGTCCTTGGAATTTTAAGAATGTATTTAAGTTAATTATCTGTGAGGATTATAGTATAGAGCAAGTATAACTTTATAATACAGACACTGCCTTTAGACAAGTTGTCAATCTGGAATGCCATGCCTAGTAAAAGTCTTAGAACTGGTTGGTTAAGGAGTCCTTTTAATTGAACCTGTTTATTGAAGGAATTTGGTAAGGATGTGAGCTAGTGAAAGTGTAGGATTTGGTTTGAGGGAAGAAAATACTTTTGTATTATTATATCGTATGACTGCCTAGCCATACCTGTATGTAATTGATAAATATATATCAGGCCTTTATCCCACCATAAATGTACAGGAAATGTGTACAAGATCAAATGGTGTGTGCTGTCTTTTCTTCTAAATATTTTTGCTAATGCCACGTGAATGGTATTCAGATACGGAGAAGAACTAATATGATTTAATATAGCAATAACCCATGGCTGGGTGTGGGTAATGCTGGATTTATGCACAGTTGGCATGGTTTAGTCATGAGGACGAAGTCCCAAGTGACCAAACAAAGCCCACCATAGGTACAGTCAGCATTGCCCACACCAGTCTCTGGGTTATTGCTGTTATACAGTGACATTATTTAAGACAAATGTTACTTACTTTTCTTAATGTCTTTGTATAATGGTGTTGTTCTGCTCTTCCCCATTTTTCCCAAGTATCTTGGGGCTTTCTTGATGTACTGAGCATGCATACGGTAGTTTTTTCCCATGCTTAAGCAGTACATCAATGCTGTGTAAAGGACGAATCTGTGAAAGTAAGAGCCATCTCCGTTGCTCCCTTTTTTATTAAATAAATGTTGCCACATACAAAAGACTTAAGGATCACTGCTGAAAAGAAATAACACGTCGGAAACCCAGAAATGAAGATTCCATATTTTTAGTGTTTGTATCAAGTACTCCATACTTCCTTGTTTTTTTTTATTTTTTCGTCTCAACCTGACTGTCCAAATCACAAAGTAAACAGTGACTGCTGCACTGACGACCACCAGCACACACAGAGTCATCTGGGTCATGTTTTTCATGCATGTTGAGGGTTTCTGTTGCTTGCTCTCTCCACTGCCATTTGTGGAGGCAATAGCTCCTCCAATGTCATTGCTTCCTGTATTACTGTCCACATTGACGGCAGTAGCAGTAGTGCTATCCCTATCATAACCCCCAGTAGTTTTCTTAACAAGGGACATTGTTGTTTTTACAGTGACTGGTTGATGATTTCTCTTGAGTTTGCTTTTTCTGGGTCCCACCATTGGCCAGGCTGGCACACAAAGGTTAGCAAATAGAAATAGTGCAATCAATGCAACATTAAATAGCAGGGAACCACAGTCATTGTGCATGTGTACCTGAGAAACTAGCATCCTCACTGTCTAACAAAACACACTTTAGGCTGAAAAGGATCTGACTGCCATTATTTCAGTGTGGTAGTTGCCAATATGGTGGTAATTCCCTCATGTTTCCCTTCATGTTCCCTTAAACTGTTTCTCCTCCTGTTGCTACCTTGTTTAGTGATGTGAAAGTAAAAAAAAAAAACAAGGAAGTGTGGAGTACTTGATACAAACATTGTAAATATGGAATCTTTATTTTTGGCTGCCCAACGTTTTCTTTCTTTTCAAAAGCAATCTTTATGTCTTTTGTATGTGGTTACATTATTTAATGTGGACTTCAAATTAACCAAATGTTAAGATTCGGAGACTTTAAAGGTACAAGAGTGACAGAATGGAGAAAATGCAAGGAAAATTAGGTACATTTCTTTAGGTTTGAATAACGTACTTGATTTTCCTAGTATTTTTCTCTGTAGTGTCTCTCTCGTACTACTAGATTGTCCAGATTGCTAATTTCATTTTATTTTTTTTTTATTTTATTTATTTTTTTTAATTGTGAAGAAAACTTAAAAAGTTATAGCATATAGTAATGGAAGAAAGTCCAGGCAACAGGACTTCTTTCCATTGCTATATGCTCGATTTACAATGGGCATGCTGGTGGGCTGACCAGTCAGTGTGCTCATTTTCAAAAGTTAATGGCCAGTCATTGTATAATCTCTGATAATATCCCCCTGCTGTTTTCTTTTTTTTTCATACCTTGCTGTTAGGCTCCACCAGCCTCTAATTTGTTGCTTTACTACAGAGTTGCATGATACCACAGTGTAACACATTGCCTGGTAGGCCCGCTTCTTCCAAGGAAGAGTCTGTTGGCTTTTGGGATGTTGGTCACCTGCACTTTTATACTGGATCAGGAGACAGGTAGGGCCTGTCATACTGTGGCTTTATTTTACTTAGTCCTAATTCTGTAATAGTATATTTGGACCTTAGGATGTAAGTTTGTGACTTCATCGGCATAACTGTTTTAACTGCTCTGAAACTCTGCTTGCTGTCCAGAAGGTCTTTGCCCCCCCTCCCCCAAGATAGACAAGCTGGCCTCTGGTAGTTCAGATTTGTTCCTGTAAATGGCCCTCCATAGTCTGGGATTCTAGCCATACCAGATCGCCAAAGCTAGATAATAGAAAGCTGTACCTCACTGATATCAAACCTTCCTAATCATAAATGTTTGTTTCTGTCATGCATTCTCAGATATTTCATCTTCTGAGGGCGAAAGAAGGAATGTAGTACAGATGTGGCATATTTGTCTAACTTATTGAGGTATATGGTTCCTGATGAATGCTTTCTTTTAATTTTTTTTCATTTTTGTTATTGATTTAACAGCATTGATGGACCCATCCCAGACTTACTGACTCTGAAGAAATTATCATATCAGAGTGGAGATGTTCCAGTTTTGTTTGCACTGGTGGACAATGGTGAAATTTCTTTTTATACTTTCAAAGAATTTAAACTTCCTACTGATGTATACCACTGAAGTTGTGATGGACAGATGAGCTGTGGGATCAGCTCACTAAACCGTACCAGCCGTATCACTGAACGAAACAGCTAACAGTAATACCTTGTATTTCCAGTACTGAATTTGACTTTGGCCTCTCATTAGATGAATTAGCCTTCTATTGTTCTCCCATGGGTTTGTGCTACAAACATGCCTTAAAACTAATTAATAACAGTATTTGTTTAGTTGTTTGGTCAGTCTTTTTTTTTTTTTGTTTGCTTTGGAGTGAGTGAGAGTGGTTTTGTCTTGCACTATGTTGCTTTGGCACTGTTACACTATGCTTCTGCTGCCACTCTTCTCAGCTGCTGCATTGTTTTGTTAATTTCACTGAACATGGTGTCTACCAGCACCCCATGTTCCTCTACTGATGTTGGTGTAGTAGAGTCCATTGATCTTGAGTCCTTCCATATGTGTCATGTTTCTCTGGTTTGGATCAGTATGATGGTAAAAGTTTGATTGTCTGGTGTTTAGTGTACATTTTCTTTGCCTAGGAATTTGATTCCTATATCCATCTTCCTTGAATAAGAAGGACTTGCAGTCATATCATGGAACTAAGTGTACTTCTGCAAACATATTTTGATGTTGCAGAAGAAGTCTGGATCCTTATACCAAGTATTAGCAAAACAGGTGGTCTTTCTAACTTGTACCCCTCTGTCATGCATTGTCCCACATGCAACAAGGGTGTTTCTTATGAGCACATGCCAAGGACAGCATCCCCACAAAAAAAGAAAAAAATTGTAAAAAAAAAATGTGGTGACACAAACTTAGCTGCTAGTGTTCATTCTGTCTGTGAGAAAGTTTCCTTATTCCTTTTTTTGTTTGTTTTTTACAAGTAAGAAGAAAAGTGCATACATCAAAGACAGCTTGTATGCATCAACTGCTATTTGCCACATGTGAAGTATGACAAGTGCAGCTTTGAGGAAACCATCGGTTCTCTGAACCAAATCATATGGAGTGTTTTAGTTGTGCATTTGTTTAAGGAAATTATTTACCGTAATAAGTGGAACTTAAAAAGAATGAAGGTTAAGGAAAAGATGAAGGTGAATTCTGACTGAGCTTGTAATAAAATAATTGTATTTAGTTTTAATTCTGTTCTCAACCTATTGCAATCAACTTAACTTTTTTATGTTCTCATACTGGGGAAAATTGTATTTCACCCTAAGAATTATTTTAACCTTTATTTTTCAGCTCTCTGATTTGGAATGCTGATGACAGTGTTTCTTGTAATTTATGGTGGAAGGTGGTATCAGCTCCATGAGTTAGAAGAGCTACCTCAGCCACACACAACAGAAGGGAAAGCTAATTAAATCATGCAAAGCCAGGCTGTTATAAAATGGAGAGAGAGAAAAAAGAAAGGATTGTAAAAGTTAATGAGGAAGTGGATAAAAGATCCTAAAAAGCTTAAGCCCTTCTCCAGTCCATTGGAGGAAACATCTTTACATCACTCACTATGTGGGTACTAAGCCGTTCATGAAGGTGCATAAGCGGAAGTTGTCTGTGTTGATTCAGCATTTTGTTAAATTTAAGAATGTTGCCAGTCTTTCAACACAGAAAGCTTTATATTATGTTTAATATAACACTTGCTGTAATGCACAAAACTAATTGTCTTTTTGCATGTATAAATGCTTTCCATAAAAGTGACTGTTCTTTTCTGTGATTTCAGGTCTTGATGCTTTGGTTTTCTCAGATTAATGTCTACTTAAGCAGCTTGCATTGATATGAATGTACTATTTTTAATTTTACATCTGTTTGTTTATTGCATCTTTATACTTCATACACTAAGGGACCCAATAGTTTCAAACATAGAATGGCCCCTCCCAGTTGCTGTTTCAAGGTCCTATCAAAGTGAAGCATTTAATTATTATCTTTTGTCCCTTTTTAACTGAACGGCCTTTTCTTCATTTGCTGAAGGTGCATACAAGTCTGTATGTTGCAAACATGCTAACTTCAGTTATTGAGTCTTATAATTGTTTTAGCCATGCTTGGCATTGGGCTGCTGTGATTTCTGGTCCACCGTGTAACTGGGAGGAGTAAATGGCAAATGCAGTGGCAAGGTTCTTCCTGTCAAATAAAATCCCTGTCTTAGTTTTAGTTGTGGCCCGTATGTCCATGAGAATAGGGTGATGTGCTATCTAATTTGAACTTTTTTCTATGCATGGCTTTTTAGTGTCTCTCTGATTGTTCTGCTCATTTGTTCTGCTATGCCAGTGGATTGACAAGGTAAGGCACATGAAATCTCTGCTTTATGCTAAGCAGATTACATATTTCTTGAATCACATGACTGGTGAACAGTGGCCCTTTGTCAAATTAATTTATATGAGATCATCCACAATGGAAAAAGACATGTCCATAATGCTGATGCAGTTGTCTTTGCAGTGCAGGTTTAGGTAGAAATTGCTTCTATCCTTTTAGTAAAGGTGTGTACTATTACTAGTAAATAATTGTATCCCCTTTTTTTGAACATTATTCCAGGGTACTTCTGAAACTAGAACTGTACGTAACTGTGGTTTCTTGATAACTGGGTTTATTTGCAAGCATACAATGTTTTTTTTCATCAGTATGTTTGCAAAGAGACTTTAACTGAGGATTCTAAAATGTATGAATTACTGAAGGCCATAGGTTTTTATATGCTGTGATTTCATGATTAAACTTCAGTAACTGTTTGGCCAGTGCTGTTGGGGTACATATGGCAATTTTTTGTCTGATCTGAGTCATAAGTGTGTACATTTCAATTTCTGAACCTAAAGGATGTAATGCACATTTAGCTGAATCTTCAGCTACTCATTGTCTTTACTGGATTTGCATTAAGTCTTGTACCTCACCAGATTCACTGTCCAGTTCCTCAGTGATAATGAATACAAATGCAGGTTTTCTGTAGAAAGAAACTACCTCTTTTGCTTGTTTAGCCGCTGTCTGCATTGCATTTTGAAGTGTTCATTATTTCCTACTACCTGGTGCACTTTTACTTTGCATCAACTCTGTGTTCCAAGATTGTTGTAACCCATGGAGCAGAGTTGTTTTAGTACTTCTGTATGTTGCAAGAGTTTGTTATTACTAACCATAAATCCACTTCTTTCCCAAACTGAAAGGTATATTGTCAATGCTGTTACCACATAAAAGCGGTCACTGATTATGTTAGCCCTTTATGGTGAAATTTTCGGTGCATATCTAACTGCCTCAAGCTCTGCTCTCTGGGCTGATAAAGCTATAGCAACTTAATTATGTCTACTTCTGGTTTGTCTGGACTATGAAAATATACAGCAAAACCTATGTGATATTTACTGTCTTCTTAGTTTCTAACTCCTTTAACATACATATAAAGAGGGTATGTGCTAAAGTCCAAAATGAAAGGTGACTTGGGAGCTTTGCCCATTTCCTCTGTACAGTGATGTGGTATTCCACCATACAGTGCATGTTGTAACAAGTAATAGTTATTGCCCACATCTACTGTTACATGTCTTTGCTCAAAAGACAAAAGCCATTTTTTCAAATCTGCTTTGACTAATTGCCTTGTGAGTGATGGAATATAACTGGATTTTGATTGCATGATGAGGTATCTGTACAATGATAGGTGCAATTGTGTATATATTCTGATTGTTTGGGATCCCAGTGGTGTGCTGATATTGGCCCTATGCAAGGATGGAAACCTCTTTCCACTGGTGTAAGCATACAACTGAAAAATGTCACAGGTCTTAGTATAGTTTGCATACCCTTGACTGTCATGTGACCACTGTTGCAGTAACAATACAGAAATACTGTCTTTGTTTGTTGCTGTCTGTAAATAGAATGGATGTGACATATCTAGAATTATCAGTTCTGTAATGGTAGCTAATGCTTCATCAAATTTACTGCTCTGCCTGTATCATATGTCCATTGAACTGAATCAGAACCTGATGATATGTTTTGAGTAATTTATACAGATGACCTGAAATGCAAGCATAATCTTCTGTAAATTCCATTATAGCTCATCACTCCTAGAATTTTTTTCTAAGTCATTTACGGTTTGGTAATGGCATCTGTAAAATGGATAGCACTCTTTCTTTACAAGGTATTCTAACATTTGATTGGATAGTAATGCCTAAGAACTTACATGATTTCTACATAAGTTGCAGTTTTCCAGCTATACCTTGAAACCAGCATTCTACAAAAATGCTGAAATTTCCTGCAATAACTGCAGATGTTCTTCCTGGGTTTCTGTTTGAATTAAAATATCTTTGTACTGCAGAACTGTATCTGCCATTGTTACTGGACATGAGGCCTTAGCTAGAGCTTGATGGAAAAAATAAAGCTGTTATGAAACCCCTGAGGTAGCCTTGTCATTAAGTATTGTTTCTCAAAAGTTAAAGTAAATATTTTTGTGAGTCTTCAATCATTGGAATTGGGAAAAAAAAAACATTAGCTAAGTAAGAATGTAACTGTAAAGAATTGACTTTTAGGATATAACTTGGTTGTCATTTCTGGAGTACTAGATCCATTATGAACTACAGGAATGGTGTAACTATTCACCAACTTTAGACTAGCACAAGACAATATGTGTTATCCTTTTTTTTCACAGGTTGTGTAGGTGAATTGGAAGAGCTTACTCCTTTCCTGATAATGCCATTTTGATCCCACTGTTGAATACTTTTAGCAATGTCTTGCACTGCTTCCTTGGGAAGAGCATACTGCTTTTGGAAAGTTATTTTGTCTTGCCTGTCAGCATCATATTTTGCACTGAACCAAAAAAAAGTCTGTTTTGTCCTCAGCCCACAAATGTGGATACTGAAGCAGTAGTTTCTGTTTTAAGTCTTTGATTTCTTGTATCAGTTTCTGAGCTGCGCTAACTTGTTTCAGAATACTTGTCTCAGTCTGTATTACACTGCAGTTGTTGGTGTGCCAGTATGCCAGAGAATGTGATTATTAAAATCCACTACTACTCTTAAATGGAACCAAACATCCATTCCTATAATAATAGTATCCATTGAGGAGGCCATGACATACTGTCCAGGTTGCATTTTTTATTTAGAAAACAGTTTTATGGGTATACTAGCTACTGTAGTAACACAAGAACCCTCAAGTCAAGATAGTTTATTGGTTTTGTCTGCCTTGAGTGGTAAAGATCTGTTAGTAACTGAAGCAACTTCTCCTGTGTGTATTAGTACCTTGTCCCACTGTTGCCCCTCTGCCACCCATAGTGTAATGTACTGTCTGCCAGCACTTACCAAGATAAAATAAGTTGGGTAGGAAAGCTTAGTAGAGGTAACACATCAGCAATTAGGGTGTGTGTTGGTAGGGTCTGTTTCAGGTAATGATACCTGATGAATAGGTGTCACTGTATTGAATTTGGAAGGCTGCAGAAACTTAAAATGTAGTGCATCTCTCATTTTTGTCAAGGGACATCTGGGGTTCCTGTTTTTGTTAGGTTTTATGCTGAAGATATCACAGAAACCCTAAGACATGTAACTTTGCAACTGTAAAAAAAAAGTAGTTTAGTACACAATTGAAACAACAGAAAACTAGTTTCATCAACTTTTATATGAGTTAGGCTGTCAGCTGTGCTAGCTGAAATGAAACTTGAGTTGGTCAGCCAGAGGTGGGCTATCTGGCAAGCAAGTTCTGTAGATGGCAGGATTTTATACACTTTCTTTTCTGCAGCCTTGGTATATCCATAAATAAGTTAAGACTCTTAAGTCTGTTTTGGAGTACAACTTCTTGCAAAATAGTCTTTTTTGGAAGAAATGCTACTGCTACTTTGCAAAGCTATAAGTCCTCTGCCTGATGTTCATTGATCAAATTTGGACACAGTTCAGATGTATAATCCAGAGGTCAGACGAAGGAATGTTATCTGATATTTAGTAAATATAAAATTCCTTATGTCCGAGGTCAAGAAAGTCTTTGTCTTCTCATGAAAGAACTTAGCAGCTGCCTGCAAGCTGTTTATAACTTTTGAACATAGCACATTGAATGGCATGGATCTAGTTTACAAAATGGAACTGTTCCTGAATTGAGATGGAAGTCTGCTCAGTACAGAAATGGGGAGAAAATTAACTTAATGTGAAGTTGTCGTATCTCGCCTTCATTCTGTATTTGTGGGTTCGGAACCGATCCTTGGTTCCGACTCAGCCTTTTACAAAAGCTCAAGGTCTCCAACTAGCTCGTGGCTTACTCCATATCCCATGATGTTCTAGTGCATTCCCCAGATCTTGTTTGCCACTGAAACAGATCGGGTGCTTCATCTAGCTCTGGCTAAGTGTTTTTTCTTATAATCCTTAAATTGTTGAAATATTTACCTTCTTTTTCAAAATAGTAGTTTATTAGTTAATGCTTATTTAGAAATCATTTTTCTGCTTTTGATCCTTTTAAGTATGCTGTATCCTGGCCATTATATCTAGGCCTAAATTGTTTCACCTATCCTGACGCCTTTATAGAGTGTAGAATTTTATCTTACTAGGCTCGTTTATTGGGAAGTTAGGTTTTTTGATTGCTGTGAGTAGTTAGTTGTAGGGTATCATTTTTCTAACCCTATCTTATAGCAGTGTGACTAGTTAACTTTTTCCTGTAGTTAGTTTGAATTTTGTGTGTGTGTGTCTGTGCATAGCTTCTTGTATAGTACATAGCATAGATAGAAGTGTGTTTTATACTATCTAGATTTGGAATATTTTTCTTCTGGGCTAGCTCATTTTATTTAGAGAGCTGCTGAGCCTGCTTAAGTTAGAGGGCCATTCTTTTCCTATTGACTGTAATTGTGGTGTTGGTTTATTGGTTTTCTTGTTGGTACCATCTCTAAGCAAGCAAAAGAGGCAAAACCTTTGGGGTTTAAAAAGTGCTTGAAATGCACTCAAAAAATGTCACTCACAGATGGCCATACTGTGTATGTATACTGCCCGAGGGCAGTACAGTTGCAGGAATCTTGTTCAGGCTGTCACTCCTGTAGTTCAAGGGTTCTTCAGGAGAGAAAGAACAAGTTGATTTTAAAGGGGTTACTGAAAACTTCTTTTTCAGAGGCTTTAGAAGAACGTCAGAGTCATGCAAAAAAAGTCTTCTTCTCCCTCTCAAAAATCTGATAAGACTTCAAAAAGATCATCTTCTACATCTTTGGAGCAGTCGGAGCCATCGTAGAAATTGCTGAAGATATCTTCAACGGAACTGAAATCTGTCTGGTCCGAAAGACCCTCCACCTTGGCTCCTTCTACAGAGGAGCTATTGATGTTCCATGCTCAGAGACAGTTTCTCCGACAGTAAGGTCACCTATTTTGCAGACTGTAATATCTCCAGCTACCTCCTATCGATCCTCCAGGAGCCTTTCTGACGATGATGTGGATCGTGTGGTGCAGAGACTTTTGAGGACACTGGCGCTAGCCAAACTTTTGTCAGAACCAACCCAGAGGGCTTTGGAACCGACCAGTCCTGCCCTTTCACCATTGATCCCTCCTCCGACCTGACTTGGGATCTTGGAACCGGAATGCATGGAGCTGATAGTAGTGGAACCATTGGAGCCAAGACCTGCTCTAGGATCTATGGCCCTGACCTCTCCGACTTCCTCAGTGCCATCTGTGGAGTCTAGGAGCTGGCATTTTCCGGCCAGGTCTGGGGAGGACAGTCGGATCGAGTTTTTTTGATCCAAACTTGCCTCTCTCGGCTTCGGCCTGTGTGAGTTTGGCTCCTACATCGGCCTTGGAGCCAACCCTCTTGGTTCCAGAGAAGCCTAGTTCTTCGGAACAGGAAGCTTTCTCGGATCATGGGTGGGGGGCTTTCAAGGCGATGAGAAGAGTGCTGTCCCCACAGGCAGCCCCACTCTCAGATCCAGTCATTCCTCCCCCACAGGCACCAGTGTCCATCTCAGCACAACTAATTCCACACAGACATAGAGACCCAAGGCCTCAGGGTGCCACAGTGGGTGAACCCTTCTCTTCCGAAACCTCTCCAGAGTGCCTTTCTGAAGAGGTCCCTCACAAGAGATTATGTAAGAGGAAGCATTTGGACTCCCCAGAGGAGTTGACCACATCTGACACGGACCTTGATGACCCAGAAGGGTCCCCATGGCCACCCTCTGAGGATGTCTCCTTTGCAGACATCGTAGAAATCCTTAAGTAGAGAGGCAGCTGGAAGCCCATCACCCCTTCTGACAAGGAGTCTGCCTACTTGAAGGCTTTTGGGTCTCGCCCTTCCACCACTTGGGTGTTTCCACCTTTCAATGAACTTATGGATTTAGTTTTTCGAAAGGCATGGGAGGCTCCAGACTCAGTGAAGCCTGTCCCCCAGAGGCCAGATAAATTTATTACATCCTCCAAGGATAAAACATTCCTTACAAAAGGTGTCCTGGTAGATGCTATGGTGGTGGCGGTGGCCACCAAGAAGGAGTTGTCAGAGAAGTCCACTTCTGTCCATTCCCCAAACAAAACGTCATGTACGATGGACAGATATGGAAAGCGCATGTTTTCTTCAGCGACCTTTAAACTCAGATCTCTGAATTATCTTACACACTTCACACTTCACCAGGTCACAGAGAGATTTCCTGAAGGAGGTTGGAGATACTCTCCAGGGTTCAGTAGCTGCGGGTGTATCAGATAGTGTACTCCTAGCTCTCCACCTTAAATTCAGTAGTGAACTCATCCATGAGGCTAATTTCTTATGCAGCTGATGGAGCGAGTAGGGCAGCGGGTTCAGGAATTGCCCTTAGGAGACATTCCTGGATGCACTTGTGTAACTTTGCGGAACCCTTCAAGTCACCCTTTGTTAATGCCTCCTTCGACAGCTCGTCCTTGTTCAGGCCTAAATTCAAAGACACACTAACCAGGTGTGAACAGTAAGGAAAAACTCTCTCTGCCATCAGAGTCCATTTTTCCACACCTTCTAGGCTTTATCCTGAAGGAAAAATGTGGTTTTGAAAATCCCAGAGTTTTTTTCAAGACACACATGGTGAGCCTTCCCTTAGGGGCAGAGGGGAAGCAATAATGGCCACGCAGCAGAGGGGGTCCGCAGAACCAGGGCAACAGAGAATCCTTCTTTGGTAAGCCCATTTAGTGCTCCTGAAAGGAGGCCCGTCTGTCCCTCTCTGGTGGCAGTCAGCTAAAAATAAGACAAATGGGTACAAAGCATCATGTCCAGAGGTTACTTACCCCTTTCTATTCCCACCCCAGCATAAAAAAAATTCCGGATGTTCCACCCAGGCACAGGTAACAAGCAACCCTAGAAATACAGAAGTTGCTAGGAAAAAAAGAGTCATCCAACTGGTCCCCGCAGACCAGATAGGATCTGGGACTTACTCAAGGTTCTTTTTAGTTCTGAAGAAAACAGGACTGGAGACACATACTGGATCTCAGAAGACTGAACAAATCTGTAAAAAAGACAAAGTTCCGGATGGTAACACTGCAGTTGTTACTTCCTTTTCTGGGAAAAGACAATTGGATGTGCTCTATAGACCTCCAGGACGCATACTACCACATAAAAATCGACAGGCCATCCAGGAGTCATCTGCACGTTCAGATGGGAGCCAGTCACTACCAGTTTCAAGTTCTGCCCTTTGGTCTCACTGCAGCCCCCAGAGTGTTAACCCAAATGTATGGCAGTAGTAACGACTCAACTTAAATGTTTAGGATTCCAAGTGTTTCCATATCTAAACAACTGGCACCTAACTGCCACCACCAAGCATCTACTAACAGAAGCAAGAGACACCACTTTGAAACTTTGTTTTCATTTGGGGATTGCAATAAACTACAAAAAATCTGCCTTATTGTCATCTCAACAACTTAAATGTTTAGGATTCCAAGTGTTTCCATATCTAAACAACTGGCACCTAACTGCCACCACCAAGCATCTACTAACAGAAGCAAGAGACACCACTTTGAAACTTTGTTTTCATTTGGGGATTGCAATAAACTACAAAAAATCTGCCTTATTGTCATCTCAACATATTGTTTTTATAGGCGCAGATTTAGACACTACAAAATTGATGGAGAAGCTTCCGCCAGAGAGAGTGCAAGCCCTTCAGGTACAGGTTCTAGACCTTCTTTTCAAAAGAAAGACTCAAGGACAGTTCTACAAGTACTAGGCACCATGGCAGCAGCTATAAACGTAATTCCCTTAGCGCAGATGCACATGAGAGTTATACAGTGGCTGCTGTTCACTCAGTGGTCCATGCAGAAACTTCTAATGTTACACCAGATTATGTTAGAATCTTGCAGGAGAGACCTTCATTGGTGGCTTCACTCATATCGTGACTTTAGGTCGACCTTTTGTTCTCCCACCATTTCTAGACACTGTGACCACGGATGCTTCCCAAATAGGGTGGGGTGGCATTATCAGGGAAGAACAGTCCAAGGCACTTGGCAGGATCACAAGGCCCACTTGCACATCAATACCCTAGAGATGAGAGTGGTGCTTCTTGCGTTGCAGGCATTCCAAGACTCTCTTCCACTAGGAATGATTGTGATCCAAATAGGTTCATAGGTTGGTACTGGGCTATCTGCCCAAAGGCATATATTAGCCCAGCCACGTTGTGCGGTATTCACCGCCCCTTTAGTAGTTCCCTAGACCCTTGTACTAGCAACTAGTACCCTTGGCCCCTATCTAGTAGTGCCGTTGGTGTGATCCCCGGTGTGAAATTTGTTACCCATCCACTCATCAAGGTTCCTGTTGAAGAGTAATAGTGAGGGGCTCTGTCTTATGTAGATCAGGACCCTGTTCCATAGTAAGGGAAGTCTCTGCGAAGGGAATCTATCCCTCCAGCATGTTCTATTCATTGTTGTGTTGAGGTTTATATCCCTAGAGCGTGTAGCTCAAGTAGATTTGGTTTTGCTAAGATGGAGCATGTTCAACAATTCTGGGTTGGACATGGATCTGTACATTAGACAGAGATCGCCTCTGAGAAAGTGGTATGCAACAGAGAACAGTCTTAGCTTTTTCAATCGTGCTGCATAGGGCAACTGTTTGAGGCCAGTAATCCTCTTGGTTAGGTACCTTTGTGGTCTCTCCAGCTGCTGGAGATGTCTAGCCAGGTACATTCCCATTGGTGCATTGTACTCAATAATGGGTCTGATGAGGGAAGAGTAGAGGGGCACCATTAAATCCTTAGATCTTGATGCAAACCCTTTCGTGATCAGATGGGTCACATAGAAGGATTTTCTAACCACTTTGGCAACATGGTTATCAAAGGAAAGCTGACTATCTACTTTGGTCCCTAGATCCTTTATTTCTTTTTCAGATTTCAGGGGATTACCTCCTGTGTTGTAGTTTGCGGGTAACTCTGTTTTTTCCAAAGGGGATTACTATGCATTTTTTTGCATTTAGCTTGAGACCATGGCTTTGACACCATGCATCAGTCTCATTTAGGCCCTTCTGGAGGATCTCCATGTCAGCCAGAGACTCTATTATAGCACCCAGTTTGCAGTCGTCCGCAAACTTAGTCAGCCACACCGTGCTTGCCTGTACTTCTGAGAAGTATATGCCAAACAGGAGGGGCCCCAGGACAGAGCCCTGAGGCACACCACTCATTATTGGTCTGGATTCGGACATAGATCCCAACTACTCTTACTTTATGGGATCTGTCTGAGAGCCAGTTTGCGATCCATCTTGTGACGTAAGGGTTTATGCCCAGGCTGGTGAGCTTATCAATAATACCTGAATGAGGAATGGTGTCAAATGCTTTAACAAGGTAAGCCGTGTGTACCTCCTTTCCCTTATCTATAGCCTGAGTAACTGTCTCAAAGAAATCCACCAGGTTCAGGAGGCATGATCTGCCCTTGACGAAGCCGAACTGTGTGGGGTCCAGCGACTGGAGGTTCCCAATCTCTCCATTTATGAGTTCCATAATGATTTACTCCATAGCCTTACAGATCAGACTGGTCAGGCATATTGGTCAGTAGTTCCCAGGGTCAGTTGTGGCCCCACCCTTGTGTAGCGGGACCACCATTGCCGTGTGCCATTCTATGGGCACATATCCTGTGGAGAGGCTGAGACTGAACAGGGTATTAAGATGCGAGGTTAATTCCTTTTGGAACCTATGTATGACACAACCTGGGACACCATCTGGTCCCATGGAGGCAGTGTTTTTAGCTTTAGATAGAGCCTTGTTAGCCAATGTATCAGTAATAATTGGACTTACGCAATCCCCTAGAATGGTAATAGGCCCTGTAGGTGGTGGTGGTGGTGGGGGGGGGTTTGCACTGAACCTGTCAGCCAAGATGTTGGCAATGTCAGAAGGGTCAGTGTATTTTGTTCCATTTTGTAGTAGCTCAGAACAGACCTGAGCATTGCCATTTAGGTTTTTGATGTAGCCATAGAAGGCCTTATGGTTATCCTTGGCAACTTTCTTTTCAAAATTAGCTTTAGTTGACTTGATGAGAGCCCTCAATTTCTTACTAATACTGATCAGGGATGATTTTTCTACTTGAGATTTGGCCTTTTTTGTACAAGTCTCCTCCTTTTATTGTAAAGTTTGCTTATGGCCGGGGTCCACCAGACTGGTTTCTTCTTGCTTGAGGAAGGAGTCTTGGTTTTATTTGGGATAGCACGGTCCATGCAGTCCTGAAGATGCATATAGAGTGCCTTGGTGTAGGATTCCACATCCTGGATATCATTATCCTTCTGCAAGGGAATAGTGAAGCTTTCTACTTTGGATGCAAGTAGTTTGAAGTTTGCTTTCGTTTCTTTGATTGGGGGAGGTGGAGGAGTGAGGATGTCCAAGGTTATCAGTTTGTGGTCAGATCTGACTAAGGAGGGGGTGATAACGGGTGTGGTACAATGGGCACCCATATTTGTGATGATTAAATCCAATATGTTGTCCCCTCTAGTGGGGGAACATACTAGTTGTTCAAGGGCATTTGAATTTATAAATTCTATGAATCGCTGAGCATAGGAGTTGGAACATTGGTAGTTTGCCCAGTCTATACCAGGGTAGTTGAAATCACCCAAGGTTATGGTGTTGTGTAGGACCTTTATATTTTCCAATGTCTCAAGGAATGCAGAGTGAGCATCTTGGGACATGGTGGGCGATCTATAACTAGCTACGACTTGAAATGTGGTTTTGCCTGCTGATAGTTGCACATGGATGATCTCTGGGGCATCATGCTGCGCTACTAACCTGGAGATATGGGTATCCTTGATGAATATGGATACACCTCCGCCCTTTGTACTGCGGCCAGAAGGTATGATATGAATTGTAACCTGGCAGTGCTGGGGTGCTCTCTTGAGCCTTGAACCAGGTTTCCATCACTGCACAAACATCGATTTTCTCCATGCTGAGGAGAGCCTCGAGTGTGTGCATTTTGAGGTTGAGACTTCTGGCATTGAGTAGCATTACCCTTAGTTTTTGGTTACCTGTGCTGGTTACGGTGGTTGGTTTGTCCTTTGAGCCTTGCCTAAAAAAGGCACTATGGGGACAGCAAGAGCCTTGGCCAGTATTCAAAAACCTAGGGGTGACAGGTGCAACCCATCTCTGGCAAAACAGCGAGGCTTGTCTATCATGTCATCCCAGGCAGACACTGGATCCCCTTAGAATGACACCAGAAGCTTAGCCAATTGTTGAAATTGATCATTTTGTGGTATCATTCTAGGTGAATGTAGTATGCTACTCAAGGTCAGGGTCATACCAGCTTGGGCTACATGATCAGAGAGCCCCTCAATGTCTCTTTTCATGTAGTCCAGGGAGGTACGTCTTAGATCATACGCACCAACATGTACAATGACAGCATCATACTTGTATTTGTTCTGGAGTGACCTAAGTGCCTGTGTTATGTGGCGGATCCGAGCACCCGAGAGGCAGCTGACAGTAACCTTCTCCTTGTTCAGCCTGGTGAGTGAAACATCCATGTGCCTTACTATAGAGTTTCCTATTACTAGCGTGTTAGGTATGGTGTTTTGCCTTAAGGGCTGTTGTGAGGCACACTGCTGAGGTGAATTATGTGTTTTCTGGCTTGTGTTAGCGGGTGCAGGTTGCTTGCTTGTCTGCTTTGGAGGGCACTGTTTCTTTTTCAGATTGGTACCTAGTGCCTCCGAATATGTTTTTGTGTATTTATGCGTATGTTTTGCCGGTGCTTGTTTTGTAGATTCATGTGTGACAGGTGGTGTGATGCAAGTGTGTCCCTTATCCTCTTGACTGTCTGTTACAGTCATGGGTTGAGAGTGCTTAGGCTCCAGTCTAGCTGTGTATTTGCATCTCTCACAAGTGTTTGTGTCTAGAGGTAAGAGGAGGAGAGGGTTGTCTGTATACATGAGGCAGTTGTGACAGTGCCTCAGGATGCCCAATTCCACCAGATGAACTGGAGAGTACACCTGAAGCTGACCTCTGGACATGCTTTGAAGAGTAAATTGAACTTAAGTCCTGCGGACGATCGAGGGTCTTATGCTATATTATAATAGTGCTGTCTAGGAAATTTGGAGAATAATAGTGCTGTCTAGGAGATTAGGACAAGTGCTGATTTCTGTTTTGCAAGTGCTGCAATAAGAGCAGCTGATTTGAAGCACTTGAGTTGAGGCTTGCCTAGTTCTAAGGGAAAATTTACAGCGCAGACTTTGTGGGGCCGGGAATAGTATACCCCAGCTAACCGGTGCTGCCCGACGCTGCTCTGTATGCAAGACCACGCAAAAAGAGAGTTGCAGGGTTTTTCCTCTAGATAAGTGAGGAAAGTGAGTACAAGAGTTGTTTTCTCTAAGCAAGTGAGAAAAGTAAGTACAAAAACTGTTTTTCTCTAGGTAATGAGGAAGATAGAGTGCTATAGTAATTAGCAGCTTATTTAGCGCTTACAAGTTCTGAACAAGTGCTGAGCATGAACAAGCAAATTTAAGTGCTAAAACTAAGAATCTGTATCTGCACTAGATGAGTTACAGGACAAAAACAAGTGCAAATACAGGCTTTCAAATCAGAAAGTTGAGAGAGATGGAAGAGAAACGGCCAATAACTACAAATTCTGGGCCAGAACCACAACTTATGTGGTAGACAGGTTACCTAGTGCATACCACTCCCACTGATAAGCTAGAAGGCTTCCCTCCAACACAGAAAGGCTTAGGGGACTCAGAAGCTTACATACAGTTCTGGATACAGCAAATCTGTATCTGGAAAACTAGTTACAGGAAAGGTAGGAAACAGGCTTACAGTTTTTTTTTTTTTTTTTTTTTTTTACAGAAAAGTAGAAAAAACAGTAGTAAAAAACAATTCACATGCAGTGCAAGCTAGCACACTTGCGTATGCAGCAATATTAGACCAAACACAGTTTAAAAATGCAATTAAATTAAAAAGGACTAAAAGCAAGTGCAGAAAGAGTTTATTAGGTAGAATGTGGTAAAGAGATGGGACGGGGGAGTGTCCCAGATCAAATCTACAGTGGGGCGGGCAACTGCAAAAGCCACCAAATTTAAACTACAAACCAAAAATATCAAATACAAAAGTGGACAATATGTCAGTAGTATGGTACACAAACAATCAAGGAGGAACCAGATCTTACCCCCATTGTCAAGATGCCCTGAGAGTATGGCAGTGGGCAACCTCCTCCCAACGCTTTCTGGTAGCAATGCATATCTCTGAGAAATCCAATGTGATAGCAGGCAAACTCAGCAGAGCAGTACTGATGCCTCACAAGTGGTCCCTGAAACAAGAAGTAGCGGAAATGATTTTCCGAAAATGGGTCCAGCCTTGCTGCCATCTTTTTGCCATGTCCATGAATGCCCAAATGCAGCAGCTGCTTTACCCTAATTCCCTCTTCGGGGGAACCCCCAAGGGATGCACTTGTACACAATTGGCCCCCGGATCTCCTCTACTCCTTTCATCCATTTCCTTTGATTCCCAAAGTTCTTCAGAAAACCAGCAAATTGGGAAGGACCTTAATACTTGTAGCCCCTTACTGGCCTCATCAAATTTTGTTCCTCTTCTTGCGGCCTCATCTTTAGGAGTGAGCCTTGGATTCTGGACCCAGTGCCGGATCTTCTGACCCATCTATCGGGAATGCTCCATCCATCTCTTCAGACCCTCAAGTTGACAGCTTGGCTGCTCCGTTTCCAAACATAGCCAAGCTACCTAACCTTTCACCTTCAGTGCAGCATATCCTGATTTTTTCTCACAGAACTTTGAGAAGATTATATCTCAGCAAATAGAAAAGAATTTCCTCTTGAGCTTTAAAAAATCATATTGACCCTTTTTCTGCACCTATATCTTCCATTCTGGAATTCTTAAAGCTTTTTAATGATGGAACAGCTGCAGCTACTATTCGAGTACAATTGGCAGCAATCTCAAATTTTCATTTTGGAGAAGAGGGACTGAACATTATGTCCCACAGACTTCCTAAAGCTTTCTTGAGAGGTACTAACATGTTGAGACCACCCATTAAACCACCTCTACCAACATGGAACCTACATTTTGTATTATCCTGTATAATTCATCCCCCCTTTGAACTTGCATCATTCTGTGACTTGAAGTTCTTAACCTGGAAGACTAATGGCTATCACTTCAGCTCGGAGGGTTTTGGAGTTACAAGCATTATCTATCAAACCCCTGTACATGCTGTTTCACAATGACAGAGTCTCACTTTGCACAAACCTGTCATTTTTACCAAAAGTATGTTCAGAATCTAGCTTGTTAGTCCATAGACTTGCCAGTTTTTCCTCAAGTATAGCAATAAAGCACAATATATGTTACACCAGCTTGATGTACATAGATAATTACATTTCTATTTACACAGAACAAAGGACTTCAGAAAGACTGACCAATTGTTTGTATCCTTTTCAGACTGCAAGAAAGGTGCTTCAGTAGCAAAAACCACTCTGCCCAGATGGTTGTCAGATTGTATCTCATTCACCTATCAGTCAGTATACAAACAACTGCCAGACAAAATAAGAGCTCATTCTACCAGGGCTATTTCGACCTCTTCTGCTTTTCGGGCAAAATTGTCAATTGATACCATTTGTGTAGCAGCAACGTGGGCAAGGCCTCCTACCTTTATCACTCATTACAAAGTGGATTTGACCTCCAGAGACAGGGCCTCTTTTGGGTCCACTGTTCTGAAGAATGCTTTCCCGTGAGCCACCCAAAAAAGATGGTGCTAGGGATGCTGTCCCACAAGTACAGAATGAAGGCAAAATAGGGCAACTTCACATAAAGAAGTTGTGTACTCACCATAACGTTGCATGCGAGTTGTCCCTCTCGCCTTCATTCTTGCATCCCCCCCTACCCCGAGCCTTTTTAGCTCCTGGAGGTTCTAGAGGTTATTATTGGCATCTAATATTCTCTGACCCTCTTCTTGGATTATAAAATAATAAGGAATTCTTATATATGCATATTAGTATACCAGCAAACAAGATCTGGGGAATGCTCTAGATCATCATGGGATAGGGAGTAAGCCACGAGCTAGTTGAAGACCTTGAGCTTTTGTAAACAGCCGAGTTGGAACTGAGGATCAGTTCCGAACCCACAATTACAGAATGAAGGCAAGATGGACAACTCACATGGAACAGTATGGTAAGTACATAAATACTTTTTTTACACAAGTCTATCAAATACTCATGGAATTCTGCAGCACTTCCCCTCAAATTTATAATTTCTCCTTATTTTAACAGAAAATGACAATAATTGTACCCTCACACATTTTTATTTTAGGAATTTACTCCTTTGATTTTCTAAAAGCTCTTTTAACAGCCTACTTTTTGTAAATACAAATTATTGGTTTGCTATTATATTTTCCCACCCCAGGTATGGCATTTAACATTTTCCAGTTACCCGTCATCATTGCTGTCTAGTGAATTCATTAGTTTCACAGCACAAATTTTATTAACACTCTTCAGCCCTCATAGTACTTGTTCTGTAATCTGCAAATGTGTGTGGCTTATATTTGCTATGTCTGTCTTCCACTGTCAAATACATTTCCTTGTCAAACATTTGATGTGAAGTTGTTCAATCTCTCCATTTATTCTTGACTGTTGGGTTCAGAGCCGATCCAGTGGCTCCAGTAAGGCCATATGCAAAGCTCAAGGTCTTCCAGGAGCTCGAGGCCAAGCCCCTATCCCATGATGCACTGTGAATTACCTCAGATCTAGTTTGCCATGGCATCTGATCAGAGGTTCCAATGCAAGCTCGGGCCAGTACTATTTAAAAACTTTTATATTTAGCAGTTGCTGAAATAATTTTTTTCTAAACTTTTCTTATATAAGTTAGATAGGTAGTTAGCTTTAATAGCTTCCTTAAAGCTCCCCTTCTCATGTGTGGATGTTCTTCGTGTTTCACTGTTGCAGTCATCACATTTGGGTTATCTGCTTGCAGTAGCCCTCAGTTGGCCTGATTATCAAAGTCTTGTATCCTGCGTCGGTTGCTGTCTCATCTTACATGACGTCAGATAGTCAGGGGTATAAAGCATGCAGCCAATGCCATTACATCAGTCTTTCTTGCCGTGTGGTGCCTGAAGCAGAAGCAGTTTGCAAGTGCTGGTAGGCCGACTCCTGAAATTTTCGTTTTCAAGTTTCAGAACCGAAGTCTTCAACTAAAGCTAAGTACCCCATTGGGGAAACTTTTTCTTGCTCTAAACTGATGTCAGTAAAAGTCAATAATTGTATTTTTTATGGAAAGCAAATACCTCACAAAGAGTTTAATTTGTACTGTATTCCTTGCCTAGGCCCTGACCATGACATACCTCACTGTCGGTTTTGTGCCTTATTTAAGCAACAAACTATTCGTCGTCAGTATATTTATGCTTCTAAATATTTTGGTACTTGGTTTAATTATCCAGATATGTCTTCAGTAAGCCATTCGACTACCGACAAAACGCAAAGATAAAGACAGAGACAGGCTGCATCGGTCCAAAGCTGCCGATGATGCTTCTCCTAAGCCAGTCTCCAGTACTCAGAGAGGCGCTTTCGCAGCCCTTGATACCCACTACTTCAGATTTGCAGGCCTCTACTGAGACCCATTCAGAGTCCGGTATGCCGTGAGATGCTTCAACTGTGGAACCTGCAGATGTCTCTACCTTGGATGGGTCCAGAGTCGCTGTGCAGGCATCAGCTTCTGAGGGTGTATTCAGGCCTACTGACTTACATATTAAACCAACGCCATCTTCTTCTTTAAGACCTAAAACACGAACCATGCTTAGAAAACCAACGCCCAGACCGCATGGTCAGGCCTCTATGCCTAAAAAAACAAATGATAAGAATGGCTGAAGACCTTATTACTTTAATCAGGGGAATCCAACCTTCCCCCTCTAAGAGACCTAGGACTGAATTTGCTTATGATACTTCTGACCAGGATTCTGAAATTTCTGTTTCTTCTGATGACCAGGATTTACCCTTATCTACCTATGAGGATTCTGATGCAGAGGACTCTATTCCCTCTGCTCCCTCCCAGAGGATTTCTCTTTTGGTGAAACCCTGCATACTCTTATGGAGCACTTTCACTGAGAAAGCCAGGATTACTCTGATTCTAAAAAGAGACGTAGGGATTTCTTATTCCTGCCCCAACACAGGCCTTTAGCTATCCCTCCTGTACTAGACATTGTTGATGATGTCTTTTTGGAATCTAGCTTGGCCCCTGACTCTTTACGTCCTGCTCCCAGAAAACCTGATAGATATTACAGGGTTCCTGACTCTCACAAGTTCCTTTTTAAAAATCCTAATGCAGATCCCGAGACCATTTCACAGGGACCCAATGGCATTAAGGGTACTACTGCCAAAAATCCTACCCCCTCTGATAGAGACTTCAAGACGCTGGATAGATGGGGTATGAAGGTATACACTTGTGCAACTTTGGCCATTAGGGCCTTAAACTGCCAGTTTCATGTGTTAAAGTATCAGCAGCATATTACTGGATTGCTTAAACAGAAAATGATGTTGATTCCTGACTGTGCTGAAAATAAGGATTTACAGGATTTAATGCATTCTGCTGAACAGGTTGGAAAACATATTTTACAATGTGGTTTTGATTCACTAGAGGCATCTTGCAGGGCTGCTGTCACTAGGTCTGTACTTAGAAGGCATGCTTGGCTTAAGGAGCAATCTTTGCCAGATCATGTTAAAGCTAAATTGCTGGATGCTCCCTTAAATCAGGATTGCCTGTTTGGCAACAAAGCAGAAGTTCTTAAAAAGATGGAGGAAAAAGCTAAATCTATGCAAACTGTTAAAGATTTCCTACATGTACAACCTCCAAGATTTGGTAGGCATTGGCCCTCTAAGAATTGGTCTTTTCCTTCCTCTTCCAGGCTTTGTCAGTCCAAACCCAGAACTAGCAGAATATCCAGGCTTCAGTCCCAGGGTACGCACAGGACTAAGTGGTGGGCTCCCACTTCCAAATCAGGGAGTAGTAAGACTCCCCCTATGGCAAACTGTCTCAATGACTTAACTTTAAAACTTCCAAGCACTTCTCAACTGACTGCTCCTTTAGGGGAAAAGATTGCTCTGCAGGCAAAAAACTGGGAATTCATTACCCAGGACAAATGGGTTTTAAATATAGTTTTCCAAGGATACAGATTTACTTCCGCACGTTACCATCCCCAAACCGTTGGCCAGATCTACCCCCCAATGAGTGGGCAGAGGCTCAAAAGCAAGTACTCTCTCTCTTAAGCATAAAGGCTATTCAAACTGTACTAGAAGAGGAAAAAGGGACAAGGTTTCTACTCAAGACTTTTCCTGGTACCCAGAAAAGACAACTCATGGCATCCCATCCTGGACCTTTCCATCTTAAACACCTTTTTGGTGATTCCAAAATTCAAGGTGCTAACTCTTCATCAGTTACTTCCTATGCTAGGCAAAGATGCCTGGTTGGCAACACTGGATTTAAAGGAAGCCTACCTGCGCATCCCAATCAGGGAATCTTGCAGAAGATACCTACACTTCAAAGCAGGCTACATGCACTATCAGTTCTCTGCACTGCCCTTTGGCTTATCTACTGCGCCCAGGGTATTCACAAAGTGTCTAGCTCCAGTCATTGCATTTTGCAAGGAAAGAAATATTCAAATATACCCATACTTGGACAATTGTCTAATTCAGGCAGAAAGCCAGGACATACTTTTGAATTATCTGGCATTTGTACAAAAGGTGCTAACTTGTCTGGGGTACACCATAAATGAAAAGAAATCACATCTGGTACCCTGTCATCAAATTATATTCATGGGAGTAAGCTTGAGCACAACTTCCCAGATGGCTTTCCTCATGCCAGAGAAACAAATTCATTTGACAACTTACTTCAAACTAAAGGCCACAAAAACCCTGCTATCTGCAAGGAAAATACTGCAAGCCTTGGGGTTCATGGCCCCCTGGATTCTACTAATTCCATATGCAAGACTGCATATGAGGAAACTACAATGGTATCTAAAAAGCCTATGGTGTCAACATTCTCAGGATCTAGAAGTAATGATTCCTATCATACCTTGACTACAGTTAGAGTTCCTTTGGTGGGCAGAGGCCTGCTACCAAAACAAGGGACTACCATTCACTCTACCCCCTGCCACCCAAACCCTAACAGACATATCAGACTATGCATGGGGGGCTCACCTGGCAGGGAGGTGCATTCAGGGCAAATGGAACCCAAGTCAATGGCAACTGCATATCAATCAAAAAGAAATGTTAGCTGTACAGCATGCTCTGACAGCCTTCAAGGACCACATTCTTTCAGGACAATTAATGGTAAAGATGAACAGCACCACTGTTATGTGGTACATAAACAAGCAAGGGGGTACCCATTATTACCCCCTATGCAGACTAGCCATGGCTCTACGGGACACAACCTTGAGCTACCAAGTGCATCTACAGGCTCATTTCTTGCCAGGGAAAACTATATACACTGGCAGATGAACTAAGCAGAAATCTCATGGACTCACATGAGTGGAAACTGGAACCAACGACTTTCAACATGTTGATAAACAAATGGGGGCACCCAGATATAGACCTGTTTGCCTCCCCCCAGAACTATCAATTGGACAAATTCTGCACAAGGACTCCCCACAAACAAGCTTGGAAAGTCGATGGTCTGTCCTTCAGCTGGAAAAATCTATCAGTTTATGCCTTTCCTCCTCTCCTCTCCAAAGTACTACTAAAGATCAAACAGGACAAACCAAGGACGATACTGATTGCACCAGACTGGCCACGCCAACACTGGTACCCCCTCTTGCGCAGTTTGTCACTGCTGGCTCCATGGCATTAGACCCCTACCCTGCTGTCCCAGCAGGAGAGCCAGATTCTGCACCCTCAGCTTCAAACCCTGAACCTGGCAGCCTGGCTAATTACCTAATCTCTCCATTACCATCCCTCAGTAAACAAGTGTCGGATGTCATTTTAGAGGCAAGGAAGCCTAGTACTAGAAAATCTTATGCTGAAAAATGGAAAAGATTCTGTTCCTGGAACCAAACTCAAGGGATGGGCACAGCAGCACCCATTTTACCTCAGATTCTTCAATACTTAGCTGAGATGCTTCACAAGGGCCTTTCTTTTTCCTCAATCAAAATTCACGCCTTAGCAATTTCAGCTCATTACAACACAGAACCACCCTTCTTCTCTCATCCACTGCTTAAGCAGTTCCTCAGAGGGGACAAAAACTTAAGACCACCCAGGAGAGCCCCAACTCCAGCCTGGGACCTTAACTTTGTATTTGAAAAACTCACTTTTCCTCCTTTTGAGCCAGCTGCAAGTGCAGAGTTAAAATTCCTTTCTTGGAAAACAGCCTTTCTTTTAGCAATCACTTCAGCAACAAGGGTATCTGAATTACAGGCCCTTATGGCAGTGGAGCCTTTCATCATTTTTCATGTGGACAGGGTGTCCTTCTATGCCCAAGGTGGTATCCAGTGTGGCTCTTAATCAGTCCATTCATTTGCCAACCTTCTTTTCTAATCCACAGAACAAAGGGGGACGGATACTGCACTCCTTAGATGTGCACAACTTAGATTTTACTTGGACAGGACTAAACCTCAAAAGAAATCTGAACAACTGCTGATGGTATTTGCTGCTGGGGCAGAGGGGAAGGCTATTTCAAAGCAAACCATTTCTAAATGGATAGGCCTTTGCATTCATTTCTGCTATAAGCACCATGGAAAACCTGTCCCACAGGGGATTAGACCCCATTCAACCAGGGCTGCATCTACCTCTACAGCCTTTCTCAGAGGTGTTCCTACCAGGGACATCCTAGAAGCTGCTACCTGGAGTTCTGTACATACTTTCACCAAGCATTGCCATCTACCAATATTCTCTAACTCCAGAGCTGGCTTTTCCACTGCAGTCTTGCAGGGCCTTTTAGCTGGTTCTAATGCTATCTGAATTCCTCCTCCCATCCTTAGCTTTGGGAATCTACCCAAATGTGATGACTGCAACAGTGAAACACGAAGAACATAGTACAGTTGTGTACACTTACCATAAATGTAGATGTTTGAGTGTATTCACTGTTGCAGTCCTGGTTACCCTCCCACCAGCCCCCTGACCTCTTTTGCCTATACCTCTACTCTCTTTTACCATGCTTAAAAGATTTTTGGTATATTTGCTTTTTTGTTGGAGGTATAACCTTGTATATATATATATATATATATATATATATATATATATATATATTTAATTTCTTTCCATTATGGGGGCACCTGACATCTGGGGCAAGAAAAACTGATGTAATGGCATTGGCTGCATGGTTTATACCTCTGACTCCTGACATCAGGGAAGATGAGACAGCAACTGACGCAGGACCCCAGACTTTGATCATCAGGCCAACTGAGGGCTACTGCAAACAGATAACCCAAATGTGATGACTGCAACAGTGAATACACTCGAACATCTACATTTATGGTACGTGTACACAACTGTACTTTATTAATCTTCAAATTATTGGCCTCGTGTTTTTTGGCCTAGTTTTTTCTTGATGTGTTTAAGTAGTTTCTAATGGATATAGATAGCCTGTTTCTATTGTTGGCCACCTGTATTTTGGCCTTAGTTTAGTAGAGTGTGTGTTTGAATATTCTAGTGGCTTATATATAGTTATTTAAATTCTTTATCAGGCTCATTTCTGTGTGTGTGTGTGACTTTAGAGCCTAGTAGCTTATTAATATTGTGAGATACTTTTTTCTTAGGCTGGTTTTGTGTGTGTGTGCTGTTAGAGCCTAGGAAAGTGCTGATTATTCTGCTCTGCATTGTTTTATAGCAGTATTATGGTGGATGATAAAGACAAGCACCCAAAGTCTGGCTTTAAAAAGTGTCCAGATTGCAACCAAAACATGTCTGTTACGGATGGACATGTAATGTGTTTTTGTTTAGGAGCTGTCCACTTACAGGAGTCTTGTGCCATATGTCATTCCTTTTCTTCGAGAGTGTTGTTAGAGCGGAAAAGGAAGTTGATGGACAGGGGCTTGTTAAAGCACCCTTTTCAAGAGGCGTTGAGTGACCAGGATGTGGCCAGCAAGTTTACCAAGTCCTGTAGATCTTCTGTGGACTCTAAGCAGTCCAAGAAATCAAAAAGAATTGGAGGATTCTGCGACATCGGCTCCACAGACCTCGGAGCCAACTGTCTTTTCGGAGGTGGCCCACAGCTTTGGAGCTGGTATCCGAAGTGCCTCAGTCACCATTGCTTCAGTCGGCACCAACGGTGCATTCATCTAGGTCATCTGGCAGCCTGTTAGATTTGGATATGGCTTGATTGGTGCAGAAGCTTTTACAGGCACCAGGCCTTGCTAAATTGTTGTCGGCTCCGACCCAACTGGCTTCGGAGCTGAAGACCACTACTCCTGCTTTGACTACTCCTCCAAACCATACCGGCCCTTCGGAGCCACAGGAAGCAGACCCATTGATCCTGTAGCCTTTGGAGCCGAGACCTGTTCCAGTGTCTTCGGCTCCATCCACTCTGATGTCCTCAACACCGACCGTGGACTCTAGGAGCTAACACTCTCCAGTCGGATCCAGGGAGGATAGACCAACTTGATGGTGCCGACTGTTCCTCTCGGGGCTTCGGCTCGGATGAGCTTGGCTCCTACCTCCAGCTCAGAGCCCACGGCCTCTGTGCAGGAGCGTTTGTCAGTTTCCTCAGATCCATTGGTTCCTTACCATCGGAGCCATGGTGCCTTCAAGGCCATGAGGAGAGCTTTGTCCCCCAAGACATCCTTGACTTCAGGCCTTGCTTCCTCATCCCCTAAAGGGCCTGTGTCTGCTTCTGCTTCCATTGTCCAGGCTAAGCATAGAGACCCAGAGCCTCAGTTAGCCCCACAGGGTGCCACCTGCTCTTCTGAGACCTCCTCAGAGGCTCCCACTGAGGAGGTTCTCAGGAAGAGATTGTGCAGGAGGAGACACTTGGACTCCCCCAAGAGTCTTTGAAATCTGTCACTGACTTGGATGAGTCAGAAGGGTCCCTGCTGTCCCCCTCTGAGGATATCTTCTTTGCTGAGATACTTGAGATCCTTAGGCAGAGGGGTGATTGGCAGTTCAAAATCCCTACTGTGGATGAGTCAGTTCTCCTGAAGGCTTTCGGGTCTCAACCCTCCACCTTTTGAGTGTCTCCACCCTTCGATGAGCTCATGCAGTTAGTCTCTCGGAGGGCGTGGGAGTCACCGGAGTCCATGGAGCCTGTTACTAGGAGGACTACCAAGTTTATATCAGCTCCACCAGATAAAACCTTCTTATCCAAAGGAGTCCCTGTTGATGCCATGATGGTGGCAGTGGCGGCCACAAAAAAGGAAATGTCTGAGACTTCCTTGTCTATCCATCCTTCAGATAGTCTAGGATCATAGATAGATATGGGAATGCACGTTTAGTTCAGCGACTTTTGCTCTCCACTCACTTAACTCTTTTCACTAGGTTGCAAAGAGATCTCATTAAGGAGTTGGGAGATGACCTTCAGGGTACAGTAGCTGCAGGGGCCTCTGACAAAGTTGCTGCCCAGCTTGCTACCCTAAATTCTATTGTCAACTCGTCCATGCGTCTCATATCCTATGCAGCTGATGGAATGAGTAGGGCCTTGACTATGATTTTTAAGAAAGGAGCGGCAGCCACAACAGTTCAGGTCCAGTTGGCTGCTATATCTAACTTTCATCTTGGGATTGTCAGGTTAAATATGTCCCACAAGTTATCCAAGGCCTTTCTCAAGGGGACATTTCATATGAGACCACCTGTGAAAACTCCTTATTCTCCATGGAATCTAAATTTTATGCTGTCACGTATAATTCTTCCCCCATTTGAACCAGCATCATCTTGTGACCTCAGATAGTTGTCTTGGAAAACCATTTTTCTGGTAGCTATTACTTCTGCCTGCAGAGTGTCAGAACTTCAAGCTTCATCTATCAGCCCTCCTTATTTGATTTTTCATGCTGACAGAGTATCTCTTAGGACAAATCCCTCTTTTTTGGCCAGAGTTTGTTCAGAAACTAATATCAATCAAGTCATTGAGTTACCAGTTTTCTTTCCAACAAGGTGGAGTATATGCTGCACAAACTTGATGTTCACAGACAGCTCGGATTTTATTTGGTTAGAACAAAAGATATCAGGAAGTCAGACCAGCTCTTTGTTTCATTCTCTGAATCCAGAAAAGGTAGACCAGTGGCTAAAACATCTGTCTAAATGGTTATCTGATTGTATCACCTTTGTCTACTCGGCTGCTAATAAGCCTCTGCAATACAGGATTAAAGCTCATTCAACCAGAGCAGTTTCTACATCCTCTGCATTCCAAGCCAAATTGTCCCTTCATAACATTTGCGCAGCAGCCACTTGGTCTAAACCTCATACCTTTATCACGCATTACAAAGTTGATAAGGCTTTCCAGCTCTCACAACGAGTGTGTTTATTGCCTGGGAGAGAGCCACCTGGAGGTTGAATGCAACATTTGCACCACATTCAACCCCAGGGCTCTCATGGATCTCAGAAATAAGCTGCTGTTAAAGGGTCTTGAGAAAGGGGGGCCCTCTAGCCTCCGGCTCCCCCTCTAAGACTCCTGCTGATCCCAAAAAGAAGACCTCTTCTTCTTCCTTGAAGGGTTCCCCTGTAAAAAAACTGAGGCTCTTGGATCGCAGATCCCCAGATCTAAGGCCAACCTCTTTGGCTTTAGATCTAGGCTCTTCCACTTTGAGAGCTTCAGATCATTTTGTCGGATCCGAGGCCTTGAAGGCCTTCAGATGCAAATTAGCGCAACCTGTCTTCAGATCTGACCCATCTGTTGGATCCATCTTTAGTGATGAATAAACCATCAGAACCATCCAGAACTTTGGATCCAAAGGTTATATCAGATCTGATAGTCATTGACAGCTCCCCCTTGAGGTCTAGGCATTTGGATCCAAGGCATAGGAGATGGACTCCCTCCTGAGATTGCAGAAGTATGTCAGGTTCTCACTCAAGGTCTGAATGTTCTTCATTATCTTTCAGGCCCTCCAGAAGTTTGCTTCCTACAGATATGGATAGGATGATAAGGAGTTTTCTCAAGGCCCAAATCAAGTTGGGCTTGTTACAATCCACAGCTCAGTTACCCAGGGGATCTTCTTCATCCATGGGACTTCATTCTCCTTGTCTGACCCATCTGGATTTGGATCACCAGGATCAGAGCATTCTGTGTGAGAGGCCAATGGTGTCAGGTATCCCTCCCTTCCTGACACTATCAGGGTCCCTGGTGGCTCTGTTCCACTGCCCTCAGAACAGGCTGTGCCTCAACCCAGCAAGGTCTATGCTGGTTCCTGGGGAGTGGGGTCTGGCCCAGAGTTTTTGGGCCATTCCCTCCCCTTGGGGGACCTCCGTTCTGGACAGCTCAGGGCCAATATTGTCTGAAGATGGTGCTGCATCAGGGGCCCTCCTTCCATCCTGGGGGTAGCTGTGGCCATGGCAGAGGAGATGGAGCCTCATCCAGTCCATTGCCCTTCCGGGCAGTAGAGAGGACCTTCTTCGGCTGGGCAGTTACCTGTACTTCTCCTCTAGGTCCTCCCCAGCCCCTCTCGATTTTGGGCAGCAAGCCCTCATCATCCTTCCAGGGTCAGCCCTCCTGTGAGCACCTTCAGGAGGGCATTACCCTGATCAGGGACCCTGCCTCTTCTGAGTCCTCCCCAGACCCCCCATCATGGAGGAGCCCCCTCGGAAGAGGACATGCAAGAAGAGGCACTTGGATTCCCCTAGAGAGTCCCTCACTGAGGGGACAGATTTTGAGGAGGGAGACGGGTCCCCCAGATTCCATCTGAGGAAGTGTCCTTTGGGGACATCCTCAAAATTCTCAAGCAAAGAGGCAATTGGTCTTCCCCCACCCTGTCTTCAGAAGAATGGGTTCCTGAAGGCCTTCAGGATGGGCCCATCTTCTACCTGGGTGTCCCCCACTGCCGACGAGGTCATAGAACTCATCACTGACAAGGCATGGAAGGAGCCGGACACAGTGGAACCAGTCTCTAAAAAGACTGATAAATTTCTTAGTTCCCCCAAAGGTAAAACTTTTTGGAGTAAAGGTGTCCCCATTGATGCTATAGTGGTGGCTGCAGCTACTAAGGTGGAGCTTGCCAAACAGAGCTCTGCTGTCCATCCACCAAACAGGGAGTCTCGGGTGACTGCTTTGGAAAGCATGTGTTTGCCTCAGCTACATTCTGACTGAGAGCAACCATTTACATGTCACATTTTACCTGGCTTCAAAGGGATTTGGTCTCTGAACCACATCTCTTTCAGAGTTACTGCCTCTGGAGAGTCTTAAATTGGTCTCTCCAAAGCTATCCATTTTAACTTCTCTGGCTAATGCTTTGATGAGGCTGATCTGCAATGCAGCAGAGGCCACCTCTGTAGTGGCGGGCAGATGCATTGCCATTAGATGACACACCTGACTTCGCCTTTGCAGGTTTGATGAACTCTTCAGGGCATCTTTCACTAACACCCCCTTCGACAGTTCAACCTTGTTTGGTACCTCCGTCAAAGAGACATTGACCCACATTGAACAGGAGAGGAAGACTCTGTCCACAGTGGGGATCAAGTTCTCTACTCCCCAATGATCCTTTTCCAAGAATCAGAGGGATAGTGAGAAACTGGTTCCACAGGACTCAGTCCTCCTTCCAGGATGCTCCACAGGAATCTTCTACTGTCTGGGGTATTGGATTCAATGGCAGACACCACCCCAGAGGCAAAGGGGGTCCACAGAACCGGGGCTCCTGGGAACCTTTCTCAGAGAAGCCAATTCAGCGCTCATGAGGCACTGTCCAGCTGTCCTGCCCTGGAGGCAGTCGAGGACAACTCTCCCTTCACCCACTTGCCTGGATATGTCTCACCTCAGATCAGAGGGTGTTAAGGATTATTTCAGGGAGTTTACTTCGTACCCTTTTTTCAGTCCCCTCCAATTCAAAAATCTCTCCCAGATGTTCCACCCCACCAAAGGGAGTTGGCCCATCTCGAGGCCCAAGACCCTCTTCTAAAAAGAGCCATCAAAGAGGTCCCAGCAGGACGAGGGTCTGGAACTTACTCTTACTTCTTTTTGGTGCTGAAAAAGACTGGGGACCTGCGTCCCATTTTGGACCTCAGAGAACTGAACCTGTCAGTCAGGAAGTCCAAGTTCCTGATGGTCACTGTACAGTCCATTCTGCCTCTTCTGCACAAGGGTGATTGGATGTGCTCAGTGGATCTCAAGGACGAGTACTATCATATCAAAATCAACAGACACTCCGGGAGATACCTGTGCTTTTGGTTAGGGGCCATTTACTACCATTTCAGAGCCCTGCCCTTTGAACTCACTATAGCCCCCCTGGGTGTTTGCCAAATGCATGGCAGTAGTGGCAGCTTCTGTCTGGCTGCAAAGATTCCAGGTCATCCGGTACCTGGACAATTGACTCCTCATAGCCCCCATGAGGCATCAGCTTTCTATCGCCATTGACTGTACCCTCAACCTCTTTCACAACCTTGGCATCACAGTCAACCTTTCCAAGTCAAATCTTTCCTTGTGTCAGAGCCTAGAGTTTATTGGGGTTCTTCTAGACATGGTGTCAGACTGCAGCACTTCTTCCCTGCAGAGTTCATATCATTCGGGACTAGGTCCATCAGTTGCTGACTTTCAATCATCCCACAGCCCACTTAATCTTGCAGGCGTTAGGTTCAATGGCAACTACTGTCCAGCTAGTGCCTCTTGCCAGATATCACATCTGGGTCCTGCAGTGGACCCTGGTGGTTCAGTGGTCTGTTCAGGTTCACCCCATGTTCATGACCATCAGGATCTCTCATGCAAAGTGGATTTTGCACACCTGATGGCTTCAAGCTCAGAATCTGAACCTAGGCAGGCCCTTTTGTCTTCCCCAACCCAAGGCCACAGTGACCATGTTGTGGAGGGGCATTTTTGGGGAAGGATGGTTCAAGGCATGTGGTCTCCTGTGGAGATCAAATTGCACATTAAACATCCTGGAGAAGAGAGCAGTCCTTTTAACGTTGTTCCTCTCAGGACTCTAGCAATTCAAATAGACAACATAGCAGTGGTCTGGTACCTCAACAAGCGGAGGGTACACAGTCTTACCCCCTGTGCAGAGAGGCCATAAGAGTGTGGGAATGAGTGATATCTTCCAGGTGATTTCTTCTTGCAACACACATTTCCAGCAGTTCCAACGTGTTAGCAGACAAACTCAGCAGATCTCTCCTGAGTGGTCCCCTAAATCCATCAGTAGCACATCGGATATTTGACCATTGGGGTCTTCCTTGCTGTGATCTGTTAGGCTCCTCTGTCACCCAGAATTGCAGCAGTTACTTTGCCCTGATCCCCGTGACAGGGGAATCATCCAGGAACACACTGGCTCACAACTGGCTGTCAGGACTTCTATATGCTTACCCCCCAACTCCCCTCATTCCCAAAGTTTTGCAGAAAGCCCGTGTCCTGAATACCCTTCTCATCCTCATTGACCCCTTTTGGCCTCATCAGGTGGGTTTCTTCCTGCTTTGGTCTCATCTGAAATATCCTCCCTGGATATTGGATCCCACCCTGGATCTCATTTCCCACCCTTGTGGGCTTTCTCTTTCCAACCTGGATGGGTAATAGGAAATTCACCCTGGGGATCACTTCTGTGGTTCTGCTTGACAGGGGCACAGGAAAATAATAAAGCCAGTGTACCTTTCTGGCTAGGCTTGTATAGGCCCTAGGGCCAATAGCCTAGTACCTACCTATGAACCTCCAGTCTCTTCATGTAACAGCTTGGTTCCTCCAATTACAGTGATCCTCTCCCAGTCCAGGCTTTCCTGTCTGGTGAAAAATATTATCTTAGCTTCTCAGAAACCATCTGCCAAGAAGGTATATTCTAGCAAGTGGAAAAGATACTCAGTTTGGGTCAGACAATGAAATCTATACCTTTTTTTCAGCTCCTATTCCAGACATTCTGTTGTTCTTGGCTTCTCTCTTTCAGGAAGGGGCTAGTTTCTCCACGATTAAACTCCAATTGGCAGCCATCTCAAATTTCCATTTGAATGAGGGTCCCACCTTTTCTTCCAGTCTGGGCAAATTCTTTCTCAAAGGGATTTTTCTCCATAGACCTATCAAAGATCCCTCCCCACCATGAGATCTAACTCTGGTGTTGCAGTCCTTGATACAAAATCCATTTGAGCCTGCAGCATCTTGTGATCTTAAATAAATAAACTGTACAACAGAAGGAGGAAGCTACTACATGATAGAGCAAAATCCCTAAAAGGGAAGGCATCTCTGATCAGTACTAGCCAAAAATTACGATCCCTCATAGTTTCATAGTATAGTACTAGGCTATCTGCCCTGGGGCATTTGTAAGCCTAGCCATAGTGATGTGGCTTTTGCCACCCCATGAAATGGTACAAAAATGTACATAATAAGTCTAGAATACTGTGCCTCTGTCTAGTAGTGACACAATGAAGGTCCCCTTATATAATATAATTAGTTTACTGTGACCCTGTCTAGCAGTGACACAGATGTGACCCCTGGGGTAAACTTACGATCTCCCATCCACTCATCAAGAATTCTCTTGAAGAGAGTCAGTGAGGGGCTCTGCCTAATACGAACTGGGATCCTGTTCCAAAGCATGGGAAGCCTCTGGGTTATGAATCTATCCCTCCAGCGTGTCCTATTCATACTTGTGCCGAGGTTTAAGTCTTTAGCTCTCGTGGTCCTGATGGATTTGGATTTTTTGAGGTGGAGCATGTCCATCAGATCCTGATTGGACATGGCCTTGTATGTCAGGCAGAGATCACCTCTGAGCAGGCGGTATGCTACTGAATAGAGCTGAAGTTTCTTTAGTCTGGAAGAATAAGACGTATGTTGGAGACCCTTGATCCTTTTGGTGAGGTACTTTTGTGGTCTCTCCAGCTGTTGCAAGTGCCGGGTGAGGTACATACCAAATGGGGCATTGTACTCAATCATGGGTCTGATGAGGGAGGAATATAGGGGTACAATGACATCCTTGGATCTGGATGTGAAACCCTTCATGATGAGGTGTGCAAGGTAGAGTGTTTTTCTAACCACTTTGGCAACGTGGATGTCAAATGAGAGGTCACTGTCTACTTGGGTCCCTAGGTCTCTGATTACTTTTTCCGTACTCAGTGGGTTGCTGTCTATGTGATAATTTGTGGGTACTTTGTTTTTCCAAAGGGATGACTATACATTTTTGGCATTTAGTTTAAGGCCATGACTACGGCACCAGTTGTCCGCTTCAGTGAGGCCTTTTGTAGGATGTGTGTATCTGCTGGTGTATCAACTATGGCCTAGTTTGCAGTCATCTGCGAACTTTGTCAGCCACAGCCCTCCCATGTTTGCTTTAACATCTGAGAAATAAATGCCGAACAAGACGGGTCCCAGGACAGATCCCTGTGGGACACCACTTGTGACTGGCTTTGAGTCTGACATTGCTCCAGCGATTTTAACTTTATGGGTTCTGTCCTTTAGCCAGTTTGCAACCCATCTAGTGACATAAGGGTTTACTTTTAAGCTGTTTAGCTTATCTATGATGCCTGAGTGGGGTATTGTGTCGAAGGCCTTAGCCAAGTCCAGGTATGCTGTATGGATTGCTTTGCCCTCATCAATGGCTCTAGTGACTGTTTCGAAAAAGTCAACCAGGTTTAAAAGGCAGGATCTGCCCTTTACAAAGCTGAACTGGGTGGGGTCAAGCGTCTGTAGGTCCCCTATGTCTCAGTTTATGAGTTCCATAATGATTCTTTCCATAGCTTTGCAGACCAGGCTAGTCAAGCTTATGGGGCGGTAGTTTCCAGGGTCTGTAGAGGCACCCGCCTTGTGGAGTGGGACCACTGTTGCTGTACGCCAGTGTTCAGGTACATATCCCAAAGTAAGGCTAAGGTTAAATAGCATTTTTATGTGTGGGTTTAGCTCCTCTTGGAGTTCACGTAACACGCACCCCGGGATACCGTCAGGTCCCATTGATGCTGTGTTTTTTGCTTTGTTTAGGGCGGTTCTCACTTGGATATCTGAGATGACAGGGAGATTACATTCAGCTGGTATAAGTATTTCTTCTTTTGGGGGTGAAGGAGGCGAGAAATTTGCACTGAACCTTTCAGCCAGAATGTTAGCAATATCTGTGGGTTCAGTGTATTTTTTGTTGTGAACCAACTCTGAGGGTTTCTGCCCAGGTTTCTAACATAGCTGAAGAAGGCTTTGTGGTTATCTTTAGTGTCCTTAGCGATTTTTCTCTCAAAGTTTGCCTTGGATGTTTTTATGAGAGAACGTAGTTTTCTGCTAATGTTGATCAGAGATGTCTTCCCTTCATGGGATTTCGCTCTGACGTGCAGTAGCTTCCTTCTTTTGTTATACAATTTGTTTATGGCTGAGGTCCACCAGACAGGATGCTTACATTTGGTGGAGAGGGACTTGGATTTGTTTGGGATTGCATGATCCATGCATTCTTGGAGATGTCCATAGAAAGCATTTGTGAAGGATTCGGCATTGTGGGATGTGGTATCCACTGGCACAGTGGGCTTAAAGGATACCATCTCAGTCTTAAGAAGATTGAAGTCTGCTTTTGAGAAGTTTTTCACTGTGGTCTTTTGTGCTGGAGTGGAGGTGGGATATGTATATCCAGGGTGATTAGTTTGTGGTCAGATCTCACTAGTGAGGGGTATACTTCCGGTGTGGAGCATTTTGTCCCCATGTTTGTGATGATCAGGTCTAGTATATTATCTCCCCTAGTGGGAGAGGTGACTAGTTGTTCCAGTGCATTTGAATTTATGAATTCCAGGAACCTTTGGGCTAGGGTATTAGGGCTATAATAATGTACCCAATCTATGTTTGGGTAGTTGAAGTCTCCCAGTATGATGGTATTTTGTGATACATTCATATCCTCCAATGTCTTCAGGAAGGCTGAGTGGGGTTCTTGAGATTGGGAGGGTGGTCTGTAACATGCTACCAGTTGTATAGCAGTTTTGTCTATGGTTAGTTGTACCTGTATGGTCTCTGATGCTTCATGTGTTGCTACTAACCTGGAGGTGTGGGTGTCCTTTATGAATATGGACACTCCCCCTCCCTTTGTGGTTCGGCCCGGGTTTTGGGGCCGAAAAGCATGATACGAGGTATAGCCTGGTAGCGCTGGAGTGCTCTCAGGAGCCTTGAACCAGGTATCAGTTACTGCAAAGACGTCGATGTTCTCCATGCTGAGGAGTGCATCAAGTGCCTGCATCTTGAGATTTAGACTTCTGGCGTTGAGCAGCATTACCCTTAGTTTTTTTCCATTTTTGTTTTCTAAGGAGGTGGGTTTGTCTTTTGAGCCTTGCCTAAAAAAGGCACTATGGCAGTGGCAAGAGCCTTAGCCAATATCCGGAAGCCCAGTGGTGACAGGTGTCATAAAATCCTCCAAGGCCAGCTTCGAGAGAAAAATTGCACAGGACACTAAAGACAATCATAAGGCTTTTTTCAGTTATGTTAGGAACCTGGGATGCAACTCCCAGACTTGTTCTGAGTTTATTCTAAACGACAAAATATACACTGAACCCACAGACATCACCAGTATCCTGGCAGACAGGTTCAGTGCAAACTTCTCCACCCCCTCCCCCACAAAAGAGCAAGTATCTATCCCGGCAGAGTGCAGCCTCCCAAACATCTCTGATGCTCAGGTGAAGGCCGCCCTCTCCAAAGCAAAAAACACTGCTTCCATGGGACCAGATGGCGTCCCGGGTTGCGTCCTACATGAACTCCAAGAAGAACTAATCCCTCAAGTAAAACTGTTGTACAATCTCAGCCTCACTACAGGATATGTGCCCAAAGAATGGAGTACAGCAACAGTGGTCCCACTCCACAAAGGTGGCGCCTCTACAGACCCTGGAAACTATCGCCTCATAAGCCTGACTAGCCTAGTCTGCAAGGCTATGGAGAGGATCATAATGGAACTCATAAACAAAGACATTGGGGACCTACAGACACTAGATCCTACCCAGTTTGGCTTCATCAAGGGCAGATCCTGCCTTTTGAACCTGGTTGACTTCTTCGAAATAGTCACCAAGGCCATAGATGAAGGGAAGGTAGTCCACACAGCCTATCTGGACCTCGCAAAGGCATTTGACACAATATCCCACTCGGGCATCATAGATAAGCTATCCAGCCTAAATATAAACCCCTATGTCACATGATAGGTCACAAACTGGCTCAAAGTCAGAACCCACAGAGTCAGAGTTGCTGGAGCCATGTCAGACTCGAAACCGGTCACAAGTGTCTTCCCACAAGGTTCTGTCCTGGGACCTCTCTTGTTCGGTATTTACTTTTCTGAGGTACAGGCCAACGTGGGTGGACTACGGCTCACCAAGTTTGCAGATGACTGCAAACTGGGTGCCATAATCTACTCTCCAGCTGACACAAACATCCTTCAAAAAGGTCTTGCAGAGACGGATAACTGGTGCCAGAGCCATGGTCTAAAGCTAAATGCCAAAAAGTGTATAGTCATACCCTTTGGCAAAAACAATGTGCCCACAAATTACCACATAGGTGGTAACCCATTAAGTACAGAGAAAGTAATTAGGGATCTGGGGGCCCAAGTTGATATCAATCTCTCCTTTGACAACCACATTGCCAAAGTGGTTAGAAAGACCTTCTACATATCCCACCTCATCATGAAAGGATTCACATCTAGATCAAGAGAGGTAATCGTGCCCCTTTATTCATCCCTCATCAGGCCCATCATAGAATACAATGCTCCCTTTGGGATGTACCTTACCCGACACCTGCAGCAATTAGAAAGACTCCAAAAGTACCTCACCAGGAGGATCAAGGGACTCAAACAGATGCCATATGCTGCTCGGTTAAAAAAACTCCAGCTCTACTCAGTTACATACCGCCTACTTCGAGGCGATCTATGCCTGACATATAAAGCTATGTCCAACCCAGAATTAATGGACATGCTCCACCTCAGTAAATCTAAATCCCTTAGAGCCATGCACTCGAGAGACTTGAACCTCAGCACAGAAATAAATAGAACATGCTGGAGGGACAGATTCATAACCCAGAGGCTCCCTTCACTCTGGAATAGAATTCCAATTCATGTTAGGCAGAGCACCTCACTGACTCTCTTCAAGAAGAATCTTAATGAGTGGATGGGGGATCGTAGGTTTGTCCCGGGGATTACTTCCGTGTCACTATTAGCCAGAGGCACAGTATACTCAAATCAAGGGGTGGTGTAAGCCAAACACAATCGGGCTAGGCTTATAAATGCCCCAGGGCAGATAGCCTAGTATGAACCTATGATTTCCATATTTCTTTGCTTTATACAGACTTTCATAGAGTTTCCAAAATATGTCTGATATTCCTACAAGATCCCTTGTTATCTTCCTTGTTATAGGCTCCCTAACCTTGGAAACAGCCCTTTCTACTTTGTTGCCTGAGTCATTATGCTAAAAGTTTTTATGCTCTAGTTATCAAAAAATAGTTGCTTAACAGCAGTCTTTCTAAACTTATGCATAGTATCGATGCAATCCCTTATTTTCTGTTTAGCATTCTGCAGTTGCTCCTTTTCTTATTCTGAGGGATTTCCCCTATTTTGCAATACTTTAACATTTGTCGGCTCAGTCACTCTAAATAATTTTTGTTACTTCTTAACCATATCTCATTTTCTTTTATTTCCATCCTATTTTTAAACTCCACTTTAATTTTATCCCACTCCCTAGCTATATTTTCAGTAGAAAATCCCATCTTCTCTAATAGCTTCTGAATAATTTCCACTACCCATTCCTTAAATTCCTCTGTTTTCAACAGATAGGTGGGAAAGTGCCAGTGTCTCATTTTTATTTCATTACCCTTTGTTTGTATTTTAGTTACTATAGGCGCATGATCTGAAATTCTTATTGAGTGTGTATCAAGACCTTCAATTAAATGCACATTTTCCTGTGAAACATAAATTTTGTCTAGCCCAGCCCAGTTTTTGTATCTTGTGGAATAATATGTAAATTCACTCCAAATGCCTAGTACTGAATTCACATCTTCTATGCCAAATATTTTCATAAATTTCTTCAGAACTCTATTCTCCTTTGTTATATTTTCCCTTCTGGACCCCCCTCTCCGACACACATTCCCTGTTGCAAATTAAATTCCAGTCCCCACCTGTAAGTAATATTCCTTGCTGAAAGCTAATTATTTCTCCCAGAATTTCTTAAACTCCATTATAGCAGTTTTCTGGGAATATAAATACATGCCAGTGTAATCATCCTTTTCAGCAGCCCCTTAGTACTACAAATATACCATTATTATCTTTTTATCCTCTTCTATCACTACTGGAGCTCCCCTTGAAATTAATATAAGTAGTCAGTCTCTTCCTTTCCCCAGGTATTCCACTGAATGACCATCCTGAAAACCTTTCTTTATCAAATTCACATATTCAGCTCTTTCCAAATGTATCTCCTGTAACATAGCTATTTCCACTATACATTTTTTTAATATAGTTCACTACTATTTCTTTTTTGTATTTATGTATGAGACCGTTGACATTGAAGAAAACATCATTTTCTTAAAACATTACTGCCACATTTTATATACAAGATTGTTTTTTGTTAAATGTCTAGTTCCAACTTTTGTGTTACATGCATATACTGTTTGGCTGGTTAATCTTTTATACAGCTTTTTCTTGTCATTTCCTTCCTTTTGAGCCTATGCCACATTTTACAAAACTTTGTTTTATTGAAAGCCCTCAAACAAAACACAAACACACCCGTATTACTCCCCCTAAGACATATTAACTTAATACACAAAACTATGTACAGCTTGAAATTTTGAAGTTTACCCTCTTAATAGGAACATGTTCCAAACTGACAACTACACACACACACAGACTTTAGATAACATGAAATAAAGGTTATCCATGCTAAGACACATGGTACAGCCTGTGCTTCTAAGTGCCATCTGGCTTCATTTTATCTTTATAGCTGTCTCAGCTTGAAAAACACTCAAATGCTTTCAGAAAACATTTTCTCCAAGCCATTTCTTTTTGTCAGATTGTCTCCTAGACATGAGAACCAGGCACAGAATTGTTAAGTATACACTTGTTTACTAGGAAAAAAACTTATAATATTCAATAGTCTTTTTCATTTACTTGCTTTCTCTTATAACTTACTAGATTAAGCTAATGGCCTTAACCCAGTCATTCCCCTATGCAAGAAAGAGGAAAAAAAAGCCCACAAATTTTTCTTCTTCCTTTTTGACATTTCAGTGCCCACATTTCTTAAAGCTGAACAAGAAGAAAGAGAGAAAAAGCAAGAAAGAAAAAAACAGGCGCACCTATTTATTTACATTAACCCCATTACAGTTGAGATAACTGAGAACGTTATAGCATGCAAAGAAAATCATGCGCTATTAAAATAGCATTAAGAAAAAAAAATTGATGTCCTTCTATTCCTATGTTGCAGTATTCTAGATGTGGGATTTCCTGGCCTCCAGCGACTCGTACATCGGCTTCTATACAAAAGCTTCAGGTTGGTTGTTACAGTGTGCGTCGGATGTCACATGTAGGGCCATAAATCAGGGGCCTTAAATGTGACGTCTGTACGCATAATTCTCAGAACTTTTCAGCCGCAGACAACATTCGCATTGTACGATTGCCTCTTCACAGACATCGCATCTTAAAGATAAGTAGCCCGTTGGGCTTCTAATTTTCTTATTTTTGACGATTGTTCTAGCAAATGCTTGGTTGTTTTAGCATTTAGCTGATGTCAGGGAAAGTGCCAATGCGGGCACCAGATACCCCATAAGGACGCCCATGACAGGTGTGTTATTTGCCTAGGCTGGGAATGCGATCACTCCTCCTATGCTATTTGTCAATCGTTTGTGCCTAAGACCTTGCACGGCCATCTAGCCGAGTTAAATCTCTACCTGGAGAACCGTCTTAAGTGGTTATCCCTTAGGAAGGATCCTGCATCGGAGACCACACCTGAACCTTCTTGCAAGAAGGCCAAGATTCCTAGGCCTTCTTCACCTGCTGCTCTGCTACCAGACACACCTCCACCTGCCGATCTAGGGGTTGAGGCACACTCGGAGGACCTGTCAACTGCAGCGATGTCCCTCAAGGAAGCCGTTTTGCAGCCAATGACCGGCACATCCACGAAGCTCATTCAGACCATAGTCACCCATCAATGTCAAGGGGGAACCAGTTTCGGTGGTACCTCCAGCAGGTATCCAGACTTCGGATGTGCTAATCTCCAGACCTGACGCCAGGCCACTCTCTACTTCTTCTCTTGCCAAAAAGAAGCAGAAAACTAAACACACTTCCAATTCCTCAGAAGTCACACCAAATCAGCAGGCCTTCACTTCTTTTCTCATGCAGGCCCTTAGGCCTTCAGACTCGGCCACCTTCACCCTAGGCCTGTCTCTGCTTCTTCCCTCCCATCCATGACCCCTCAAGTCAAGGAAGAAGAACATGATTCTTCTTTCTCATTAGAAGAGTCCATTTCTTATGCTTCCCAGATTGCCTCCCCCAGGAATATTACTCTCCAGATGAGGAATCTGTGGAGGGGCACTCTTCCCCCCCGAGGGCATTACTTTTGATGAGACCATTACCAAGCTGAAGGATTACTTTAAATGGGATACTTCCCAATTGATTGACACCCAAAAAAAGTACTTTGAACTGTTGCAAGTGGAATCACCCTCCCCTTCAGCAGTTCCCCCTGTTCTGTCTGCTTACTTGGATGCCTTCAACGTGGCTTCTAAGGACCTTGACTCCCAGCCTCCGGCCCCTAAGCATCCTGACTACTTCTATAAAGTACCAGAGGACCCCAAATTCCTAGTTAAGCCACCATTGGCGGACCCAGCTGTTATTGCCACCATGGCAGATAAGCAATCTAGACTGCTGCCTTCTGCCTCCATACTATCCACTGACAACAACAGTAAGTATATGGATAGGATGGGGAAGAAGGTATGCACTTCTTCTACTTTGGATTTCAGAGCCATAAATGATCAGACCCACATGACTAAGTATGCATTAGACTTGGTCTCTCAAGCCTCCTCAATGCTGGCCTCCTTGCTTGACAGTCCCAGCAAGCCAGACATCTCATCCAAACTTTCCATAGCCCAACAGATAGCCAGGCATTCCATCAGATGCAGCTACGATGCTGTAGAAGCATCTGCTTCAGCCCTCAGGAAGTACTCATGGCTAAGACTCCAGAACCCCCCTGAGGATTTCAAGGCTAAAATCCTGGATGCCCCTCTGGACCACAATCTGCTGACCTTTTTAAAAATTTACAAGAAAAAAGCAAAGAACTCCATGGCATCAAGCACCTGCTGGTGTCACCCATCCCCAAGTATTATAGGAACTACCCTGCTAAGGCCACCTTTGCAAGATTACTCCACAGCCCTCCACCTCCTCTTCCAGGTCTAGGAGAGGGGCTAGAAGACCTACCAACTCCAGATCCTCTCCTCCACCACAGCAACCCAAACAGCCCTTTCAGGACAGAGGAGGCCCCAGTAATGCGTGACTGCCTTGCCCACCTACCCCTCTCAGCCTTCCTTTCCCACTGTCTCCCCCTTTGGCAATCCATCACTTCAGACCAGTGAGACTTGAACATTATCCAAAAAGGGTACTTTCTATCCTGGAAAGAGAAGCCACCCAGAAGAGGCATCCCTCTCCTCCTCAAAAACCAGGCCCATCTCATGCCACAGGTTCTGGCAAACATTTTAAAACTAGGCACAATAGAACCTGTCCCTCCATGACAGGAAGGAAAGGGTTTTACTCCTGTCTCTTCCTGGACCCCCAAAAAGATGGCCCCTGGAGAACCATCTTAGATCTGTCCTTTCTAAGCCTACATCTTCAGATACCCTCTTTCAAAATGCTCTCTCTCCCCACCCTGCTGACTCTCATTCCAGCCAAAACCTTCATGGCCACCCTGGACGAAAAGGAGGCCTACCTGCACATACCCATCAGGAATTCCCACAGACAATTCCTGCATTTCTCTGGGCCTTCCTCTCATTTCCAATTTTCTGTCTTGTCATTTGGTTTATCAACAGCCCCCCAGGTCTTTAGAAATTGCCTAGCCCCAGGCATTGCCTTCTGCAGAACTCAGGGGATACAGATTTACCCTTATCTGGATGACATCCTGATTCTGGCAGAGTCCAGGTATGCTCTATTGAAGCATCTAAATTTCACCATGTCCCTTCTGCAAAACCTAGGATTCACCATCAACATCCACAAATCCTCTCTGATTACAAGCTAGGACAAGATTTTCCTCAGCTGCAGAATCAGAACAGACACAATGAAGGCCTTTCTCCCACAGGACAACGTTCTGTCTTTAACTTCCCACTTCCATGAAGTTCTACTATCCCAAAAGGTGACGGCAAGGCAATTTCTTTGTGTCCTTGATTTAATGGCAGCAACCATCCCCATGCTACCACTGGCAAGAATGAGCATGTGCAAGCTGCACTGGTTCCTGAGGAACATCTGGTCCCAACACCTACATCCCCCTCCTTCCCGTTCTGAAAACAGAAATCCACTGGTGAATCCAGCAAGTGCAGTTGAACCCAGGGCTCCCACTACAGCCCCCCCCACCCCAACCCATGCATACAGATGCCTCAGATTCAGGTTGGGGAGCAACTCTGGCCTCTTACAGGATTCAAGAAAAATGGCAGCCCTCTCTTCAGGCCAAACACATCAATATCAGGGAAGTGACAGCAGTTTTCTTAGCTCTAAAGATCTTCATGCCCTTCTGGTTCCAGGGGTGTGCCAGATCATCACCGACAACACCACTGTGATGTGGTACCTCAACAAGCAGGGAGGAACAAAGGCCCATCAGCTGTGCAGTCTATCCTTGCTGATATGGGAATTAGCTTCTTGTCTCAACTTAGTCCTGCAAGTGGTCTACATCCCCTCATAGATAGGTACTAGGCTATTGGTGCTAGGGCCTATATAAGCCTAGCCAAATGGTATCCTGGTTTTTGCCACCCAAGAAAATTATTTTCCTGTGCCCCTGTCAAGCAGAGCCACAGAAGTGCTCCCCAGGGTGAATTTCCTAGCTCCAATCCAATCATCAAGATTTTTTCTTGAAGAGTGCTAATGAGGAGCTTTGTTTGATATATATATAGGTAGTTTGTTCCAGAGTATGGGAAGTCTCTGGGACAGGCATCTATCCCTCCAGCATGTTTTGTTTATTGTGGTGACAAGGTTTAGGTCCCTAGAGCGTGTAGCTCAGAGGGATAGGGATTGGGATTGGGATTTCTTTAAGTGGAGCATGTCCAACAGCTCTGGGTTTGACTTAGCTTTGTATGTTAGGCAGAGATCCCCTCTGAGTAGGCAATATGCGACACAGTAAAGCTGGAGTTTTTTGAGATGGTCTGTGTAGGTCATCTGTTTGAGGCCAGTAATCTTCTTTGTGAGGTATTTCTGCGGCCTTTCTAGTTGTTGTAGATGTCTTCTGAGGTACATACTAAAAGGGGCGTTGTACTCTATAATGGGTCTAATGAGTGATGAGCAGAGGGGAACAAAGACCTCTTTTTTTTCCTGGATGAGAAACCTTTTGTGATGAGGTGTGCCACGTAGAAGGATTTCCTGACTACTGTGGCGATGTGATATTCAAAGGAGAGATGACTACTGTCCACCTGTGTCCCAAGGTCTCATCACACTTTCAGTGTTAAGTAGACTATCGCCTATGTGATAGTTCATGGGTACAGAGTTTTTGCCAAAAGGGATGACAATGCACTTTTTGGCATTGAACTTGAGGTCATGGCTTTGACACCAGGCATCTGTCTCAGTGAGGCCCTTTTGTAGGATGTCCACATTGTTACAGAGTTTTGATTATGGCTCCTAGTTTGCAGTCATAGAAGGTCTTTGGCTAACAAAGTTCGCAGATGTTAGCCTGTACTTAAGAGAAGTAGACCAAACAGGAGAGGACCCAGGACTGAACCCTGTGGTACTCCAATTGTCACTGGTCTGAAGTTGGATTTAGAGTCTGCTACTTTCACAGTGTGAGTTCTGACAGTGAGCCAGTTGGCAACCCATCTTGTGACATAGGAGTTTATACCTAGTTTAGTGAGTTTATCTATAATTCCAGAGTGGGGGATGGTGTTGAAAGCCTTGGCGAGATCTAGATAGGCTGTGTGAACCACTTTACCCTCCTGTACGTCTTTGGTTACCACTTCAAAGAAGTCTATCAGGCTTAGGACACATGATCTGCCTTTTACAAACCCGAACTGGGTAGGGTCCAGAGTTTGGAGATTACCAATGTCATTGTTTATACGTTCCATAGTCTTGCAGACCAGGCTCGTCAGGCAATGAGGGCAGTAGTTCCCGGGGTCTGTGATAGCTCCCCCTTTGTGGAGTGGGATAACTGTTGATGTGCGCCATTCAGTGGGCACAAAGCCTGAGGTGAGGCTATGATTGAACATGGTACTTAGGTGGGGTGATGGTTCATTCTGTAGTTCATGTAGAATGCAGCCTGGGATGTTGTCAGGTCCCATGGATGCTGTGTTCTTGACTTTGGAGAGTTTTTTTTTACGGTGGTTTCTCTAATGGAGGGGGGTGTAGATGTCTAGGGTGATTAGCTTATGGTCGGATCTGACCAACGAGGAATTGACCTCTGGTATGGAACACAGTTTGCCCATGTTTGTAATGACCAGGTCTAGGATATTGCTGCCCCTGGTGGGGGTGTGGATAAGTTGATCCAAGGCATTGGAATTTATGAATTCCAGAAAACGTTGAGCACAAGTGTTAGTACATGAGTAGTTTTCCCAGTTAATGGTGGGGTAGTTGAAATCGACCATTATTAGGGTGTTAGGTTGTACCCTAATATTTTCCAGTGTATCAAGAAATGAGGAGTGGGAATCCTGGGGCATAGTGAGGGATCTGTAGCAAGCTACAATTTGGATTGATGTCTTGCCCAGAGTTAGTTGCGCTTGGATAATCTTGGATGCATTATGCTGAGCAACTAGCCTGGAAGTGTGGATATTTTTAATGAATATGAACACCCCTCCTCCTTCAGTGTTTCGGTCCAGGTTAGGTGGCCGAAATGTGTGGTATGAATTATAGCTTGGTAATGCAGGGGTGCTCTCTGGAGCCTTGAACCAGGTCCCTCACAGGACAACCACCAAGTAGATCTATTGAGCAGGACCTCCCACCCTCAGCACAAATGGATGCTGAACAGGGAGGTCTTCTTAGACATAGTCCACCGGTGGGGTGCTCCACAAATAGACCTGTTTGCCCTTCAAAACAGGCAACTGCAGAACTTCTGCTCAAAAACCCACGACTCTCTAGCATGGAGAGTGGACGCTTTCAGTATCTCTTGGGAGGGGAAGTTCCTTTATGCCTTCCCCCATTCCCACTGTTTCCGAAAGTCCTCCTGAAAATTCAGGACAAACCAAAAAATCTTGTTAGTGACTCCCTACTGGCCAAGGCAGCACTTGTTCCCCCTACTTCACAAACTAGCCAAGGCAATCACTTCGTTACCCTACAAAGTGGACCTACTGACACAAGACAGAGGAATTCTCCTACACCCACACTTACAGACGTTGTCTCTGACTCTGTGGGTGATAAACGTTTGATCCCTTTCAGACACCACTACTCAGAGGACATGCTTTCAGGCCTAAAGGGAGCAAGGAAACCTACCACCAGAAAAGCTTCCCTGGCTAAAGTGGGAAAGATTTGCAAAATGGTGTCTGCAAAAGGGAGGGGACCCTAGCTCCGCGGAGGTTCCCCTGGTCCTAAATGACCTGTGTCAATTGATAAAAAGTAGCCTTTCTTATTCTTCTGTAAAAGTACACCTCTCAGCCATATCAGCCTGCCTGCCCATGGAACATCCCTTGCTGGCCAGGCTGAATGTAAAGCTCTTCCTTAAAGGGGTCTTGCACATGAGACCACCTATCCCCCCACCTTGGGACCTTAACTACATCTTAGAGAAATTAACCCAACATCCCTTTGAACCTGCCATGCCTTCCTCCTTACAGATGTGTACATAGAAGACAGTCCAGCTGGTGGCTATCACTTCAGCCAGTGTGTCAGAATTGCAGGCCTGTTTCCCCTAGACCTTCTTCCACAAAGACAGGGTGTCCTTCTGAACCAACCCCTCTTTTATGCCTAAGGTGGTCAGTGACCTCTCTTAACTAATCCATTCATCTACCTACCTTTCCCCCCTCACCCACTAATGAAGGGGAGAGGATACTGCACTCTGTGGACATGTACAGACAACTTAGATTTTACATGGACAAGACTAAGACCATCAGAAAGACTAACCATCTCTTTGTCTCTGTGGTCTCCAAGCAAACCATTGCATGCTGTATCAGGAAAGCTATTTGCTTCTGCTGCTACCACCATGGAAAGTAATCCCCAAGGGGAATCAAGGCCCATTCCAGTAGAGCTGTGGCCACCTCAAGGGCCTTCATGAAAGGCCTAGACACAGCATCCATTTTGGAAGCAGCCACCTGGGCCACTATCCATACCTTCACCAAGCATTACAAATTGGACCAAATTTCCAGAGCTAGGACAAGATTCACCAGGGCAATCCTGCAGGGTCTTGTAGAACCCTCTTCATCTGCCACCACCCTCTCATCCGCTTAAGCTGTGGTATGCTCCCATACCTAGAATACTACAACATAGGAATAAAAGGACATAGAATAGTTGTGTAAAATTTTACCACAACTGTAACCACAGATATCTTTCTCTTCCATGTTGCAGTATTCTAGGTGTGGGATTTCATGCTGAAAAGCTCATTTGTTGATTGACTAAAATTGAACCTTAGTGTTCTTATAGCTAACAAATAACAGTTACAGCCTGCACAAGCACTGTCTCTGCTGCCTAGGAGAGAAGCACAAAGTGAAGCATTGTCATAAGTGCCAGCAAGTAAACCTAGGTAATAGGCATGGGAGGGGAAAATTCCTAGCTCTCTTAGCTAATGGGGGTAGCAGTGATTAAAGTTTCTTCACATGATAATCAGTGCATAGAACCACAGGTGTTCTTTGTCAGAGCACTGCTTAAAGGCCTAGAATTCAGGTGTTGGCTTCAATGCAGCTCTTCTAGATATTAATCCATGTCTGAAAATGTTATCCTTGAGTAATGACAAATTGAGCTCCTACCCATATTCCGTTTGAGAGTTTCACAAGGAGCTTAGAGAAGGTATACTCTCAATTGTTACCCTGGAGAGTGCATTGTGGGTGTATATATCACTTGCATTCTTATTCAGTCAGCTTGGAGTCTGTTAGTGGCTGACCTGATATTTGGAAGCAGCCCTCGGTCAGCAAGCTGCACATCATTGGTACTCAGGTTTAGGATTCTCTTCTTTAGGTCTCCCCTAGGCATAGCAGGATACAATGGCCCAGAGTCTATAGAGGGTGCATGTAATCCTACTACTTTGGGACCTGCACATCCAGCTTTTGACTTATGACATTTATTTTAAGGTTGGTGGGACTTGTCTTGCTGAAACTGATACACAGCTTCATGGCATTTGACCTAATACTAGTACTATACCAGGTGCAGCTTTTTTGTGTTCCTGGGCTTTCCATGGCAGATACTTTCAAGGGCATTTGTGTAGCTGGCTGTTGTCCATTTCACCCACATCAGCATGAGAGGTGATTTTGCATAATTTAGGGCTAGTGGATGGCAGGGTATTCATCTCATGCAGGATCTTGTGAAGAGTCTTAGGAGCTGAAGCCCATTTTGAGATGGATAAGGATAATATCTCCTTCCTCACCCATCAGCTACTTTTCTAGTTACTTTTTTGATAAAGCACAAAAAACAAAAACTAGAAATATAAAACAAAAAAATGTCCAAATTCAATGTAAACTTTATTAACACTAGCGCCTCTGCAAAATAAGTGCCTTCCAGGAGTATATTAAAACTGAACTCTAGTGCCCTGCAAAATAAGTGCCTTCTAGGAGAATAAACTGTAAAGTGCTTATACATCTTATATACTAAATTCATTAAACAATAATCAAATCAAGTAAAGAAAAAAATGTTATATAAAGAGACTATATTTTAAGTACAACACTTTAAATCCTAATGGTTTAAACACTGAGTGCACATGGAAGCTATTGATTTGATTATTGTTTAATTAATGTTTGCTTAATGATTTTAGTATACAAGATGTGTAAGCACTTTTTTGGTAAAACCTGCAGGCTTTGTGGGCTGAGCTGTGGTCCTCACTTCATCTTTTATGGAAGTGTCTTGATGGACATCCAAGAAAATGGAATAAGAAAAGTTAGGACATTATCCTGAAGGAGCCGTTCAAAAAAAGATGCCACAAATACAACCTGGAGGAATTCAGAGTCTAATAATACACATCCCAAGAAAGCAAGATACTGACCAACTGACTGCCTTTTATTGATTCTTTTGAGAGCGGTTCAGTCTAACACATGGCCAGGGAACAGTGTATTTTGATATCTTGCTACCAGACAAGCACTCTAAAGCTATGGACAGGAGTGGTAAGTTTATTTCTCTACCATATTAGGCTTAGGCTCCCAATGTTTCCTCTCCCAGGTTCAGAAGTCCTAGTGAATAAAAGACACCAGGAAGCCTTTTTGCTTTCTCCATTGGTAAGATTTTTTCCCAGGGAATAAATAGTCAAGACTCTCTGTCTTCTGCATTGGGCTTCCTTATAAATGTTTTAAACACCTTTATTAAATTATCACTTTAGACACAGGCACACATACATTAACAAAAAAGAAAACTATATTAATATATTAACATTTTCCCCACTTCATTGTACATCATATCACGGACATTTTCTTTGTAACTGCCATTAGTTCAACATTACTAATTGCTGACTTCCCTTAAACTTCACTACTCCTCCAGAATGTTTTTCTGCATGTTTACCACAATTTCCATGTAGTTCTATGTAATTTGTTCCTTCCTCTTTCTAAAGATCCCTCTTCCAGTTCTTGCATCTTTCATAACATCTAATACTGACAAAGTTGGTTTATACTTTGATTTCCATTTTCTAGTAATTGTTGGAGTTAAATTTAATAATGCTGTACTATGTAGACAGCATAATATAAATGTGATTATACACACACACACATATATATATATATATATATATATATATATATATTCATTCCGCAGTGGTACAGCGGTAGCATTTTTACCTCACAGCAAGAGGTTCTCCCATTCAATTTTTGGCTTGGCTTGGCTTGGGACTGTATCACTCTTGGCTTTCAGAAAGTAGACATACATTACACCAGAGTAATCATCAGTAAATGCTGAAGTGTACTTAAAGCCATCTTTTGCTACTGGCTCAATTGGGCCTGCCAAATCAGTATGGACTAGTTCAAACACAACTTTTGCTCTTGCATCTGGTTCTCTGTTTCTGCTCTGTACAAATTTCCCTTGCGTGCATGTTTCACAAGCTAGGTTAGGTCTCCCAACTTTACCTTTAATTTTCATTCCTTTGATCACGTTTTCTAATTTTGACACATCTTCGAAATTACAGTGACCAAGCATTTTATGCCATGTTTGAATGTCCCATAACAGCTCTGAGATGCATCATAATGTATCTCACTATCATTTTCTTCATTATATGTGTCTAAATAATAGTGTCTATCACACTCCATGTCAAACCTGGTGCCGTTTTTATAGATGAGTTGGTCTTGGCCTTCTTTAAGGTTGATCGAGACACCCTTGGACATTGCTGCCTTAACAGAAAAAATGCTTTGTGGATACATCGGGATATACAGTGCCCGAGTCATCATCACCTTTACTCTGCGCCCCCCTGTATTTAGCAGCCATATCTCTGCATTACCTCTGTTCTGTGCGGCCCCACAGGTTCTCGTTCCATCAGCTAATTCCACAATGTGTTCCTCCAGTTGGAAAGTTGCATCAAAGCATTTAAACTTTTTCAGGTCATTAATTATATGTGATGTGGTGCCAAGGTCCACTTAATTCACAAATTTGATGCTCATTTATTCTGAAGACAAATGTGTGATCAGTTGCTTGTTTCACATTATCTTTCTTCTTTCATCTACAGTTACTGTCCCTGTGGCTAGAGTTTTTACACAAACTACACTACTGTCTCTGGCCTTTATATTCTCTCCGGCATTCTTGTGCCTTAGGTCCCTTTTGGCCACAGCTATAGCATATAATCTCTGCGTTTACTCTTTCCCCAAGGCCACTTGCCTTCATCACATTATCATTACTTATGTTGGCATTAAATTTCTCTGTATGTTCATAGCTTCTCAACCTTGTTTTGAACTCACCAAAGCTCAACTTATCATCTTACGTAATATGTACTGCAAATGGTTTAAAAGTTTCAGGCAACCCTTTCCAGCATTTCTAAGTGCCGTAATGGCTGTCTCAGCCTTAATAATATAGTCTGTGACACTTTCACTGATGGCCTTCTGGAGGCTTGTTAATTCGGTATATAGGCTAATTACCCGTGGCTTCTCTTTCCCGGCATAATGGTCTCTCAGGATCTGAAGCGCTTCTCTGCCATCATCTGCGGCTTCTCTCATGACGAGGGACAAACTTTTGTTGTCTAAGAACTGTATTAGTTCTGCATATGCCTCCTCATTTTTCTCAGCATCGTCGTCACCTTCAACCTCATTCTTGTCTTCTGCACATTTTGCACAAAGGCATCTTTCAGCCCTAGCAACCACAGGTGCCACAGAAACTTTGTCTCCCACAACTCATAATACTTCCCATCTCTGTCGAAACATAGTCAATGCCATTGGCTTCCTACTTCCCTCCTGGGCCCATAACCTGTTGGGGTATCATCTTAAGGGTAAGAAAGTCGGGTTAGACATACATTTACAGAGGAAAATAAACACACATGAAGGCAATCAATCTGGTTAAAAACGGAAGAGGGGAACAACTCTTGCTTCCTCCTTTATTATAAAGCACATGGTCATGTGACCTCTCCACACCGATGACATCAGTGTAAGCACACATATGATCATTCACTCTCTTTATTATCAGCCAACACTATAACATTTCAATTTTAGTAGACTTAAAATAGAGACATTTTCATTAAGACCAAGGGGTCCATTGAATTTAAATGCAGTTGCCATAACAACTCCTTAAATTCTAAAATTGTTTCAACTGCCCGCCCCCCCCACTGTGGTGAATCAAACAACTTTTCCAAAATTGCAAATTTAAAAGACAAAATGATTACAGATGAGGCTATGCTTATACAAGGCACTGTTTGCATTATTATTTCTCAAGTCAATTAAATGTTCATACACTCTTCTCCTAAAAACATGCTCTGTTTTTCCTAAACAGAATGACTTGCAGGTAGAACACACAGCAATATAAACCACCATTTTTTAATTACAGTCACCACTGTTTCACTACCCTATTGTTACTGCCAATAGTGACTGTTTTAGATTCCAATGTATAGTTACACTGATTACATCAACCACATTTCCTTCTACCATTCTTCTTCTGATTATAGATCTAATAGGGACTTCAAAATGTTGTTTTAAATTTATGCCCTTCTTAAATACTACTAAAGGTTTTTCACCCAATATGCTCAATACTTCTCTATCAGATTTAGAAATGCTCCAATACTTTAAAATCACATCCAACACATGAGAATTACCTGGGTGATATTCTAGTACCCAACTTTTATTCCTATTATTTGTTTCAACTGTTGGCACAGTCTCCACATTTTCACCTAAAATGGGTTGACCTGTTGTCCCTAACTTATTTTCTAATAATGCTCACAAATTCATCTGGGTAACCTCTTTCATGTAACATATCTGATAAAATGTCACCTTCCAAATTAAACTTCTCATCATTGGATATCATTCTTGATAAACGTACAAACTGGCCCTTAACCAAAGACCTTTTTTAGTACCTAGGATGAATACTCTGGAAACATAGATAGGTGTTTGAGAACGTTGGTTTTCTATATATACTTGAATGAAATCTTCCTGCACATCTATATATACATACATTCAAAAAGTTCACTGTATTTCTTGAAAGTTCCTGAGTTAATCTAAGGAATGATGTAGAGCTATTAATAAACTCAACAAATTCTAACAAACGTTCTTTCCAACTTAAACAGACATTATCAAGAAAATGTGCATAGTAAAACCAACAATTCTGGAACTCTGAACAAAATACAATATTTTCTTCCTACCACCACATAATAAGATATGCAAAAATGGGGGCACACACTGCCCCACCACATCTTTGTCTGTAAAATTCATTGTCAAAGCTCAGAAAATTATATTTCAAGACAAATTCCATCAAATTTACTAAAAAAAGTGACTTCAGATTCAGAAAACCTCTCACATAAAGTAAGACATTTCTTAACCCAATATCAAAAGGAATACAACCACACCGATCCTGATCATCATCTTCTTTCGGCTTTTCCCAGTTAATGGTTGCCACTGTGGATCACCTGTTTCCATTTCTTCCTGTCTTCTGTACCTTCCTCTGTCACACCAACCACATGCATGTCCTCTCTAACCACATCCATAAACCTTATCTTAGGCCTTCCTCTTACCTGGCAGCTTCATTCTTAGCATTCTTTTCCCAATATACCCAGCATCCCTCTTCAGCACATGTCCAAACCAACACAATCTCACCTCTCTAGCTTTGTCTCCAAACTGTCTAACCTAGGCTGACCCTCTAATATACTTATTCCTAATCCTATCTACCCTCGTCACATCCAGTGCAAATCTTAACATCTTTAACTCTGCCACATCCAGCTCTGGCTCCTGCCTTTTTGTCAATGCCACTGTCTCCAACCCATATAACATAGCTGGTCTCTATCCTTTTGTAGACCTTCCCTTTCACTCTTACTGGTACTCGTCTGTCACAAATCACTCCTGACACTGTTCTCCACCCTGCCTGTACTCTCTTCCACACTCGCCATTACGCTGAACTGTTGATCCCAAGTATTTAAACTCATCCACCTTTGCCAACTCTACTCCCTGCATCCTCACCATTCCTCTACCCTCCCTTTATTCACACACACATATTCCATCTTAGTCCGGCTGACCTTCATTCCTCTCCTCTCTAGAGCATATCTCCACCTTTCCAGGGTCTCCTCAACCTGTTCCCTACGTATCACAATGTCATCTACAAACATCATACATCTGCAAAGATCCTGAACATCTATACAACCAAATAAAAAAGTTTCACCTTCTAGGTCCATAGGAAAATTACTTAAAAAATCCCATGAATCTTTCACAACATACTTATAGTCCATTAACATATTTTTTAGTTTTTTGTCTATGTAATTGGCCAATGGAAATGTCTTTGAATTTTTAGCTGAGGTGGTCAGCCTCATGGAAATGTCTTTGAATTTTTAGCTGAGGCAATCAGCCTCATAAAGGGGTCAATGGTGTTCTTATGGACTTTGGGCAAACCAAACATTACAGCAATTACTGTGTAATATATATATTATCCTATATAAAATCCCAGGCTTGAATGATATGTTATCCATTCTTCCAGTGCTCAATTTAAGGGCTGCAAAATTGTGATTTACCACCAGATGGCAGCTTTAAACATTCAATTCTATTTAAATGAGGAAAGTTCATAATGGATGGTTTAAATATTTTATATTTAACAGTTTTTATAATACACAGTTTTAAACAATTTTAATATTTTAATGTATCATGTTTTAATTATTTATTGTGATCCAGTATAGAAGTATAATAGTGGTTTATTAACCAACATGTTTTTTATACATGACAGTATATATACCTGTAATGAATTTTACAAGCATTTGACCTTGCACACATTATAAAGGGAATATTCTTATTGGATAATGACATAAGACAGGATTAGTTACAGAGTCAATAGGTTTACATAAAAGCATTGAATTTTTAACAGAGGGTATTTGCATCTGAGGAAGGTGTATGAAAACGTATCAAGAAGTGGCAGCGATATGCAACTAGTCCTTTTGTTTTTATCGCTTGTAAAGTGAAAATAAAACTGCCTTCAGTTGGACTCGGGGCCCTTATTTGGCATTCCAGCGAACTTTTACATTGGTTTTTGGTGTGCTTTTCATCTCATTTTGTTTTGTGGTTTGAGTTTTACTGAGATGGCGGAGTTCCCAGGGGCGGAGACTGAAGAGGAGTTCAGAGCCAGTGAAAGAGGAGAATTAAGGAAGGTGATTGGCCAGCTATCTCAGCTGGTGGAGCTTCTAACTCCAGCTTGCCAATCCATCGTCAAGCTGGCAAACGGTCTGGCTGGCAACCAGGAAATCAGCCAGAGGTATCAAAAAACTGTTCCTGGTGGTTCTTCTGATATGGTTTTCTCCCAACATAACACGGATAACATTTTGGATACTAGTGGCAATGATTTATTTCCAACATTTTGCTCTCCAATCGGGAGAGTATATGCGACAAGGAAAAAGGGCCTTCAGGAATCAAAATGGGCGATGCCCCCAAAACAAGGAAAGATTACTCTGCTATTCATAATAATGTATTCGATTATAAAGCCCTTTTAGCGAAGAACTTTTCATTAAACTCCAAAAAGTCTTTTAACAGTACAGAAACAACTCGTACCTACAGAGACAATTGTGATTCAATGATGTCCTTCAAGAATGCAACTGCAGTCCTGACATATGGGTTGTCCTGCCTCAGGCAGCCCTTCGGTCGGCCGGATTTCAAAGTCCGGGTCCGGCATCGGCTGATGTCGCCTCTTCCCCGACATCAGAGTGGCTGGGGTATAAAAGCATCAGCCGACGCCATCTTCTTCAGTCTTTCTTGCCGCGCGGTGCCCGAAGCAGAAGCAGTTTGCAAGTGCCGGTCGGCCAGCTCCTGTGTTTTCAGTTACCAAAGTCATCAAAAAGCTAAGTACCCCATTGGGGAACCTTTTCTTGCCTCAGCCGATGTCAGATAAAACTGCAAAAGTTAATAATTGTTTGTCTTGTGGTAAACAAATACCTCATAAGGACTTCCATTCTTTCTGCCTTCCCTGCCTTGGCCCAGACCACGACATCTCGGCCTGTGCTTGCTTCAATAAGCACACACTCAGGTGCTGGGCAGAATTTGCTGAAGACTTTTTTGGGGAAAATTACTCCTATATCATGCCGTCGGAACAACCAACAGCACATATTTCCAAAAAACGAAAGGACCGGGACTGACATTCTCGGCCCGCGACTTCCACCGACACCACGCCAAAACCTACCGCGAGTGCATCTGTCTCTTCGGAGGTGGTGATTCAACCGCTCCAGACTGACAACACCGCGTTATCGCACACTTTGGTCCCAGAGGCTACCCCGGTGCCGGTTGTTGATTTTCCTCCTGAAACTGAAGCCCAAGATTTGCCTGACACCATACCGGTGGACAAAGTTACTCCAGCACATGGGGCAGCTAGGCCTCCAGTGTCTATGTCCATCAAGGCCTACACACGTGCTAAGGCTGCCAAGCCAGGCTAAGTCTCACCCTCCTAAATCTTTTTCCCAGGGTCCCACTTCTGATAAATAGATCATGACTTTAGCTGCAGATCTAATTTCTTTGATCAGAGGCTCTCAGGCTCATCCAGACAGAGGTTCTCAGCCGCCTGCAGAAAAAAGGCCTAGGGTTGAGCAGACAGATACCCTTTCCTCAGATGAAGCCTCTGGTGACTCAGACCATTCAGATTCCCAGGAAGAACCCTTCCAGGCCTACGAGGATTCTGATGCTGATGAATCAATTTCCTCTGCCTCTCCTCCTGAGGATATTTCTTTTGGGGAAATTCTCCACTCCATGAGAGAGCATTTTCAGTGGCAGGGCCAGGATTTCTCAGACTCCAGGAAAAGGCTTCGTACTTTCCTTAAGTTACCCCAGCACAGGCCTTTAGCTATTCCACCAGTGTTAGATGTATTGGATGATGTGTACTCAGACTCCAGTGCTTCTCCTGATTCTCTCCCTCCTGCTCCTGTCAAGCCAGACAGATATTACAGGGTTCCTGAAACTCATAAACATCTCTTTAAGGCCCACTCTGTTGATCTAGAAACTATTTCCCAGGGGCCCAAAGGAGTGGCCACTTCCACGGCCAAAAATCCTTTGCCCGCAGACAGGGAATCTAGGTCCCTGGAGAGGTGGGGCAAAAAAGTTTATACCTCAACCACCCTTGCCATGAGGGCACTTAACTGTCTTTTTCATATGTTTCAGTATCAAGATTTCATGATGGATGATTTGCAGAAAAAGTTAGCCTCTCCTGAGCCTTTAGATAGAAAGGCTTTGCAGGATTTGGTTCATAATACTCAGCAGGTTAGCAATCATTTTCTTCATTGTGGTTATGATGCATTGGAAGCTTCATGTAGGGCAGCTATGACAGGGGCCGTCATACATAGACATGCTTGGTTGAAAGAACAGGCATTGCCAGATCATGTTAAAGCAAAACTTCTAGATGCACCTCTGGAAAAGCACAAGCTATTTGGTGCTAATGCACAGGATGTGTTGAAATCAATTGAGGAAAAGGCTAAATCAGTACAAACAGTCAAAGATTTCCTCCAGGTTCAGCCGCCAAGGTTCAGCAGGAATTGGCCTTCGAAGAATTGGTCCTTTCCAGACACTGACAAGTTCCAAAGGGGAAGAAACAGGCATGCTCGAGATAGAGGGCAATACTGAGGCTCCTACAGGGGCCGCCAATGGCAACCAACTAATCAGAGAAGTGGCGCAGGGACTTCTACTGCTCCACAGGGACAATCACAATGACTTGGCTTTGACACCGCCGACCAAGGCTCAAAGAGAAGCACCTTTAGGCGGAAAATTATCCTTATTTTCAAGAAATTGGCACGTTTTAACAAAGGACAAATGGATTCTGAACATAATAGACAAAGGTTACAGGTTCCACTTCCATACCTTACCAACAAGACAAGGCATGCCAAACCTGCCACAAAATCAAAGGGCAGAGGCACTCATACAAGTTTCAAAGCTACTACAAATCAAAGCAATAGAAAAGGTTCCTCCTCAGGAACAAGGCCAGGGATTCTACTCAAGACTGTTCCTTGTTCCAAGAAAAGAAAAGCAATGGAGACCTATACTGGACTTGTCCGCTCTAAACACTTTTCTCATTGTGCCAAAATTCAAAATGCTGACGTTACAGCAACTTCTTCCCATGCTGGGCAAGGGGTCTTGGCTGGTTTCTCTGGACCTCAAGGAGGCATACCTGCATGTCCCAATCAGACACAGTTGCAGAAGATACCTCAGATTTCTTGCAGGGTCAGAGCATTATCAATTCTCAGCATTGCCTTTTGGCTTATCTACTGCACCCAGAGTATTCACAAAATGCCTGGCATCAGTAATTGCACATTGCAGACTCCAGGGGATACAAATATACCCTTACCTGGACGACTGCCTTATACAAGCAGACAGCAAGCAAGCCTTGACAAGAAACTTGGACTATGTCATTCACTTATTACAGGCTTTGGGATACACAGTCAACATTCAAAAATCAAGACTACTGCCATCCCAACAAATAATTTTTCTAGGAGCCAAACTGGACACAAACTCACAAATGGCTTTCCTCACAGAAGAAAAATAAGAACAATTACCAGATTACTTCAAAAGCCTAGCAAAGCACACCCAGATGACTGCAAGGAAAATCCTGCAGGCCCTGGGTTTCATGGCATCTTGCATTCTTCTGATTCCACTGGCAAGACTACACATGAGAAAACTACAATGGTACCTAAAAAAATTTATGGTCTCAACACAGCCACAACTTAGAAACAATTATTCCACTCATTCCATGTCTACAAAAGGAATTTTTGTGATGGGCACAAGCAAGCCAGCTAAACAAAGGCATGTCTTTCAACAAACCTCAAACAAGCCAAACCATTACAACAGACACCTCAGATCATGGATGGGGGGCGCACATGGAGGGCAGATGCATTCAAGGGCAATGGGCACCCCAAGAAGTGCATCTGCACATCAATCAAAAAGAGATGTTGGCAGTGATTCATGCAATCGAGGCCTTCAGAAAATTTCTTCAGCAAGGTCATCTGCTAATAGACAGACAACACCACTGTTATGTGGTACATAAACAATCAGGGAGGCACTCATTCGTACCCCCTCTGCAGACTAACAATGACTCTTTGGGAAAAGTCCCTGAAACTGAACATACAGTTGCAATCCCAGTTTGTTCCAGGCAAGGACAATGTTCTGGCGGACAGTCTAAGCAGAAACATCTTGGACCCGCACGAATGGATGTTGCATCCAGACATTTTTTCACAAATAACTCATGCATGGGGAAGGCCGGACATAGATCTCTTTGCCTCACACCTCAATCATCATCTGAAGAAGTTCTGCTCGAGGACACACCATCCTCAAGCCTGGAGAATGGATGCTCTCTCCTTCAGCTGGAAATCTCTAACAATCTATGCATTCCCACCTCTACCATTAATGACCAAGGTGTTACTGAAGATCAAAGCAGTACAACCGAAAGGCATTTTGATAGCTCCAGACTGGCCAAGACAGCACTGGTATCCATTACTAAAGAGCATAACTCACACCAAGCCATGGCCCCTGCCTCAATAGCCTCTGCTTCTAACTCAGCACAATTACAGGACTGTTCATCCCAACCTGCAAACATTACAGCTGACAGCTTGGAGGGTTCCATGACTTCTCCCCATATCTCTCTCTCCAAAAAAGTTCAAGAGATCTTACTGGAAGCACGCAGACCTTCCACCAGAAAAACTTATTCAGCCAAATGGAAGAGATTTAACATCTGGAATGCCAACAAGGGTCAGGATGCATCAGTAATGAGCATCCCACAAATACTAGAATACTCGGCAGAAATGCTTCACAATGGCCTTTCATATTCTTCCATAAAAATACACTCTCCAGCAATTTCAGCAAAATACAACTGTGATCCACCTGTGTTTTCACATCCTTTGCTAAGACAGTTTCTAAGAGGGATAAAGAATATCAAACCTCCCAGAAAACCACCAGTGCCTGCATGGGATCTCAACTTCGTCTTGGAAAAATTAACTCTACCTCCTTTTGAGCCAGCAGCATCTTCAGAATTGCAATTTCTCTCCTGGAAAACAGTTTTTATGTTGGCAATTACCTCAGCAAGAAGAGTCTCGGAGATACAGGCCCTCATGGCAGTACCTCCATTTCTCATTTTTCATCAGGACAGAGTTTCTTTATGAACCAATCCTTCATTTATGCCAAAAGTAATATCCAGGGTGTCTCTAAATCAAGCAATTCACCTGCCTACTTTCTTTCCCAACCCTCAAAATAAAGGAGAAAGGCTGCTGCACACTTTGGACATACATAGACAATTGCGCTACTACTTGGACAGAACAAAGGCCAACAGAAAGTCTGACCAACTATTTGTAGCTTACGCTGCTAGAGTACAAGGAAAGGCAATTTCCAAACAAACAATTTCAAAATGGATTGGACACTGCATCAGATTCTGTTACTCTTTCCATGGAAAAGGTGTGCCAGCCAATATCAGGCCACACTCCACCAGAGCTATAGCCACCTCCACAGCCTTTCTAAGAGGGGTGGCTACAAAGGACATTCTAGAAGCTGCTACATGGAGCTCTGTGCATACATTTTCCAAACGCTACAACCTGCCTTTATATTCCAGATCCTGAGCAGGCTTTGCTTTGGCAGTCCTGCAGGGCATTTTAGCTACACCATCCTTATCTTAGATCCTACCACCCCCAGCTTGGCTATGGTATTCAACCCATATGTCAGGACTGCAGTTGCATTCTTGAAGGACATAGTACAGTTTTGTACCTACCATAAATGTAGATGTCCGATAGATATGCAACTGCAGTCAGGTTTTCCCTCCCTCCTACCCCTCTGTAATTCTCCTTTTTGGGTCCACTCCCCCTTTTTTCAAATTAGCTGGGGACTTCTGTTATGGTGTATCTGTTTATTACTGTTGTGCATGTCTGGAATTTTTTATCCATTCTCTAAATTTAGCCTTCCTTGGAGGGCACCTGGCATCTGGGGCAAGAAACACTGAAGAAGATGGCGTCGGCTGATGCTTTTATACCCCAGCTGCTCTGACGTCGGGGAAGAGGCAACATCAGCCGACGCCGGACCCAGACTTTGGAATCCGGCCGACCGAAGGGCTGCCTGAGGCAGGACAACCCATATGTCAGGACTGCAGTTGCATATCTATCGGACATCTACATTTATGGTAGGTACAAAACTGTACTTTATATTCTTTGGACAAATTTAAAAATATTGAATGTGATTTAGTGTATTTAAAGGAATGTTTACAGGTTGTTAAATATCCTAATGGGGTGAAGGAAGGTTCTGAGTTTCATACTGACCTTATACACATCTTTGACAAATGTGGATTGGACATAGGGTTTTGTGAGCTTTGGAAGAAAAATTTCTCTGTTTTTTACCTAGTTTTTAGTTTAATTGTTAACGAGTGAGTGTTGTTCCCTTTGGTAGTTAATTTAGCTAATTTTAGTTGCTAAAACCTTGTATTTTTTCAGTTACTCTAGTCTCCCTCTTGCTGTGTCTGTGAAGGTTTGTTTGGGTTAGGCTCTTTTCTACAGCTATGGCAGAGGCCCGTAAACTTTCTTTTCTAAATGCACTGAGTGTGGCCATAAGCTATCACCGGCAGATGGCCACACTCGGTGTGTTATCTGCCTTGGGGTTGATCATCTTTCTTCGGGCTGCACAATTTGTGCAGCCTTCAACCCCAGGGCTTTGAGGGATAGGAGGTCGAAGTTGATTCTGGTGGGACTTCTGCCCCCGGACCTGGCTTCGTCCTCTTCTCCCTCGGCGGCACTGGCTGCTACCACAGCAGCGCCGCCTTCCATCCCTGCTCCCCTGGCCGGGACTCACCCTCCCACCGAGGCTCAGGAGGAGAGGGCATCTAGAAGGGAGAGAAAAAAGGACAGGCACCATAAGCGGCGAGCCGAAGTTTCCTCTTCGGCTCTGCCAGCGAAGCAGCTAGTCTCTCCTAGGGCCTCCGGGCCTTCTCCTTCCCGGCTCCATTCACCCTGTTTTTCCCCGGGGCCGGAGGAGGAGGAGACCCAGTCGCCTTCGAGGCGTCACTCCAGGCCTGCCTCAGTGGCCTCGTCAAGATCTACAAGAAGCTTGGCATATGCAGATATGGACTGGATGATGCGTAGGTTTCTCCAGGCCCAACTGCAGATGGGAGTGATCCTGCCTCCCCCCCCCTACGGGGGGGGCTCGACCCCCCCTTTTTCAACCCGATTGCACCTTCTCCAACCCACTTCCGGGGTTCAGAGCCAGGGGAGTCTCGGCGCCGATAGTACACCTTTCTTTGGCTCCGACCATACCCTCGAGCTTGTCGGGTCCCTTTTTGCATCCGAGCTCTCGGAGCCATGAGCTGAGCTTCGGATCCGGATGTGTTAGTGTGTCTTCGGCTCCGTCTTGGTCGGAGCAGACTGGCCCTTCAGATCTGACTGCATCGGCGCCGGCCCCGATCTGCACCTCGGATCTGAAGGAGCTGCTCTCGGAGCTTAGAGAGAGCAGTTCTCCTTCAGCATTCAACGTTGTGGAGAGGGTCTTGTCGAGGGACTCGAGGCCCCAGGCTCCTGCTGCGGTTCCACCCATCACTCCCTCTCAGACGGGCCTACCTTCCATCACCCGGCCCCAGGGACAGCCTGCGCCTACGTCCCAGATGGTTCCCTCACAGGAACAGGATGTGGTTGGTGAGGCATCCTCAGACAGCCCCCCCGAGGAGGTTCCTCACAAACGTAAGTGCAAGAGGAGGCACTTGGACTCACCTGAGTCCCTGACAGAGGACACAGACTTAGAGGAAGGGGAAGGTTCCCCAAGGTCACCCCCAGAGGACGTCTCCTTGAGAGACATTATGGAAATGCTTCATATTAGAGGGGGGTGGTCAGCCCAAAAGCCTTCCTCCGATGAGTCTGTGTTTCTGGAGGCGTTTGACACAGGCCCATCTACCTCTTGGGTGTCCCCTCCCGCCGATCCCCTGGTAGACCTGATCACTACCAGGGCATGGAAGGAACCGGACACTGTGGAGCCCATACCAAAGAGACCTGACAAAATTCTTAGCCCTCTCACAGATAGGATGGTTTGGAGCAAGGGTGCTCCAGTAGATGCCATGCTGGTGGCGGCTGCCACCAAGAAGGAACTGGCCCAGGAGAGTTCCTCGGTCCATCCTCCTGACAAGGAGTCTCGGACGATGAACCGCACAGGGAAGCGGATGTTTGCTTCAGCCACCTTCTCTGTAAGGTCGCTTAACTACATGGCACATGTGATACGACTCCAGCGGGATTTTATCAAAAAATACGCAGGGTCGTCCCCAGAGTCCATGTTGGCCGAGGATAAGAAAGTATTCTCAGCCCGAATGGCCACTCAAGTCCATTTCGAACACATCTATGCGTCTCCTTTCCCATGCCACAGAAGGAGTCGCTAGAGCTAGCGGAGCGGGCATTGTCTTACGGTGACATGCTTGGCTCCACCTCTGCGACTTTGCGGAACCCTTCAAGGTGTCCTTCGCAAATGCCCCTTTTGACGGTTCTTCGTTTTTTGGCAAGACCGTCCGCAACATGCTGGTCCAGAGCAAGAAAGATGGGAAGACGTTGTCTACCGTCGGGATCCGCTTCTCGGCTCCCCAGAGGTCCTTCTCCAGGAACCAAAGGGGATAAAAGAAGATGTGGTTACGGAAATCTCAACAGTCCCATTTCGCTCCGGACCCCTCATCCTTCAGAGGCAGAGGAGGACAGGGTGGACGCCGGCCCAGAGGCAGAGGGGGACCGAAGAACTTCGGGTCGAGAGAACCTTTTTCGGATCGGCCCGCGCAGCAACTGTGAGGGGTTACCCGGCTGCTCCACTCTGGAGGCAGTCGGGGGGTGCTTCTCGAGGCACCTAGCAGTTTGGGAGTCAATCACAATGGATCACTGGGTGCTTCGAATCATATCCAGAGGTTACACTATCCCTTTTCTGAATCATCCTCTCAGACTCCGGAGCCTCCCCGATATCCCATCCAATCAGAGTGAGGCAGCAGCCGCAGAAATAAAGCAGCTGCTAGAAAAAAGAGCAATCCAGCCCGTCCCCCAAGACCAGTCCGGATCAGGCTTCTACTCAAGGTTATTTTTGGTGCCAAAAAAGACGGGACTTAAGACCAATCCTCGACCTGTCCCTTCTGAACCTAGCAGTTGTCAAAGAAAAATTCCGGATGGTCACCATTCAATCCATTCTCCCACTTCTACAGGAGAATGACTGGATGTGCTCTATAGACCTCAAGGATGCGTACTACCACATTTTGATGGACAGATGATCCAGGAGATTTCTCTGCTTCCGGCTGAGAGCCAGTCACTATCAGTTCAGGGTCCCTCCCTTTAGTCTCACCACAGCCCCCTGGGTGTTCACCAAAGTGATGGCAGTTGTAGCGGCCCACCTGAGGCTTCAGGGAATTCAGGTCTTTTTGTACCTAGATGACTAGCTCCTCACCGCCCCCACCAGGTATCTACTCTGTTCAGCCAGGAATTACTTCCTTCACTTGGCCTCTCATCTGGGAATTTCTATCAATCTCAAGAAATCCTCCCTTCAACCAACTCAGACTTTAGATTTCATAGGGGCCAGACTAGATACAAACCTGTTGAGGGCCTTCCTAACTCCAGACAGGCTTCGAACTTTGACATTCCATGTGATGGCTCTCTTACAATGCCCAGCCTCCCCAGAAGAACTGGTCCTGAGGGCACTAGGTTCCATGGCGGCTGCCATCAATCTTTCACCATTGGCTCGTCTGAACATGAGGGTCCTGCAATGGACATTGCAGGTCCAATGGTCCATCCTGCAACATCCGCTAAGTACGGCTATCCCCCTCAGCAATGCTTGCAAGAGGTCCATACTCTGGTTGATCCAATCCTCGGATCTCCGGGAAGGGCGCCCTTTTTTGATGACCCCACCCCAAGCCACAGTGACCACGGACGCTTCTCGCCTTGGGTGGGGGGGCATTGCATGGGCAGAACCGTCCAAGGCACGTGGACACACTCAGAGACTTTGTTGCACATCAATGTCCTAGAGATGAGGGCGGTGCTTTTAGCGTTGCAAGCACTCCAGGCCCTTCTTCCCTTAGGGACAATTGTGATTCAATCAGACAACATGTCAGTAGTCTGGTATATCAACAAACAGGGGGGAACCAGATCCTACCCACTGTGTCGAGAGGCCATGAGAGTTTGGGAGTGGGTGATCACCACCAACCGCTTTCTCATAGCAACGCACATTCTGGGTCAGTCCAACATTTTGGCAGACAAGCTGAGTCGAACCATCCTCTCACCTTACGAGTGGTCTCTGAACCCGAGAGTAGCGAAGCAGATCTTCAAGTGGGGTCAACCTTGCTGCGATCTTTTCACGTTGCCTTCGAATGCAAAGTGCAGTGAGTACTTCGCTCTACTTCCCCCACCAGGGGAACCTCCCAGAGATGCTCTAGTCCATGCTTGGCCATCCGGTCTACTTTATGCTTATCCACCTCTTCCTCTCATGGTAAGATTCTTGCAGAAAGCTCGATGGTTGGGGAGCAGAGTGATCCTCATAGCCCCATTCTGGCCTCATCAAACATGGTTCCCTTGCCTATGGTCTCATCTGGTTAATCCCCCATCGATTCTGGATCCCACTCCGGATCTAATTTCTCACCCCCTGGAGTTGACAACTCCAAACCTGGGCAACCTCAAGCTCACGGCTTGGTTGATCCAGTTCCAATCATAGCTAGGACTCCTGGTATCTCTTCTTCCGTTAAAGCTATTCTAGTAGCTGCTCATAAACCTTCTACCAGAAAGGTCTATAAGAGCAAATGGAAAAGTTTTTCGATCTGGGTGGAACATAGACATATGGATCCCTTTACAGCCCCAATAACAGCTGTATTAGAGTTCCTGTTGCACTTATTTGATCAAGGTGCCAGCTCCTCTACCGTCAAAGTCCAATTAGCAGCAATTTCACACTTTCATGTGGGAAGTGATCTTGGTTCTTTAGCTTCCTCAAAGATCTGCAAGACCTTTGTAAAAGGTACTTTCCTATTAAGGCCTCCCGTGAAGGATGCAGTTCCTCCGTTGGCTTTAACCCTTGTTCTTCAGGCTCTTACTGGCCCCCCCTTTGAACCTGCAGCTTCGGTAGACCTTAAATACTTATCTTGGAAGACGGCTTTTCTCATTGCCATTACTTCAGCTAGAAGGGTTTCAGAGCTTCAAGCCCTTTGTGCCAAACCCCCACATCTGGTCTTCCATAAAGATAGAGGTTCCCTCAGGACCAATCCGTCCTTCTTACCTAAAGTCGCCTCCGAGTCCAACATTAATCAATCTATCAATTTACCAGTGTTTTTCCCGAATTATCAAAACAAGGGTGAATACAAATTACACTCTTTAGATGTCCACAGACAATTGAGGTTCTATTTACACAGGACTGCTGGTCATAGAAAATCTGAGCAACTCCTTGTATCCTTTGCTAAACCCTTTTTGGGCAAACCGGTGTCAAAAGCTACATTGTCCAGATGGATTTCACAATGTATACTTCTTGCATATAAGAGTTCTGGCCGACCAGAACCTGTCGGAGTTCACGCCCATTCCACTCGATCAATTTCAACTTCTGCTGCCTTTTGGTCAAGGGTGTCCTCGGATATTTGTTCTGCAGCCACTTGGGCTTCATCCCATACCTTTATTACACATTACAAGCTGGATTTAATTTGCAGAGGAAGGGCATCCTTTGGCTCTGCAGTGCTCCAGAATATTCTTCCATGAGGACCTCCCAAGTTTAGGTAGCTGGGGACTCTGTCCCACAGGTTGATGAACAAATGAAGTTAACTACTTCAGATAAAGAAGTTATGTACTTACCATAACGTTCCATCTGAGTAGGTAACTTCATTTGTCAGCAACCAACTCCCCCCTCCGTCCCCCTAACCTGTAATTCGTCCCTTTAGGACCTTGTGTTTTCTGTACCAGATGACATCAGGTTAGGATGTTTAGTTGATCTTGATTGTACTTGTTTATAAGGCTAAGCAAACTCGATCTGAGGAAAGAGAAGGATGGCAGGGGGTTATGGGTAAGAGGGAGGAGCTTGGAGCTCGGATCGTAGCTGAATAAAGCTGCTGGCTCGGATCCGATACCCACAGGTTGCTGACAAATGAAGTTACCTACTCAGATGTAACGTTATGGTAAGTACATAACTTCTTTATATTGTTTATTTGATTCTATTCCACATGATATAGGGCTATTGTGGCTCGAGAAATGTATGATGAATAATGATGGCTTCACTCAACATGATTTTCGTAATTGTTTATTATTAATGGAAATAGTTCTTCATAACAATTTCATGCTTTATGAGGGTGAGATTTTTCGACAAAGAAAAGGGATTGCCATGGGGGCAAAGTGTGCACCAACATATGCAAATATCATTCTGACATGGTGGGAAACAAAATTTGTATTTAATAGTGAATTTGCTAAATGTTGGAGCTTATATAGGCGTTTTTTGGATGACATTTGCATATTTTGGACAGATAGCATGGATAGATTCTTAGAATTTTTGTCCTACTTAAAAGGAACCACTAACTTCTTGGATTTTACCTACGACGTTAATAGTCATGAACTGATATATTTGGATATTTCACTTCACAAGTTCGAGAACTAATTTTCCTCTAAGGTACACAGGAAAAATACTTTCTCTAATTCCTATCTCCATTTTACCAGTGGTCATCCATTTTTCAAAAGAAAAATGTATTAAAAGGCTAATTGGTTATGATTAGTTGGATGATGTCACAGGACAGTGATTTTAAAACAGAGTGTGGTTTTGTATGTGACATGTTCAAAGAAAGGGGTTATCCAGATAATCTAATTCATGACATCACTGTTGAGGTGGTGGAAGGAAAAAAGGAGAGGTTTGCCCCTATTTTGGGGAAAGATGAATCCATAGTTTCAGCTACAGAGAATAACCTCAGGACTAACTGGGGAAAAAAAGCTTATGTTATGGACTACACTGGTGATTCTGGAGTCATTAAGCAGGTTATAACCAGGGAATGGGACAGATTTAGAGAATTTTCGGATTTGGATATTGCACATAAAGAGACTCTAAAATTTATATATAGAAAGGATATGAATATTAAGAATTTATTTGAGTTTGGGAAGAGCTCAAATCAAAAAAGGTAGATCAGGAACAATGGGAACTTTTAAATGTGGGACCTGTTCACAGTGCCCATATATACATAACAAATCCTGTACCGAAGTACCAAATAGGAATAAAATTATAAGTATGAGTTATTCCAACTGCAATACAAATGGAATTGTTTACTTAGCAACTTGCCAGATTTGTAACTCATTTTATGTAGGGAAGACGGAAAGGAAATTAAAACTGAGAATTTCTGAACACTATTATGAAATAAAAAAACAAAATGTTAATACTACTTTATTCCGTCACAAACATGTGAACAGGCTTCCTTCACATTCTTTGTTTTAGAGGTTGTACCCAAGGAAATCAGAGGGGGTATGAGGGAAGCCAAATTAGAATATTGAGAATTATTCTGGCAGATTTTTTTGGAAGCTACTAAAATCCCCGGCTTGAATGACATGTTATCCATTTTTCCAGTGCTCAAGTTAAGGGCTGCAAAATTGAGATTTACCACCAGATGGCAGCCTTAAACATTCAATTCTATTTAAATGAGGAAAGCTCATAATGGATGGTTTAAATATTTTATATTTAACAGTTTTTATAATACACTGTTTTAAACAATTTTAATCTTTTAATGTATCATGTTTTAATTATTTATTGTTATTTGTTGTGATCTAATATAGAAGTATAATAGTGGTTTATTAACCAACATGTTTTTTATACATCACAGTATATATATATATATATATATATATATATATATATATATATATATATATATATATATATATATACCTGTAATAAATTTTACAAGCATTTGACCTTGCACACATTATAAAGGGAATACTCTTATTGGATAATGACATAACAGATGATTAGTTTCGGAGTCAATAGGTTTACATAAAAGCATTGAATTTTTAACAGAGGGTATTTGCATCTGAGGAAGGTGTACGAAAATGTATCAAGATGTGCAGTGTTAATGCAACTTGTTCTTTTGTTTTTATCGCCTGTAAAGTGAAAATAAAACTGTTTGTCTTAAATTGGACTCGGGCCCTTATTTGGCATTCCAGTGAACTTTTACATTGGTTTTGGTGTGGTTTCAGTTCGCTTTTCATCTCATTTTGTTTTGTGATCTTTAGGATCTTGTTGCTTTCACCAGTCTTTTAGCATAACCCCATAATTCTCAAATGAGCTGAGTGCACCCTTACAAATTGGGATGTCTATCAGTCCCTTAATATCATAACTGGGGTGAAATGAAAAATATTAAGCTTAAAATTATTAATAATTGCATTCCTTGAAGGGGTAATATACTGATCCAGTAATAACTGAAATTCCACCACACAAAATTTTATGAAAATCCTATATATATATATATATATATATATATATATATATATATATATATGTATATATTACCAAGATCCTTAATAAGAATCTCAAGGGAGTGTTGTGTCCGTGGATTTAAAATTCTCTTATCCATTTCTGACTTTCTTCATCATTTACACGTACCTCCAGTACACATATTACATCAGCCTTTAATTTATGGAAACAGGATGGGACCAATTTTTTTTTAAATTTATCTCATGCTAAATGCTGACTGAGATAAACTCAGGTAAAACTGATTCTATTTTCTATTGCCATAAAGATGACTTTTACTAACATGCAATAAAGACTGCACTTAAATGATGGTAGGGGACACAGACAAAGGGAAAAAAACAAATCTGGTAAAAACAGCAAATTATAAATAATAGCGTTATTAGTCATTTTTGGCCTGAACAAGAAGACTAAAAAATAGCTCTAACTAGAAAATGAAACCACCTCCTGAGAACCAACAACAGATTAAATGAAATAATAGAAATGATAAACAAGAGTAAAGACTCCAAAACAAAAAGTAGTACAGGGTTGAAAAGAAAACATAGATACAAATGGAGGATTTGGGATGAGAGAGTTACAAATGACATAAAGGGAGATGTTAATAAAAGGAGACTTCCACAGACATGGAAATAGAGTGCCAAATTAAGGAAAGAAAGAGAGGAACATATATTGACAATATTGTCTTTAGAAAAAAAATGTAATGAGAAGGACATATTGTAAACCCTGGTAAAGGCTGACCATTGTCCACTATTTTTTAGTATTGTTAACTGATAAAAGTGCATGGGAATTGTGTATAACACAAGAACAAGAAAACAGCATCCAGGGTATAAGAGAAGTACACCATGCATGAAGACCTATAAACAAATAAATGCTATAATAAAGTAGCTTGATAATAAAAAGTAAAACTAAGACCTTTCCTTAGCTTTACATATGTGATATATTTTCAATCCATGTACCTTTTATAACCTTTACAATTGAAGGTGGTCACATTTTCCAGATCATTTACATTTTGAACTAACTCTATCCTCTCCTTTTAAATGAAATATGTATGTAACTGGAAACGAGAAAAAACTCAACCCAAGCATGCTGTCCCTGATCAATGCTTTTTAAGACTATTATTTGCAGACTCTATCAATCACCCCTTTAGATATTCATTCTCTTTTTGTAATGGCTACATCTTCATTCCTCCCGTCACTGCTATACCTTCAAAAAAACTGGGAGATTATGTAATTTTCAGATGAAGGAATATTTTGTTCTCCCTTGGGTGATGTCGGCAATATATTAATGGTATTAATCACAAAATAACATCCACAGAAGGCACTCCAGTCAAGGAAATATTTATTTAGCACTTTCGTCCAAAGACTTCATCAGAATAAAATGACAAAATGTCAACCAACCTTATATACTGCTCTACACACTCAAACAATTAAAATCTAAAAACTTTAGCAGGGCAACTTTTAAAGCAACATTATACAATATAACACATATACTTATAAAAAGCACAATACAAATACTATCTTTGATTTCAGGATGCTTATCTGCTTGTAACCTAAGCTGTGAAAAAGTTTCTCTCCTCAAAGCAATTTTTTTATAACCACCACCCCTTACATCCCTAGGAACTGAGTCTAACACAAAAAAATAAACAGTTTGAAATCTACACATACAGTAGAATGTTTATAAAAGAGCACTGTTGGTTTCACAAAGTTTAATACTATACAGATGTTCCTTTATTCTCACTTTTAATTTTCTTGTAGACATACCTATATAAAAAGACTGGGCAGCTAGAGCAGATTGCAATATAAATAATACCAAAGGAATCACAATTAAAATAACTGTTACTTATAATGAGCTTATTAATGCAAGAAAAATACTGAAGAACCCTGCAAAATAAAATAGCACATATTACAAAAACTATACTTATACATGCTAGGATTTTTTCAGTCTTAGCAGTCAAGGCTATAGTGTTGCCTGTTTCTAAATATTGTTTTATAGGCAATATAGCTTCTTAGCTACAAACCTAGGTTCATTACCTACTATTTTAATGCTATTCCAATCAGTCTTAAAAATATTCCAGTTCTGAATAAGAATAGATCTAATAACGGAAATATCTACAGTCATGTACAGACAAAATCTATTAGTATAACCTTTGTCTGTCTTAATACTGGAAACAGTGAAACTAGCAGCCTGTTCTTATTAGGCATGCCAACAGACAATATAGGTGGAAATTTAGCATTCCTTTTTTCTACAATTTCATCCACTTCAGCCTTAAGAACATTATAACTATAACCCCCGTCCATAAAAATACTATTATTTCATGAACTGTATCCAAAGAAATCTCCTGATTAGTAGTCAGCCTTGAGGCGCTGATCATCTGCCCCAGGTACATTTTTCTTCATGTATGGTGGGTGTTTACTAGAAAAGTGCAAATAGTTGTTTGCAAAACATTCCTTCCTATAAACATTACTTGAAAAAGTCTTATTACTTTTGTTCCATTGTATGGCAACATCCACAAAATGTACATCAGTGCCTAAACAGCCTATGTTAAAGTCTAAAAACTCAGTAGTATCACTAAGATTTGAAACAAAGGCTGTAACAGCATCTAAGTTAGCATCAGTAATAAAAAAATACATAATCTGCAAATCTATAACATTTAGTTACATGGGTTTTAAAGAAAGACATATTATGCAAACATTCTTTCGCCCACTACCCCATGACAATATTTAAGAAGGAGGGACCACTGTCAACCCCATCACAACCCTCTTCTTTGGTGGTAAATCTGACTATTAAACATGAAGAAATTATTTTCAAGCATAACTTCCATACGTTCACAAATTGTACTTGTATCACTAATACAAGAGCTAAATTTCATAAGATACAGTCTCAAAAAATCAATAAATTCTACCCATAGTATGCTAGTGTATAAAGACTTTAAATCTAAGGTGAACATATTAATATCCACTTTGTCAATATTTAACCTGTGCAAACCATCCAAAAAATACCACAAGTCTCTTGTATAACTGTTTAGTTTTTGGACGAGGTGATTTAAAAAAAAAATCTAAGACAGAGATGTGTTCAGTGACACTGTCTAAAGCAGGCACAAAAGGCCTAAAAAGCAAATTATATGTCCCACTGTGAAGATTAGGAATCCCAAACAAAATAGCCAGCCTGGGATGTTTAACAAATAAGAACTGAAATATTCATAAATAATACAACAATTGCTAAGTAAATACAATGATATTATGTATGTACCGATATCTTTCTTTAACAAAATACAAAGTAATCTTCTCATTTTCCTGAACATCATTCAACATTTTTTCAATCTCAGTAACAATCACACTGATAGATTAAAACAAGGCCACTACCCCTGTCAGCATGAAGCACAAATCAAACATTTTAGACAATTCAAACAAGGCCTTTTTCTCCTGGCAGTTTAAATTGTAGTATTTATTCACAGATTGATTTTGAAACATGCATAAAATATCCTTCTAACATAAATCATAAAATAACCCCACCAAAGCTGGTAATGGGGGATTAAATGTCCTCTTCTTTTTAAAAGGACAAATAACATAATCAGCAGAGTCATATGACAATTTCCTGCAAAATAACTTCAAGTCAACTGTTTGGCTTAAATTTGCTCCATATGAAGGTACAAAAGACAAATATTTCTTAAGAACTGCAATTTGCTCAGTATTAAACAGTTCCTGAGTAAAATTATAAATATCAGCTAACATAGTACATTGTCCAGAAAATAAAACAGAAGTTGCAGAAACACTTGTTTTCAATGACTCCTATTCCAAGGTCTCTTCCTGCCTCTGTTGGCACGCCATCTCTGTTCTTTGAGTTCATCCGATTGGGAGACTGAAAATCCAACGAATTCTGAGGACTGGCCGACCTGCCTGCCAATCTTTCTGATCTCCTGGGCCCTTCTTGAGAAAAAAGTAGGCACTGCAGTAGCTGCAGTAATTTGTTCCAAAGAAGAATGCTCCATATTTCCAGAGTTCTCATTAGAAGAAGATTTAAAACCAGAAACATTAGAAGAAATAGTGGTTGAACAATTTATTACAGCTGAAGGATTACTGACATTGTCCACCAAAATGCTATCAATTGTTTGCTCTGCTGTTTCTTCTATATTTAAACCTTACTTAGTTGGCATTTAGACCTTAATGAGTCTAGTTACTAGTTTCTCAGTTCCTAAAGTTTATACATTGATATAGGGTCTGATGGCTATTGCTCCTTGTGAACCGATCTAGTGTATTTTTTATTTGTATTTACAGTAATCCATTGATGGGAGTGAGTCTTTGGCATATCACTACTTCAAGAATATTGATAATATGGTGCTCTATCCCCTAACAGAATGTATAAAGGCCAACAATGTTTAATTTTCATACCAACAAGGATATTTAGTCAGGTGCAACCACTAGCAGCCTCTCAGTCTAAATAAATGTTCCATTACATACACACCAAAACAACATACAGGATTCTTAAACTGACTTAACTAAGATTTAGAAACTAAGATACGAGCAGTAGCATTGTCACCAAGAAAAGAAAGTTGCAGTCTTACTTGGAAGAAATAAAAAGTCCTTGTTCTAATCCCCATGAATATTCTGGGTATCTGGTCTCCCTTATCCATGCCACTGTTACTGCCAGTCCAATAATCAAAATCATTCCACTTTTACTCACAAGCCAAGAAGGATGTGGAAAGTACAGAACTCAGGCGATACACACCAGTGGGCTATGGGCTTTCTACCTCAGAATACCACCAGCTGTGGATACAGACCTAGATTCAGACAAAAGTATTCAGTTAAAAAAAAAAAGTTTAACTTTTTTGCCAGTTACAGCACTTTTAATTCAATGTGAATTCTCTCAACTGCTCTCTTCTCCTGCATGTTGTCTCTGTGTCCTGCTATGTATGACATATGCTCCCATTTGCATACAGCTCTGCAGTATATAAATATACTACTTTGCCTTTAAGTTATTGTGTTTCTAGTTTGTAATTTTATAGAAGAGGTCATGTCCTTGATGGTTTCCAATCTCTCCTTCTAGGAAAACAAGGTCTTCCCTGTTTGGACAGTCTGGGTGCAGCCAGAGTGCGAGACATGCATAGTCTGACCTGTAAGGACCTAACATCAGGCAGTAGGGTAGTGGCACTATGGAATGCACATGTTAGCAGTACTGCTTATTTATAAGAAATCTGTGCAGGGTCTTGCAATGGCATGAAACCTTGTTCCTTAAGGGTAAGCTTCCACACCTGCCAGGACAACTTATCAAAAGCCATTATGCACATCAAAAGCCATTATGCACATCAGATGTGTGGGCTGTTCCTAAAAAGAGTCAAGAAAACTCATGGGCAAAAAAGGACTGAACAATACAGGGGTTGTGTGTGTCCTACTTGTGTCATATTTAAAGTCATAGGATGGGCCAAATGGAGGTATGCATCCCAGTGTCTGAGAAGAAGGCACGATTCAGAACTGTACAGAACTGACACTATCAGAAGAGAAAATCCCAACTACTGACTGCATAATACCTCAGAAGTTATACCTACCATTTATGCAGCAAAGTCTTAATTTGTTCAAATGATGGCTTTATAAAAATGGTGGTGTATAAGATAAAAGTCATAAGCAATAATTACAAACTTTTATTTCACTTTTCAAATACAGGCTTCTAAAATAATTTCTATACTTCTCAAATTCTAACCACTGTATTTTGATAGTTCATTTGCTACATACATACAAATCATCTTGCAGCCCTGATAAACAGTTCTTCCAGATAAATGATTCAGCCCACACTAAGTCCCCATTTCATAAAATGTTTGTTTCATGTAACCATGTTGCAAACTACAGTTAGCTGCATATGTTAATGGTGTACAATATGTAAAGCTGCATAATTCAACACTTTTAGTTGATATGTAGATTTTGACATAAGCTTGCTTTTTTATTAAATTACATGTATTTCTGTTTAACGTAATATATTTTTCTACATAAACTAATTCACTATAATTAGTAGTGCACTTCATTATCTGGCTTTTATCCAAATGATACAGGAAGTTCAGCGAACAGCTCACAACCTCAGTTCTGTATCACAGGTGTCAGACGTGCATAATAAATTCCAAGATTCCAAACACAACTCAAAAACACTGGAGAATAGGCACCTCATAAAAAAAGTCAATTCAACTTGTATCCACATATAAAACTTTAATGTTAATACAAAAGCCACAACTTCCCTGTAAGATACAGGCCTTCATCAGGTCGGTCCAATCAAATCCAAGTCACAATTTAAAGGGGTCTCAACCAATTATTGGCCATCTAATATGTAACTAAATATACTAAATGCCCTCCTTACAGTACATAAAATGTATAAAATAGCTAATGGAAATCAAATGTCGATCAGACTACATAAAAGTAAAGTATAAAATATGAAAAATATAGAAATTGTACAGTGTAATATAAATCTAACACTGTAAAACAAATTCTCTAAATATACATGAAACTTATAGCACATTTCGATATAAAAAAGTCTAAATGTAAAAATGTCAATCTTTTAGTCTAATGTTATTCAAATGTTATATAAAAGAAAGAAAGATTACAAGTGTCCAGTTCTTCATTGACGGGGGTGATAGGTGCTGACTGGGGTTTCTTTTTTGGAGATAAACTCTTGACTAGGCTTCTAAGGGCCCGAGAGCCATTAGCCTAGTAATCTCCTATGATCTTTCACATCATATTAGCCTTAATTAAAAAAAAAAAAAAAACCCTGTTATTGGGCAATGAATCATTGATACCTGGGAATGTGCATGCCTCCAATCTTAACTGCCATAGTAATCCGTTAAATTCTAGAAAATTATCCAAATCTCCTCCACTCAGGGAAATAATCACTCTATCAATAACAATGAATAAGAATCTTTTAAAATTCTTATAACTGCTTAAATGCGGGTGGCCGCAGTGGTGCAGTGGTCAGCATTGCCACCTCACAGCAAGAGGTTCTCCGGTTCGATTTTCAGCTGGGGTGCCTTCTGTGCAGAGTCTGCGTGTCCTCCCTGTGGTCGCGTGGATTTCCTCTGGGTGCTCCGGTTTCCTCCCACATCCCAAAGACATGCAGTAGGTGGATTAGACATTCTAAATTGGCCCTAGGTGTGATTGTGTCAGTGTGTGTGTGCCTTCCGTGGAAGGTTGGGTACCAGGCTGGCAACTCGACACCATAAAACTCCACTGCCAATCATGAGCGGACAGATGATCCGCTGTGGTGACCCCTAACCGGGAAAAGCCTTAAGAAGAAGAAGAACTACTGCTTAAATGCCTAAACAAGGCAGTAGTAGGGTGTTGTTTTCTTTATGTTCTCTAGTAGTTGTTCCCTCATTTGGTCCCTTAATCTATGATTGGTTTTGCCAACATAGAAAGCTGGATATGATGAACAGGCAGCAACATATACAACATGAATGGTATCACAATTATCTCTACCAGGACATGCCAGTATCAGAATTATATCTACCAGGACATGCCAAACAATGATCATAGCTAAATAAGGTTTGGCTAAATGGATTTGGCATATGGTTAAGGTCTTCACCTCATAAACCCAAGGTACAGGGTTTGATTCCAGCCTCAGATTATTGGCTAGGCTTGAAATGTCTCTTCAGGACAATTATTTAGGGTGGAATTTGGCATAATGGTTAAGGTGTTTACCTTACAGACACAAGGTTCAGGGTTTGATTTTCACATGGGGTAACTGGCTAGGCTTTAAATGGCCCACAAGGGTAGTTAGCCTAGTAGTAATCTATGTGTGAATCTGCAATATTTACATCTGCCACACCTGTTCTTCTGATGGGACCGACCTAAAACTGACAATTCCCCAGGCTGCCCCCTCAACCAAATTTTTTATGGATTTATCTTTGTTAAATATAACCACTGATTATCCACTGAACTTTAATTTCATACCCGTAGGAAAAATTCCATAAATCCTTAAAAATGTCTATGTATTAGTAAATACCATCACTGAAGGGCAAAATTAAAGATAGGGATTTTTCCCCCAAAGCAAAATCAAACTCCTTAACAACACTTCCCACCATGCTATTAACTTCTTGCTATCAGTTAACAGAGGTGCCAATCTTGAGCCTCTATTCCTTAGCAATTAATTTTTAACAGAATGAAGTAAAAAACTAGGATACCCCTTATTCTATAAACATACAAAATGAATTGTCTACTTCTTTCTCAAACAGGTAATCCCTAGTAATAAGACCCAACAATCGGACCATTTGGCCCCTTAACAATCTCTCTTTTCTGGTAAAGGGGGTGACAGCTATCAGAATGTAGATAGGAATCCGAAAACTTACTTTTTCTATACAAAGCTGAAGTAAAACTACTTAGAATTCTATCTTTTCCAATGGTCATACCGAGATAATTGAAGTGATATCATACTGGTAAGTAAATTTAAAAAAACTTGTAGTCATTCCTAAGTATGATAAAAAAAACTCTAATAGTAGACTTTCCATACCTTTCCATAAAATCAAAATATCATCCAAAAATCAAAAGTAAGCATGAATTATGGGTTGAAATACTTTATACTATACAATTTTTATATTTTTCATATTTTACTTCTATGTAGACTCATTGACATTTGGTTCCCATTATTATAAGTTTTATGTAACGTAAGCATATTATTTAGCATTCATATTTTATTTACTTATTAGGTGGCCGATGACTGGTTAAGATCCCTTTAAACTGGGACTTGGATTTGACTGGCCCACCCTGATGAAATCCTAGATTTTACAGGGATGAAAGTGGCAAGTTGTCTCTGTTGTGCATTGACTTTTTTATGAGATGCATATTCTCTAGTGTTTTTGAGTTGTACTTGGAATCTTGTGAATTTATTATGCATGTTTAACACCCATGGTACAGAACCGGGGTTACAAGCCATATGTTGAACTTACTATATTGTTTGGTTACTGGCCTGTGTGTGCGCGTGTGTTTTCATCTGGCTTTTCTACATTAAATGTGCAGACAATGCTTGTACTTTACCAAAAACTCATACTATATGTAAAATACAAGAAACAAACACAATCATTTGCTATTTAATTGTGCAGGTTTGCAAAAATAATTTACAAAACTGGAAACAGACCTGTATGACAGTATCAAATTAAGAAAAAATTCTACAGACAGCTGATTCTGCCTGTACCTATGCATCAATTTAAAGTGCTGAAAAGGCTCAGTAAATTCAAAGAAAACGTCTGTTGCCTTCCATTTACTTAAGAACATCAATTTGACTTATTTGTTGTCAAAGGTAATGCTGTCAGGCACATTTCATTTTTTGTTCCAGTTCTTCAGGATTTTCTCAGCTGCAGCTAAGGTGCTGTCTTGCTGTAAATAAATAAAAGAATAATAAGTGAATCACAGGCACTAACAAACTATGATCCAATAGAGATATGAAAGTGCTTCCAAACACCTTGACTTTTTTCCTAAAGAAGATACAGAAAATATGCAGCTCTCCTTTGAGAAAAGATCATATATCCAGAAAGCAGTTTTATACCTGAAAATGTAAATAGCACAGGTGATCTTTCCAGGTACTATAAAATGGCAAAAATTGGAAATTTATGTACTTTTTAAAAAACAACAACAATTTCAGTCATTCATTTGGGCAAATGTCGGCCACCTTTTTTGAACAGCCATTTCTCTGTTCACAAGCAATGTTAATTTACATTCAAAGTCTCTTTCCTAGATCAGATTCCTCACTACGTCATTTTATCTCTCTTTCACTGTATGTATATTATATGTGTGTCTGTGTATCTACACAAGTACATGTTGCTAAAGATCTGATTAAGAGTGGATGTTTTGTCTGAATAGTACTGCAAAAGCACACGGAAAATACATTCACAAACTATGCCTTGCAATTGTCTACTGAATTATTTAAGTATCTGGATATTTAAATTATCGAATAGTTGGCAAAACATTACAAAAATATAAAAAATCTCCTTCTACAATTAGCATGGGAACACAGTGGTCATAAAGACAATCAGTGATACAAAAGTCATTTTTATTATTCAAGCGGAAATAGGTTTGGACTGACAGAAAATGCATTTACATTAGTAATACTATTAAAGCAGTAATCACTTTAACATACTGAGTCATGCTAATTACATTTTCTACTACATTCTGAATCTTAAGAACTACATTTTAAAATCTGGATCAAGTTCACTCCCTCAACAACAGGAAGCGAAAATTTGACTACTAAACTAACTATGTGACTAAGAACCTGCAACTAAAAGCCTAGAGAAAAACTGAGAAGGTATTTAAAAAGGTAATTAGCAGGTACTGTGAGAATGCAAAATGTAGAACTTGATCCTTTATGTAGAAATGGATTTGGAGGGATTATAGAAGGGTAGCAACACTGTAACAGAATTTGTGAATAGAATTGTTAAAACAAGTTTGTTCTCTGTCACTCAAACTTAGAGGTCTTTCCAGGCATACTTGCTGCATTAAGTCTCATCAGCTTCAGGGCTGGCCTTTGGTCAACTGCTGCCCTGGGCAAAAGGACTACACAGTACCCTCCACATCACCTGGTGCGTCCATCCTTGCATACCTACACCATCCAAATTACTGGAAAAGCGCCCCTGCTAGAGCAGTGCCCGCCTAGTTGGCCTATGCCTAACGCTGGCTATGATCAACTTAATGCATGAGAACTATGCAATCAACATTATTCTTGACTTCATGTGAACTTTTAAATGAGAGACTCTAAGGCCCTGCATGAAACAAAAAAATCTTTCTCAAAAATATTTTATGTTGATGCAGAGTTAGAACAACACTGTCATGCATAAAACCAAACACTTCTAATAAATTTTCATATAACCAATGATAAACTATATACTATTTACAGTACTATATATTATAAAAAATGTACTTAAGAGATGGAATCACTGCATAGACACCTAGCTAGTTTGCTATGGCTAATAACAGCAGCATCAATGCATTGATCAGTATTTTAAATACATAATGATGTTTAATAAAATATATATCATTATCCAACAAAATGGAATATTTATAACATGAATAGAATGTAAAAAGCAGCATGACTAAAGATTTTAGATGAAGTCTGAATGAGAAATTTCTGATATTAAAAATAATCTTGCGTTCAAGTTACATCTTGAGAAATTATTTTCTAACACCATGTTTCAGATGATTTATATGCAAATCTTGGTAAAATTTTTTATGTTTTTTATATATTTTCTTCTGAAGCTATTTTTACAAAATTCTTGAAAAATATATTTAAGCAATAACCCATGGCTGGGTGTGGCCAATGCTGGATTTACCCACGGTTGGCTTTGTTTGGTCATTCGGGCGAGCTGGGACAGACAAAATAAAAGGATAATCAGGTACGTTAATGCTCCCTTGTTCATTTGAGGTCTTCCATTTTCTTTTTTGGTCAAAAAAAAAAGAAAAGTAAAAAAAATTATGAGATATACTAATGGGAAAAAGTCTGGGCGACCGGACCTTTTTCCATTGGTATATTCTCGGATTTACAACAGGCATGCTGGGTGGGCTGGCCAATCAGAATATTAATGGACAGTCATTCTATAATAAAGATTTTTAAACAGTTTTGTTTAATGCAATATTACTATAATAGATATACTGTACGAAAGATCTTTGCATATTTAAATTTGACATTTTTCATCATAAATCATTCAATATATTATTGTTTACTTTTTTACTTTGTTTTGAAGAGGACCCCTTATTCTTTTAGAAACAGTGGAGGAACCAAGCTGTCAGCTTGAGGGCCTGTAAGGAAGGGTGGAGTGTGCCCGACTGATGCATCAGCAGATCCGGAACTGGGTCCAGAAGCCAAGGCTGCTCCTGAAGATGGGCCATAGAAATGAGAACCACATTTGACAAGGCCAGTAGAGGGCAATGAGTATTAGCTTGCAACCAAATGATTTTGCTTTCTGAAAAACCTTGGGTATTACAACGGGTGAAAAGCATACAGAAGTCCCAGGGGCCAACTGTGAACAAGTGCATCCCTGGGTGATTGTTCCGGTGGGGGAACTAGGGCGAAATAGCTGCTGCATTCGGCATTGATGGATGTGGTAAATGTTTGCAGCAAGGCTGGCCCCACTTGTGAAAAATCTGGTTTGCTATATCCTGTTTCAGGGACCACTTGTGAGGCATAAGGATAGCCCTGCTTAGCTTATCTGCTATCACATTGGATTTCCCCGGAATGTGACATTGCCACACTCAGAGCCTCTCGACACAAGGTGTAGGATCTGGTTCCACCTTGCTTGTTGATGTACCATACCACTGACATGTCTGTCTGAATTGCAATTGTCCCCATGGGGAGACAGCTGTTAAGTGATTGCAATGCCAGGAGTACCGCTCTCATCTCTAGGACGTTTATGTGCAAGTGGTACTCGTGTTACTGACAAGTCCCATGAACAATCTGTCCCAGAAAATGCTCCCCCCACCCTATCTGGGAAGCGTTTGTGGTCACTGTGGCCAATGGTTGGGGGAAGATGAACGGTCTGCCTATCGTCAGCTGCGTGGACTGAAGGCACCATTTTAGGTCCTTCTTGCAGGTCTCCATGATGAGAATTTCATGGGACATGGATAGATCTTGCATGGACCACTGAGCAAACAGGAGCCACTGTAATAACCTCATGTGGAAGCATGCCAAGGGAGCTAGCATTATTGCTGCCACCATTGAGCCCAGGACTTTTAGAACAAATCTTGCTTGAGTCTTTTTTTCTCCCAATTAATATTGCAACCTGGTGTTGAATGGTCGACACACTCTCCTGAGGCAATTTTGCTATCATGTCTTTGGTGTCTAAATCTGCCCTTATAAATGTAATCTACTGACAGGGCAACAAGGCAGACTTTTTGTAGTTTACAGTGATGCCTAGCTGAGAGCAGAGGCAGATTGGGGTGTCCCTTGTCTCAATTAGTCGATGCTCGATGGTGGCGGTAAGGAGCCAGTCATCCAGATATGGAAACAGCCAGAATCCTAGATGCCTCAGATGAGCCGTGACTACTGCCATGCATTTGTTGAACACCCTGAGGGCTGTGGTAAGGCCAAAGGGCAGAGCTCCGAATTGGCAGTGACTGGCTCCCAAGCCGGAGTGTAGAAATCTCCTAGATTGTCTGTCTATCTTGATATGGTAGTACGAGTCCTGGAGATCAATGGAGCACATCCAATTGTCCTTGCCCTGGAAGGGGAGTATGGACTTCAGCGTCACCATCCGGAAATGGACTGCAGCATCACCATTCGGACCTTTGTCTTCTTGAAAGACTTGAGTCTGCTGAGATCCAAAATGGGCCTCCAGTCCCGGTTTTTTTTTTGGTACTAAAAAAACGTTGAGTAAGTTCCGGACCCAATTTGGTCTGCAGGGACTTCTTGGATGACTCGTTTTCCTAGCAACCTTTGAACTTCTAGGGTTGCTTGTTCCCTTAGCTTGGGTGGTACACCTGGGATGGATTTTCATTTTCTGGGGTGGCATGGAGAAAGGAATACTATATCCCCTGGATATGATTGACTGTAGCCATGTGTCTTTTGTGATGCTTTACCAGGATACTGGGTACAGTGACAATCTGCCCCTGACTGCCTTCAGAGGTGGACAGGTGGGCCTCCTTTCAGGAGCGCTGGCAGGGCCTACCAGAGAACATATCCCTGTTGCCCTGACTCTGCGTACCCCCCTCTGCCATGAGGGCAGCATCTCCCATTATTATTATTCCCCTCTCTACCTCGGGGGGGGGGGAATCACCACGTGCATCAGGCGAAGCTCCCTGGGATTTCCAGAACCACATTTTTCCACCTTTTTGATCTTTGGGATAAGATCTAGTAGGCACAGAAAAACATACTCCCACGGCAGAGTCTTGCCCTCCTGTTCGCACCTGGTGAGAGTCTCTTACCTTGGCCCGAACAACGATGAGCCATCAAAGGGAGCACTGGTAAAGGAGGACGTGAAGGGCTCCACAAATTGACAAAGGCGCATAGAGGAATGTTGCTCGCTCCATCAGCTGCATAGGAAATAAGCCACATGGAGGAGTTAACTACCAAAGATAAGGTCGCAAGCTGAGAAACAGTTCAATCTGCAGCTCCCGCAACTGTAAGATCCTGTAGGGTATCTCCTAGCTCTTTCAGGAGATCCCTCTGAAAACGGGTGAAATGGGGTAAATAATTCAGTGACCTAAGAGTAAAGACCACTGAAGAAAAGGCATGCTTCCTGTATCTGTCCACTGTATGGGACTCTCTGTTCGGCGGATGGACAGAAGTAGAGGTCTGTGCTAATTCCTTCTTACTGACTGCCGCCACCACCATCGCATCAACTGGCATGCCCTTGGGTCAGGAAAGGTTTGTCATCTGGTGCAATTATGAACTTAATGGGCCTCCGTGGAACTGGTTCCATCGATTCCAGAGAGCTCCACGCCTTTCGACTTAATACCCCTAGCAGCGGGTCGAAGAGCAGACACCCCCAAGAGGTGGAGGGTTGGAAACTGAAAGCATCCAGGTACATGGACTCATCTTCAGAAGAGGAAAGGGACTTCCACCCACCCCTCTGCTTGAGGATTTCCAGGATGTCCAAAAATGAGATATCCTCAGATGGGGACCGTGGAGAGCCTTCTGAGTCCTCCAAGTCCGTGTCCGATGTCAGGGACTCAGGGGAGTCCACATGGTTCCTCTTACATGTCCTCTTCTGAGGGACCTCCTCAGGGGGGTGCTCTGGGGAGGTTTTGGAAGGGGGGGTCACCCAATGGGGCATCCTGGGGCATTGGTTCCCTATGCTTAGAATGGAGGGGTGGCGAGAGGGAAGACACGGGCTCCGTAGGGGAAGGAATAGCCAAAGCCGAGGGAGGAGCTGTCAGAGGACAGCACACTCCTCATCACCTCAAAGGTATCACGATCCTGGCCCAAGAGGGTCCCTGGCTCTGAAGAGTTGAGAGTCCTCTCACGCACCGAGGGTGATGGCTCAGAGGCCGATGTGGGAGCAGAGCTCACCTGCGTCAAAGCTCCAAGAGGGAGAATGGGGTCGGACAAGGGTCCGAAGCCGTCCCCCCCAAAGCTAATGAGGGAGTGTCGGCTCCCATATCCCTTAATAGAAGGGGGTATCGAAGAGATCAGAGTGGATGTCGGAACCAAGAGACTGGAGAGGTTTTTGGAACTGACAGTTCCACCACAATGACTTTCATGCACTTCATCTCCGAGATCAAGTGAGTCGAAGGAGGAATAGATGATCCAGGGTGTTGAATAGTAGGCTCCACATCCATACGGGCTGGGCTCGATAAGATTTTGGCAAGAGTTGATGTCTTGACCGAGAGGAGTGGGTGGACGATCTATGAGTGCCCGCCACATACTGGAGAAGTGGTGACTGTGCAGCAAACTGCCTCGGTTCCAAAGGAGGAGACCTAGTCCTTTTGTAACTCCTAGATGGTTCTGAAGACACTGATAAACCACAGGAGATAAAGTCTTGTCGGACCCGAAAGGTTTTGGATCAGATGAAGTGAAAGATTTTTTTCTTTCTGCTTCGATGGCTCCGAGGTTGGAACCAAACAGAGATGTCAGTTTGGAGGATTTTTCTGGTTTTCTTGCCTGATTCCCTTCCACTATTGTGTCCAAAGGGCCCTTTTAATAAGCCTCTCAATATAAGTTTGTTTTTGTGCTCGTGCAGGACTCTGGCGCTGAAAGCATGACAAATGGAACACGAGTCCTGCAGGTCCACCGCTCCCAGGCAATAAACACATCTAGTATGTCCGTCAGTCAGGGACATTTTTTGGGAGCAAGAGTCACACTTTTTGAATCCAGAAGGCTTGGATTCTTTGGGCGCTTCTTTTGGCATTGTTGATAAGCACAAACAGCAACAAGCACAACAAAACTATAGCTACAGGTATAAAGAAAGGAGAAGTATACCCCACTGTACAATAACAACACTATCTAAATTATTTTATATATATATATATATATATATATATATATATATATATAGATATCTATATATATATATATGTTGACCTTCATATTATCGATCACATATAATTGACCAGCCACATCATCGAACCGTTTCCGCGAAACCAGAAATGCAAAACTTTTAAAATGTCTAACAAATGTCAAATTTTGACATATCTGGCCGCAGCACACCTCCACACCAGTGCTACCATGGGTCAAAAAGGGGATGAGATTTTGCTGTTCGGATATGTGGTCTTCAACGTTTTGGACAGTAGCACTTCTGTATTTGTAGAAACGGGGTCGACCATAGTGCGATTGGCATTATGAAGATAAATCTATATGTGTGTGTGTGTGTGTGTGTGTGTGTGTGTGTGTGTGTGTGTGTGTGTGTGTGTGTGTGTGTGTGTGTGTGTGTACTTTATATATATATATATATATATATATATATATATTTTTTTTTTTTTTTTAATTAAAGAAAGTAACGGAAGGTAATGGAAGGGGAGAGCCTCTAACGAGAACTCCCCCAACTGAGGATAGCCTCTAACTTAGACAGCTAACTCCTTAAGCAGAAAAAGGAGAAGGAGGGAATAAGGAGAAACCCTCTAACTGAAGTGAGCCAAAAGCAAGGATGAATCCTCTAACTAAAAACGGATTCGTAAGGGAGGGGGATAGGCCTGAAGGAAAAAACGATGGCCTGAACAACAAAAACAGAGATAGGGATCCTAGAACAAACTACTACTAATCTATAATAAAGACTTCCTTAAAGATTTTAAGATTTTAGCAAAGAATACAATAAGAAAATCAAAACTTAGCCTGAACCAGTCTCTAGCAATCTCGAAGCTTCAAGCGGCAAACGAGATCTGGGTAACTACCGCTAGGCATGATGAGATAGGGTCTAGCCTCGAGCCAGTGGAAGCTCTCGAACATTAGAATACGGCCAAGTCAGAGCTGAGGATCAGCTCCGAACCCAACCAACAAGAAGGAAGGTGCGCTAGAAACAACATAACATTAAATTTTACATTTAATTATAATCCATATTATGTTTGTCACAGCTGAAATGCTAGTTGGTGAGAAGAAAGTTTTATGAATCCCCATGACTTTTTTTTTTGGAAATGAAATTCCAAAGCATTTTCTTTTGAACTAAGGAGAATTGAGCTAGATCAGCTGTTTAACACCCCAATTAATAAGCTATGATTATGACATATAGGTGGAAATATAATATAGGTGACCCTTAAATTGAGAGCTAACATCAATTTTGAAAGAGAGATACACATATAACGAAAAACTTGTGAGATTTTATTTTGCGAGAGTTGTTTTCCTAGATATGGATCCATTAAAAGATTACTGCTATATAACACAATTATTTGTACCAAATTTATGACCAGAGATGAAGCCAATTAACATGCTCTTTTTTCTTCTATGACTAAGTAACATGCTTGATTTGATTCCTAGGCAGTAGATGGTGAAACCTTATTGGGACAGGTCTAAATGTTGAGGGATAGTTGCTTTTACATATGAAACTCGAGTTGATTTTGTGAGCTAAATACATTTTTTAAAGCTAATGGTCATTTTGCTGAAAGGTATGATAGGGATATGGCAATGTGTAGATAAAATATGAAGCAGATACTTTGGTAATATACTGCTTTCAATTATTACAACTTTGAACAGAACAGAAAATTTAAAATCTGGCCATCTATTTATATCTACTAAATTAGTTTATTGACACTTCAAAACGTTATTCTGATATGGTAGTGTTTCTGGGAAAATTATATACCCAAGTATTTAAGGCTAGGTGTAATTGCAATGCCTTGTATATCTAATCTATTCGGGCTGAGTTACACAGTCATGTGATAAGAGAAATGGTACTAATTTGAATACATTAGATTATAATTTGAAACTTTTGAGAAGGACTGAATCACTTTTAGGTTTTTTATACATCTGGAAGTTTTGAGTGCTGCTACTGTTCATAGTTCATATACATATATATATATATATGCATCAATATAAACTTTACCTTCATCTACAAGCAAATACACCACATAGGTTGTAGAAGATAGAGAAGGAAAGATAAACTGTAGAATGACAGGGAGATGGCGGGAGGGTAACCTGGACTGCAACAGTGAATACACTCGAACATCTACATTTATGGTAAGTGTACACAACTGTACTATGTTCTTCGTGTTTCACTGTTGCAGTCATTACATTTGGGTAGAATCCCAAGGCAATGCTAAACAGCATTAGGTGAGGCTATAAGGCCCTGCAGCACTGCAGTAGCAAAGCCTGCCCTGGACTTAGAGTAGAGAGGCAAATGGTAATGCTTTGTAAAGGTGTGAACAGAACTCCAAGTAGCAGCCTCTAGAATGTCCTTGGTTGGTACTCCTCTGAGAAAGACTGCTGAAGTAGCTGCAGCCCTGGTGGAGTGAGACCTAATGCCCTTGGGCACAGGTCTGCCATGGTGTAAGTAGCAGAAACGGATGCAATGGCATATCCACTTTGAAATTGTCTGCTTTGAAATAGCCTTTCCTTCTGATCCTGCAGCATATGACACTAGTAATTGCTCGTTTTTTCTTAGAAATTTAGTCCTGCTAAAGTAGAATCTTAGCTGTCTGTGTACGTCCAAGGAATGCAGAATTCTCTCCCCTTTGTTCTGCGGATTTGGATAAAAAGTTGGCAGATTAATTGTTTGGTTAAGAGCCACACTGGAAATGACCTTAGGCATCAAAGTAGGATTTGTCCTGAGTGACACCCTGTCTGGGTAAAATAGGATAAAAGGCTCTAGAGCCATGAGGGTCCGTAGCTCTGAAACTCTTCTTGCTGAAGTAATTGCTAGTAGCAGAGCTGTCTTCCATGATAAGAACTTTATATCAGCGGTAGCAGCTGGTTCAAATGGAGGCAGGGTGAGCTTTTCCAACACATAATTGAGGTCCCATGCAGGTAATGGTGATCTTCTAGGAGGCCTTAAATTGTTGGCTCTTCTAACATACTGCTTTAGTAAAGGATGAGAAAAGATTGGTGGCTTTGTATTGCAATGAGCCGAAATGGCAGAAGCATGGATTTTGATTGATGAGAAAGACAGGCCTTTGTCAAGCATCTCAGTTAAGTATTGTAATATCTGAGGAATATGCGGTTCTGCTGCATCAGTTCCTTGTGCTTGATTCCAAGCACAGAATCTCTTCCATTTGTCAGCATAAGATTTTCTAGTACTAGGCCTTCTGGCTTCCAAAATGACAGCCATCACAGCTTTACTGAGAGGTGTCGTCTGTATGATTACAGGATTAGCCATGCTGCCAGGTTCAGAGTCTGTAGTTGATTGTGCAGGATCTGATTGTTTTGCTGGGACAGTAGTTTCGGTTTTTGAGGCGAGGTCCAAGCTGGCTATTGAGACAAGTTCCTTAGGATTGGATACCAGTATTGGCACGGCCAGTCCGGGGCAATTAATATCATCTTTGGCGTCTCTTGTCTGACTTTTAGGAGGATCTTGGGTAGAGGAGGAAAGGCGTAAACTGATAGGTTTTTCCAACTGAAGGATAGGGCGTCCACTTTCCATGCTTGTCTGTGATAAGTCCTTGTGCAGAATCTTTTCAGTTGATAATTTTGAGGAGAGGCAAATAGGTCTATGTCTGGGGTCCCCCATTTCTCTGCTATCATGCTGAAGACTTGTGGATTTAGTTTCCACTTGTGAGGCTCCATAAGGTTTCTGCTTAAATCGTCTGCCAGAGTGTTTTGTTTTCCTGGCAGGAATTGAGCTTGAAGATTTATTTGGTAGGTCAAAGCTGTGTCCCACAGTGCCATGGCTAATCTGCAAAGGGGGTACGAGTGTGTGCCCCCTTGCTTGTTTATATACCACATGACTGTGGTGTTGTCCATCTTTATCCGTAGTTGTCCTGGATGAAGCAAGTCCTTGAAGGCTGTTAGGGCATTTTGAACAGCTGGCATCTCTTTCTGGTTGATGTGTAGATGCATTTGATTTGGTGTCCATATGCCCTGAATGCATCTTCCTGCCATGTGGGCCCCCCCCAGGCATAATCTGATGCGTCTGTTAAGGTTTGGCTGGCAGGGGGTAGAGTGAAGGGCCATCCCATATTTTGGTGACAGGCTTTTGCCCACCATAAAAACTCCTGTTGCAGACAGGGGATGAGAGGAATCATTGTTTCCAGACTGTGTGAATGTTGACTCCATAAACTTTTTAGGTACCATTGAAGTTTCCTCATATGCAGTCTTGCATATGGAATTAGTAGGATGCAGGATGCCATGAAGCCCAGAGCCTGCAGAATTTGTCTTGCAGAAGATTGGGTTTTTGTTGCCATCAGTTTGAAGTAAGTAGTCAGTTGTCTTTGTCTGGCGTGAGGTAAGCCATCTGGGCAGTTGTATTCAAGCTTGCACCCAGGAATGTTATATTTTGAGAGGGTACCAGTTGTGATTTATTTTCGTTTATTGTGTACCCTAGGCATGTTAGAAGCCTTTTCACAAATGCCAGGTGTCGTAGAAGAGTGTCCTTGTTCTCTGCTTGAATGAGACAGTTGCCCAAGTAAGGATATATTTGAATACCTCTTTGTCTACAAAACTGCAAATGCAATTACTGGTGCCAGGCACTTTGTAAAGACCCTGGGTGCAGTAGATAAGCCAAAGGGCAGTGCAGAGAATTGGTAATGCATTAAACCAGCCTTGAATCTGAGTTATCTTCTGCACGACTGTGTTATTGGGACATGCAGGTATGCCTCTTTTAGGTCTAAAGTCACCAGCCAAGCATTCTGGCTCAGCATGGGCAGAAGCTGTTGCAAGGTGAGCATTTTGAATTTTGAAATGTCCAGGTATGTGTTCAAAATCGATAAATCCAGTATTGTCCACCAGGCCTTGTCCTTTCTGGGTACCAAGAACAGTCTTGAGTAAAAACCTTGTCCTTTTTCCTGTTCTGGTACTGTCTGAATGGCCCTCATATCCATGAGGGACGTAACCTGTTTCTGTGCCTCTGCCCATTGTTTTTTTTGGCAGATCTGGCCAACCATTTGTCATTGGCAGAGTGTGGAAATGGAATCTGTATCCCTGTGATATGATGTTTAGTACCCACTTGTCCTCGGTTATTAACTGCCAATTTTGAGCAAAAAGTACTAATTTTCCCCCTATGGGTGCTGCCAAAAGATAAGTGCTTGGTGTAGGCAGAGTGAAGTCATTGGGATTGCTTTCTATAGGTTTGCGCTTTATCTCCTCCCGATTTGGAGGTGGATGCGCTCCATTGCTTTGACCTGTATGAGTCTTGAGCCTGTTACCTGGAACCTTTAGGGCATCTATATTTGCCCCTTTGAGCTCTGTCTGACACAGGAAAGGACCATTTTTTTGTAGGCCAGTGTCTACTGAATCTAGGTGGCTGCACTTGTAAGAAATCTTTAACAGTTTGCATAGACTTAGCTTTGTCTTCCATTTTCTTTAAAACCTCTTCTGCCTTAATACCAAGCAGAGAATCATGCTGTAAAGGTGCATCTAGCAATTTAGCCTTAACATGATTAGGCAAATTGTGTTCCTTTAACCAGGCATGCCTCCTAATCACAGATCCACTAACTGCGGCCCTGCAGGAGGCCTCTAAAGAATCAAAACCACATTGCAAAAGTATGCTTTCCAACTTGTTCAGCTGCATGCAATAATTCCTGCAATTCCTTATTTTCTGCACATTCTGAAATCAACATAATTTTCTGTTTCAGCAATCCCATAACATGTTGTTGGTACTTAAGCATATGAAATTGACAGTTTAAGGCCCTAATTGCCAAGGTTGCAGATGTATAAACCTTTTTTCCCCATCTGTCCAGTGCCCTTGAATCTCTGTCGGAGGGGGAAGGGTTTTTTGCTGTTGAGGCCTTAACTCCCTTTGGACCCTGTGAAATAGTTTCAGGATCAGCAGCAGGGTTTCTAAATAAAAATTTATGAGAGTCAGGGACCCTGTAATACCTGTCAGGCTTACTGGGAGCCAGAGGTAAGGAGTCAGGGGTCAGGCTTGACTCCGAAAACACATCATCCACAATGTCTAAAACAGGGGGAATGGCTAAAGGCTTGTGCTGAGGGAGAAGAAGGAAATCCCTGAGCCTCTTTTTTGATTCTGAGAAGTCTTGACTCTCCCAGTAAAAATGCTCCCTCAAAGTATGCAAGGTTTCTCCAAATGAATAATCCTCAGGAGGAGATGCAGATGGAATAGACTCCTCAGCATCAGAATCCTCATAGGAAGGTAAAGATAATTCCCGATCAGAAGAGGAATCAGAAGAAATAGAAACCTGATCTGAAGATTCATAGTCAGTGTCTTGCCTAGTTCTCTTATCTGGAGGGGGATAGGTACCCCTGATCAAGGTAATAAGGTCTTCAGCCATTTTGATCATCTGTTTTTTAGGCATACAGGCCTGTGCATGTGGCTCATGTGTCAGTTTTTTAGTTTTTAGAAGGTGTCTTTGCCTTAGGTTTTGCAGCTTTCGTCGGTTTGATATAAAAATGTTGAGGTCTGAATACACCCTCAGAAGCCGGTGCCTGCTTAGCGGCTCCGGACCCATCTGAGGGAGATACATCCATCGGTCCAATACCTTGAGTATCTTGCGGCATGCCGGACTCCACATGGGTGTCAGTAGACGCCTGCGACTCGAAATTAGTGGGTATCAGGGGCTGCGAAAGCACCTCACTGAGTACCGGCGAACCGGCGACTGGCTTAGAAGCTTCATCGGTTTTGGATCTCAACTGCCTTTCTCTGTCCTTTTCTTTGTGTTTTTTATGTACTCCGGTAGTCGGATTGCTATCAGACGACATTTCTGGGTAGTTAAATATCCATTTCCAAAATACTTAGATGCAAAAATATACCGACATTTAATAGTACATTGGTTAAATCTAGCACAAAACCGACAGCCAGGCACGTTGTGATCAGGGCCTAGGCAAGGAATACAGTATAAATGGAAATCCTTATGAGGTATTTGCTTCCCACAAGTAATACAATTATTAACTTTTTCTGACATCGGTAAAAAGCAAGGAAAAAAATGTTTTCCCAACGGGGTGCTTACCTTTAGTAAAGCCTTCGATTCTGAAACTCAAACTCAAATATTTCAGTAGTCGGCCGACCGGCACTTGTGAAATGCTTCTGCTTTGGGCATCGTGCGTGGCAAGAAAGACTAAAGAAAATGGCGTCGGCTGCATGTTTTATACCCCTGATGACCTGATGTTATAGAAGAGAAGACAGCAACCGACGCAGGACCTAAGACTTTGGAATTCAGGCTGACTTAGGGCAACCTGCCAGCAAATTACCCAAATGTAATGACTGCAACAGTGAAACACGAAGAACATCAGTACTATAAATGATGCATTTTTAAATGGTTTGCTAGAGTGGTAGCATAAGACTTAATATACAGGTTTACAAAACCAGCAGTAGTATAATTAGCAGTTTCATAGGGGAAGGGATTTGGTTTTGATATTAGTGGTGTATTAAACTCATTGATAAATAGGTTAGATAGTCAGCAAGTTTTAATGAAATGCAGTACATTTTGAAGGATTTAGAAAGAATTTTATAAAACAATCATCAGGAATACAAAGGGAAAACTGACAGGACATGGAGCTTTGTTATTTTTAAATTAGCAAATAGCATATTTGATTTCTTTGAGTGTGAAGGGATTAGGCAGAGTTGTTGCTAGTTCAGGATGAATTTGTGGAAAAGAAACTAAATTTAGATCATGACTTATATCAGTTTCATTATATACAGATTAAGCATTATTCTATATTGTTGAAGGCATTGAACAAAGCCTCTAGGATTTCATTAGACTTAAGCTGCAGCCCACCATATTTCAGTTATGTGACATTTGTGGCTAGTTTTTTGGATTTTGATTATTTTTGTTCACAGATTTAAATGGTTTTGAGCCCACACTGAGTATAAGGACATGATTTTATGTTCATGTCAAGAGAATTATGTAGCATATCTTTAGATTTAGTTCTCTGTGTAGATATTTAATATAATAAAAGACTTTTCTAAAATTTGATATCTAAACTGGTCAAAAAGGTTGTATTCTGTTCAAATCTTGTATTTGAGGTTTTGATATTATGAGGTTTAGATATTTAAGACCAATCTTTCTGTGTTTTTATTTTGATAGTATGTTATATATGAAAGTGATAAAATGTGCTAGGTATGAACACAGAACTTAAAACTTCACATTACTATGGGTTTATGAATATCATTTATACAAAATAAGTAACAAAATCTGCCATGGATATCTAGATGCTAGTCAATTCTTTTTAGACTTAAATGATCTCTTAACTAAGATAGTTACACCAACTTTGTTTTTGAAAGGACCTCTGGCTGTAATACTACTGATCTATTTTTTGTTGATCTTTAGCCATTGATCAGATAAGCATGAGTATTTCCCACATAACACCTCACTAAAAGAATCACAGGCCTAAAGCAGATGCCCTATGCTTACCGTCTAAAAAAACTCCACCTATACTCTGTCGCATATTTCTACTCAGAGGCGATCTCTGCTTAACATACAAGGCCATGTCAAACCCAGAGCTGTTGGACATGCAACACTTAAAGAAATACCAATCCCTCATAGAGACACACTCCAGGGATCTAAACCTTGTCATCACATTGAAAAAAACATGCTGGAGGGATAGGTTCCTGACCCAGAGACTCCTCACACTCTGGAACAGACTGCCCAAACATGTCAAGCACAGCACCTCTTTGGGCCTCTTCAAAAGGAACCTTGATGATTGGATGGGAGATAGGAAATTTACCCCGGGAATCACGTCAGTTGCCCTGCTAGACAGGGGTCCAGGGAAGTAAATACTGTGGGAAGAAATAGCCAGGGAATTGTTATGGTTAGGCTTGTATAGGCCCTACGGCCAATAGCCTAGTACCAATCTATGAACCTAAAAGCAACCGGAGCTTTAAATTTATAAAAGAAATGGAAGAAAGATTTTATTTTATTCAATGTATGTATGCCATTTAAATCCTATAAATCAATGATCAGCAGCATAAATAAACTTGTTTGGGTATAATGGGATTTAAACGTGTTAGCAATATTATGTTTGTACCCAAGAAAGTCATGCCACTTTTTCTAATGCATAATTTATTTCTGCTGTAAAAAGAAGAAGAGTTAATGGTTCTTTCAGTAAAAATAAACAAATCTCTTCCCTTCCCACCTCAGATCTATTCATGTACCACCCTATCTGAGAACAGCAAACAGTAAAAATTAAAAATGGAAGTGTCTTTAATAACAACTCTATGGACAATGAATACATTATAGTCAGACTAACTATGTACAATAAACACACTTCCAAAACACATTAAATTACCTACTCATAAATAACATGTAGTACTTTTTACATATCACTGTTTCACAACAGAACTATCAAATAAAATAATCAATTATTAATTCTTAACCATGACTTCTTAGGTCAGTAATTCAATCTGTGGTACTAATATATGTTTAGCTTATCTGCAGTTAGTCATTTTTGATTATTGGAAAAAATATTGTTTTAAAGTGAAAAGTACAGTTTTGTACCTACCATAAATGTAGATGTTCGAGTGTTCACACTGCTGCAGTCATCACACTTGAGTTATCCTGCCATCAGGCGGTCCCACAGTCGGCCAGAGTTCCAAAGTCTGGGTCCGGCGTCGGTTGCTGCCGCTTCTTCCCTGACGTCAGTGCGCCAGGGGTATATAGTCTGCATCCAACGCCATTTTCTTCAGTTTTTCTTGCCCCAGATGTCAGGTGCCCCCAAGTAGGTAGGCAATAGATATTGCTAATAAGAAATATACATATAAAATAAAAACAATACCTTCAGTTACCAGCAAATACACCCCAAAGGTTGTATAGGATAGAAAGGTATAGATAAGTCCAGCTGGTTCAGAGTGGATGGAGGGAGGGTAACCTGGACTGCAGCAGTGTGAACACTCGAACATCTACATTTATGGCAGGTACAAAACTGTACTATGTTCATCGTGTTACACTGCCGCAGTCATCACACTTGGGTAGAATCCCAAAACTAAGGTTGGGTGGCTGGTCTATAAAGAATCAGGATTGGCTATGAGGCCTTGCGAACTGCAGTGGCAAATCCTGCTCAGGATTTAGAGTAAAGAGGCAGGTGGTAATGCTTAATAAAGGTGTGCACTGAGCTCCAAGTTGCAGCCTCCAAAATTTCCTTGTAGGTACTCCTCTGAGAAAGGCTGTTGCCCTGGTGGAATGTGGCCTAATGTTATTAGGGACTGATTTTCCATGTTGTGTGTAGCAGTAGTGAATACAGTGTCCTATCCATTTGGATATAGTCTGTTTTGAGATAGCCTTGCCCTGTGATCCTGCAGCATATGCTACAAACAGTTGTTCAGTTTTCCTGAAAGCTTTTGTTTTGTCCAAGTAGAAGTGTAGCTGCCTATGTATGTCCAAAGAATGCAGAAGTCTCTCCCCTTTATTCTGGGGGTTTGGATAAAAAGTTGGCAAATGGATGATTTGGTTAAGAGCCACACTAGATACCACCTTTGGCATAAAGGTAGGGTTTGTCCTTAAAGATACCCTGTCCTGATGAAAAACTATAAAAGGTTCCACTGCCACTAATGCTTGTAGCTCTGAGACTCTTCGTGCTGAAGTTACTGCCAGGAGCAGAGCTGTTTTCCATGACAAAAATTTTAGATCAGCTGTATTGGCTGGCTCAAAAGGTGGTACGGTCAGTTTTTCCAAAACGAAATTGAGGTCCCAAGTTGGTGTTGGTGCTCTCCGGGGCGGTCTTATGTTTTTAGCCCCTCTGAGGTACTGCTTTAGTAAGGGATGAGGGAATAAAGGAGGATCCGTGTTGTAATGTGCTGAAATGGCCGAGGCGTGGATCTTAATTGATGAAAAGGATAGGCCTCTGTCCAGCATCTCAGTTAAGTATTGTAAAATCTGAGGAAAGTTTGGAACAAGAGGGTCACGGCTTTGAGCCTGGTTCCAGGCGCAGAATCTGTTCCATTTTTCTGAGTAAGCTTTCCTGGTGCTAGGCCTCCTGGCCTCCAAAATGACATCCATAACAGCTTTAGAGAGAGGTGTTGCCTGTTTGACTAAAGTATCTGCCATGCAGCCAGGTTTAGGGTTTTGAGCTGACTGTGCAGGATCTGATTGTTTTGTTGAGTCAGAAGGTGTGGAATTTGGGGCAAAATCCATGGTGGGCCCTGAGCCAAGTTCCTTAAGATAGGGTACCATTGCTGGCATGGCCAGTCTGGAGCAATCAGGATCATCTGTGGTTTTTCTTGTCTGGCTTTTAAGAGTACCTTTGAAAGGAGAGGCAGTGGTGGGAAGGCATACACTTTTAGGTTTTTCCAGCTGAACTGAAGAGCATCCACTTTCCATGCTCGCTTGTGATAAGTCCCTGTGCAGAATTTCTGTAGTTGGCAATTCAGTGGGGAGGCAAAAAGATCTATGTCTGGGCATCCCCATTTTTGCGTTATCATGCTGAAGATTTGTGGATTCAATTTCCATTTGTGAGGGTCCATATTTCTGCTTAGGTCGTCTGCCAGAGTATTTTTCTTTCCTGGCAGGAATTGTGCTTGCAGATGAACTTGGTATGTTAGAGCTGTGTTCCACATGGTCATGGCTTGCCTGCATAGGGGATAAGAATGAGTGCTCCCTTGCTTGTTTATGTACCACATTACTGTGGTGTTGTCTGTCTTTAGTAATAGTTGTCCTGGATGTAGAAGGTCCTTGAAAGCTGTTAAGGCATTTTGAACAGCCAACATCTCTTTTTGATTGATGTGAAGATGCATCTGGTCTATGGTCCACTTGCCCTGAATGCATTTTCCTGCCATGTGTGCTCCCCAGGCATAATCCTAAGCGTCTGTTAGAGTTTGCCTGGCTGTGGGTTGGGTAAAAGGCTGACCCTTGTTTAGGTGACATGTCTGTGCCCACCATCGAAACTCCTGTTGTAGGCAGGGAATCATTGGTATTACTGCTTCTAAACTGTGAGAGTGTTGAGTCCAAACATGTTTTAGGTACCATTGTAATTTCCTCATATGCAGTCTGGCATATGGTATTAGTAATATGCAGGATGCCATGAATCCCAGGGCCTGCAGAATTTTTCTTGCAGGGAGATAGGACTTTTTTGATAATAATTGAAAATATTCAGTTAGTTGAACTTGTTTGTCTGGCGTGAGGTAAGCCATCTGGGCCTTTGTATTTAAGCTGGCACCCAGGAATGTAATCTGTTGTGAGGGTACTAGTTTTGACTTATTTTCGTTTGCTGTGTACCCTAGAGAAATTAGCAACTTTTTCAAAAACGCCAGATGTTGTAGAAGAATGTCCTTTGTCTCTGCTTGAATGAGGCAGTCGTCCAGGTATAGATATATTTGAATTCCTTTTTGCCTGCAAAATGCAATTACTGGTGCCAGGCACTTTGTGAAAACCCTGGGCGCAGTAGATAAGCCAAAGGGCAGTGCAGAGAATTGGTAGTGCATTGTACCAGCTTTGAATCTAAGGTATCTTCTGCAATTTTGTCTGATAGGGACATGCAGGTAATGCCTCTTTGAGGTCCAGAGTAACAAGCCAAGCCTTCTTGCCCAGCATGGGTAGAAGCTGCTGTAATGTCAACATTCTGAATTTCGGAATATCCAGGTAAGTATTCAGAATTGAAAGGTCTAGTATGGGCCTCCATGCTTTGTCCTTTCTGGGGACCAGGAAGAGTCTTGAGTAAAATCCTTGTCCTTGTTCCTGTTGTACTTTTTGAATAGCTCTCATGACCATGAGGGCTGAAATTTGTTTTTGTGCCTCTGCCCATTGATTTTGTGGCAGGTCTGGCATTCCTTTTAGCTTTGGTAAAGTATGAAAGTGGAATCTGTAACCTTGAGACACAATATTCAGAACCCATTTGTCTTGGGTGATTGTTTGCCAGTTTTGAGAAAAAAGTGCTAGTTTTCCCCCTAAGGGGGCTTCCAAAAGGGACATGCTTGGCGTACAAAGTGGAAAGTCATTGTGACTGTTTCCTGTAAGGTTGAGACTTGTCCTCACCTCCTTTTGGGGTTGAGGTGCCCCACTGTCGTCTGTTTGAGCCTTGGGGTTGAGATCTGCCTCTTGGGCGTCTGTATCTGCCTCTCTGCGGCCTGTCTGACACTGGAAAGGACCAATTCTTTGTTGGCCAATTTCTACTAAACCGAGGTGGCTGTACCTGTAAGAAATCCTTGACTGTTTGCATAGATTTAGCTTTATCCTCCATTTTCTTTAACACCTCTTCTGCCTTAACACCAAACAAGGTATCATGCTGTAAAGGAGCATCCAATAATTTTGCCTTAACATGATCAGGTAAGCTCTGTTCTTTTAACCAAGCATGTCTTCGAATAACAGAACCTGTAACTGCGGCTCTACAAGAGGCCTCTAAAGAATCAAAACCACATTGCAGAGTATGTTTTCCCACCTGTTCAACTGCATGCAATAAATCCTGCATTTCTTTACAATCAGGAGCTTCTGAGCTTGCAAGCATTTTCTGTTTTAACTGAGCCATTAAATATTGTTGGTACTTAAGCATGTGAAACTGGCAATTTAAAGCTCTTACTGCTAAAGTTGCAGACGTGTATACTTTCTTCCCCCATCTATCCAAAGCTCTGGAATCTCTGTCAGAGGGTACTGGATTTTTCGCAATGGAAGCCTTAACCCCTTTTGGACCCTGGGAAATAGTTTCTGGATTAGCAGAAGAGTTTTTGTAAAGAAACTTGTGAGAGTCAGGGACTCTATAATACCTATCTGGCTTGGCTGGAGCAGGGGGTAAAGCGTCAGGAGATAAGCTGGATTCAGAGAACACATCATCCACAATATCTAGCACAGGCGGAAGAGCCAGGGGCCTGTGCTGAGGCAATAAAAGGAAATCCCTGAGCCTTTTCTTGGATTCAAGAGTAATCCTGACTTTCCCAATGGAAATGTTCCCTCATGGTATGTAAAGTTTCCCCAAAAGAATAATCCTCAGGAGGAGAGGCTGAAGGGATAGATTCTTCAGCATCAGAGTCCTCATAGGGGGGTAGAGAGTATCCCTGGTCTGAAGAGGAATCAGAGGAAATGGAAACCTGATCAGAGGAGTCATAGTCTATATCCTGCATAGGCCTTTTCTCAGGAGGGGGATGGGAACCCCTGATTAGAGTAATGAGGTCTTCGGCCATTTTAAGCATCTGTTTCTTAGGCATGGAGGACTATCCAGGAGAATGCTGTACTTGTTTCTTTGTCTTTAAATGTACCTTTGTCTTGGCTGTTGATTTTATGGTAAGTTGTGAAGGTCTGAAAACACCCTCAGAAGCCGATGCCTGCTCAGCGGCTCCGGACCCATCTGAGGGATTAGTTTCCGTAGGCCCAATACCTTGAATTTCCAGAGGCCTAGATGTCTCCACGTGGGAGTTGGAAGTGGCCTGTCGCTCTGAGGTAGCGGGTGTCAGGGGCTGCGAAAGCACCTCACTGAGCACCAGCGAACTGGCGACTGGCCTAGAAGAGGTTTCATCGGTTTTGGACCTCGGATGCCTGTCTTTATCCTTGTCTTTGCGTTTTTTCAGTATTGAGGTCATCGGCTGATCCGACGGCATGGTATAACTGAACCTTCGGTCAAAGTAGTGTAAAGCAAAATCAGAACATCTTTTTATAGTGCGTTTGTTAAATCTAGCACAAAACCGACAGCTAGTGACGTCGTGATCAGGGCCTAGGCATGGAATACAGTAAGAGTGGAAGTCCTTATGAGGTATTTGCTTCCCACAAGAAATGCAATTATTAACTTTTTCTGACATTGGTCTGAGGCATGAAAAAGGTTTCCCCAACGGGGTACTTAGCTTTATTGAAGACTTCGGATCTGAAATTCGACTTCGAAAATCTCAGGAGTCGGCCGACCTGCACTTGCGAACTGCTTCTGCTTCGGGCACCGCGCGGCAAGAAAAACTGAAGAAAATGCCGTTGGATGCAAACTATATACTCCTGGCGCACTGACGTCAGGGAAGAAGCGACAGCAACCGACGCTGGACCATGACTTTGGAACTCTGGCAGACTGCGGGACCGCCTGACGAAAGGATAACCCAAGTGTGATGACTGCAGCAGTGTAACACGATGAACATCAGTATGTTCTCTGATTAAAGTAATGTCATCCACAGTATTAACTGAAATTTTTTATCATGAACTAAATAAATCCAAGACACAATGGATGAATATTTGCGGCTTAGCCCCACTAAATCATTAATTATCAAATACTGCTTGGAGTTTTCCTGCCTTTATTGTGAAAACAGAGCACCATCAAACATATAAAGTCAATTAGTTAATGTTTAATAATAATATGGTTCTTACATGTGATTGTCTAAGTGGCTAGCTAATACTTAATACTATGGTTCTTACATATGATTAAGACAAATCTTGTCTGATTGCAGAAATTGGAGTTAGTTGATTGTAGCTTCTTGTTGGATTTATTTAAACATAAACATCCAATTGTTCCCCAGTTAAGGTATGTATCTGCAATATTCTTAAGTCCTACAGCAGTTACGTGTTTTATCAGGGGTAGTATTATCCATTACGGTGCAAAGCTCAAAAAGCTCATGCCTTGTTTTTTTTTTCTATTTTTTTATATACAGCCTATTGTTGACGTCTTTCTTTTAATTAATGCTAACTGAATTAACTTATAAGTTCTAATAATTAAAGTTATGATGTGTAAACCTTGACTCTAGATGACTGTCACTGTTGAAGTGATACCCTAACCCCATGTACAAAAATGGGAAAAGGGGGTTGTGCATGGATGGATAACATAATTTGAAAACTTTGTATAACTGTACAATTATTACTCATAGATTCATTAGTTAATGTAGCAGGTTAGTTTTTTAGATCTTTAATTTAGATGGTCAGGAATGTAGTAATTATATAATGTAAATTACTCAGCTTTTTATTACAACTTCAAAATGTGAAAGGGATTAAGGGGTCTTTTTCCCCCAAAAAAGTTACTCAAGTCTTCATCCTACCTGTGTTTTTAAACAAAGTGTATCAAGGTATCTGCCAGTGTGGTAGCAACATGTTCGGATACATTCATGTAATACATTGCATAGTTATATTTATAAAGCAAGAAGTACGCTTGCATTGTATTACCATACACATAAAATGTACTTTATTGGAGACAGCATTTTTTAAATTACATATAGACAGTGCATTGTTTCAGTTAGTTTTGTATTTTCAAATCACTTTGCTAGTTTTATCTAGAGCAGGGTTAATTAAGGAGATGCGAGTCTCATCTGAGTTCACTGTGCTGTTTAAATTTATAATTTCTGATGACTGGAACAGCTTAGTGACAAAAATTAGATTGGGTTAATTTTCATATTTAACAGGTGCGTATTTACTTCATTTAACAAAAGACAAAGCACATTGCATGGCTCATCAGAGTTACCTAGTCACCACGCATGCTCATTTTTTTTTTAAATCCAAGATGCTCTGAACTCAGCCAACAGGCTCAGTATTTTGCAATTCACTCTTATTTTATGAGTTTTGCTTACAAAGATTAACATCTAGCAAAGTAACCACACAGGCATATATTTTTTAACAAATTAGCAGTGCCAGTAATACAGAAATACAAAGCAAATCTTTAGACTACAGAGTTGAACTCTATAGCACACCTCTCCCTCAAAAGAAAGAGAGAGCAGTAGTTATAAAAGTGATTTTGAACCAAAGAAACATGCTATTATGCACCTAAGTTTACTGAGCTGCATTTCCCCAATCATATTTGTTACAATGAAAGAAGCACCAACTTGCAGCCTGAAAATGACTAGAAACCAACATCATGCTTCATTTTCACTATTTCTAGCTTTAAAGCTGACAGTAGTCTAAGCAATTTTAATTCACAGCAAGTGTTTGTTTGATCAGCGGACATATGTAGATACAATGCATACATAAGGAGGATCAGTCTCTTCTCACACATGCTTATATGTCATTGAGTGCTAAGAATGACAAGACTCAGCCAAAAGTCAAATTGTATTTAATAGGGATGTTCATTATTGCACTTTTTCTCATCATACACTACAGCTCTTAATAGAGACATATCGGTACAACTCATTCATAAAATTAGCAGCACCAGTAGTACCATAACACAGCACTATTTCTATGCCAATAATCAGAACAGAGTATCACATCCTATTTTTAAAAGCACTAAAATAAACAATGAGGAACCAGTGCCTAAATGTCTATTTTTACTTTTCAAGCATTCTTTAAACAAACAAAACAAAACAAAACAAAAAACCCTACAAAGATATGCAGTATTTTGGAGTAACCTTTGAGCATGTATACAAAAAGGAACACTCATCATCACTAAAGAACAATTGATTATTTAATGTGAACAAAGTATAATTTGATCAAGTTATAACAGGCAGACAATTCAAATATGTCTTTTTTATAGTTTATAAAGTCGTTGTAACATTTAGATACCAATCTGTAACAAAAATAGTACTTGTGGACTAAATAGTCCGCATTTCCTAACTCATTTAAACATATAACCTTTGTCATTAACTTTCCTCAAAAGTAAGTTTAATGAGAAGGTTAATTAAGTAACTGAAAATTCTTTTAACTGTGGACATGAAGATTCAAAAATTGAAAAAAAATGGAAAATATTTTTACAACTTAAATAAAAGCTGTTAAGAACATATACACCCATACATAATTTTTATTTTCTATTAAATAATATTACTTTATTAATAAATAATATGAATTTTTGAAACTCTTATGTTACATATATGCAAGTATTTTGCCTCAGTAGCACTTTAGCAAGAATGACCAGAAATACCAAACTTACACATACATACACACACACGGGTTCATAGGTGTGTACTTGGCTAATGGCCCTGGAGCCTTTACAAGCCTAGCCCATAGGATTATCCTGGCATCGTGCCACTTGACCTTAGTTCCCAGTACCTCTGTCGAGTACAACCACTGGAGTGATCCCCGGGGTGAATTTTCTATTTCCCATCCACTCATCAAGATTTTTCTTGAAGAGGGGCAGTGAGATGCTCTGTTTGACATGAATGGGAAGTCTATCCCATAGCAAGAGCAGTCTCTGAGTTATGAACCTATCCCTCCAGCATGTTCTGTTGATTTTGGTAATGAGGCTGAGGTCTCTGGAGCATGTGGTGCGGAGGGAATTGGGATTTCTTTAGATGTAGCATTTCTAACAGAGCTGGGTCAGAAATCACTGTGTAAGTCAAGCAGAGAGCGCCTCTAAGTAGGCAATATGAGACAGAGAACAGTTGGAGTTTTTTGAGTCTGCCCATATAGGACAAGTGTTTAAGACCTAGGATCCTCTTTGTGAGGTACTTTTGTGGCCTCTCCAGTTGTGGCAGGTGTCTAGTGAGGTACATGCCAAATGGGGCATTGTACTTGATGACTGGGCTTATGAGGGAAGAATAGAGGGAGACAATGATCTCCTTCTTCCTGGATGAAAAACCCTTAGTAATGAGATGTGCCACATAGAAGGACTTTCTGACCACAGTGGCAATGTGGTGGTCAAAAGAGAGGCTGCTGTCAACCTGTGTTCCCAGATCTCTTACAATGCCTTATGTGTTCAGTGGACTACCATCAATGTAGTAATTCATGGGAACCGTTTTTTTTCCAAAGGGGATGATGACACATTGTTTGACATTGAGCTTATGGCCATGGTTCTGACACCAGTTGTTGGTCTTAGTGAGGCCTTTCTGTATATGTGTGTATGTATATAATATACTTAGTGAGGCCTTTCTGTATATGTGTACATAATATAACAACAGTGATTTTTTTTTAAGAACATATCAGTTACATCAGTAGCAGAAAAGAATTCCTAGGACTTTATCTCCAATAAACTAACTGTAAGCGGTTTGTGATTAATTCACTGTAAGCCAACTGAGAAAAAGCATAAATTCTCAGTCTAGTTTAAAGTTGAATAAATGCTCAAAATGTGGTTTTGCTTATTGAATTGAGTAAAACTGATACTTTATGCTATTTTTGTGTAGTTCAGCTTGAAAAGCCATTTCAAACTTACTTACAGATAGGCATGTTAAGGAGCTATTTTTTTTCCTGTTTGTAAAGCAAACGGATATCTTGAAGTATGCTAAATTTATGCCCATTCCAAAATATTTCTTCTTTTGCAGATTTTAATACAGGAGAAGCATTATGATAATTAATAAAATGTTAGGAACTCAAGGTACTAGGCATACATATCACTACTCTTCAACCTTATTAGTATTGTTTTTCTTGGTGAGTGTGGTGCAGCCTAAAAGTTATACAATTCTTCCCCAAACAAGAATTGCAATTCATTTGGAAACAATGCATCTTCATGGGCTAAACAAAAGTTGTTACAACTAACAAAATACACTGCAGTAAGTCTGGAAGAAGACTGGGTGACATACAAATTACCTGTGGGTATTCAGAAAAGATCAAAAATGATGTCCAGTATTTAAAGAATACCACTCAGGTAATCACAATGAACAATATTATTAGCTCACAGGAGAGTGTATGATTTTCAGTGATTATAAAAAGAAAGCATATGACATCACTGCATGACAGAGTAAACTAATTAATCTAAGGGACACATGAACAGTGTTGCTTATAATTCAAGGTGCAGTGGTTGATATTCAAGGTGCAGTGGTTGATATTCTAATTAAAATAATTTTTAATAACATTGTCTGTCAGATGTTTCCTTCTGTGCAGACTATTGTGTGATACTGTATGACCACGACAGATATAATGACAACACTGTGTGCCATAATATCTTCAAATAAAGAAGACTAGTTATAGAGTACTGGGAATCATTACACACACATATACAGAAATTACATCTAGTCACATGAAAAGTGAGATAAGGTTCACAAGAGAATGCTAGGGAGCTAGTCTTTTAAGACCATTATTATCCTAGCCCAAAAAAATTATCAAAAGTTTCCACCAACCTCAAGGAAGGATACACAGGACAGGCTTAAGGAGAATTTGCATATGCTCATCCAATTGTTGAGACTAATCTTGAATGTGGCATAGATGTCCTACTAATCACTGTTGCAGTATTCATTACAGATGGGTTTTTGTTGCTGACATCTGGATGAGGTACCAAAGTTTTACCTTTGAGGGCATACATCCGATGTGTGACTTCAGCATAAGATCATGTGTATCGGTTTATAAAAGACGTGTGAGTTCATCAGACTATCTGCAAGCCAGCTGCTTAAAGGCAAGTGACAAAGGAAACTGGTCAGCTAGGAGGGGCATAGCTAGAATAAGTAGGAAACTCCCACAAGAAGGCACGTATGCATATTTGTGATCCAAAAACAAGAGAACAGAGGGGAAGTGGGGGAGGAATACTTTAACAGTGATCAGTAGGACATCTACTATTATGGTAAATTCTTACGTAACTGTACTAAGTCCTAACCAAAATCACTGTTGCAGTATTCATTATAGATGGGCCATTCCAGAGCTGAAGACAGAGAGGATGGGTGGCTGGCTAAAGGAAGATGAGAAACAGTCCAAGATGACAGAGAATACTGATCTGGCAAAAGACATCCTAGACCTGGAGAAGGCATCAATCTTATAATGGTTGATGAAATTGTGCACAGGAGACCAAGTGGCTGCTTCCAAGATGGACCTGGCATCAACCCCTTTGTGGAAGGCTCCAGAAGAGGCAACTGCCCAAGTGGAATGTGCTTTAGGGCAGGAGGAGAGGGACTTGCCATGTAGTAAGTAGCAGAAAGAGATAGACTTGGATATCCAGGATGCAGTGTTTTGCTTGGAGACAAGTTGGCACAGCTCGACCTCCATGAAATAAACAAATGGTCAGTTTTTCTGATGGTCTTAGTTTTGTACAACTAGAATCTCAGCTGCCTGTAAATGTTTAAGGAATGTAAGATTCTTTTCCCAATTTTGAGGGTTGGGTAAGTGAATGGCTGGACTGAAGGATAGCTCACAACCTTAGGCATGAAGTAAGCATTGGTCCCAAGTGTTTGTTATCCTGTCCTTGTGGAAAATAAAGAAGGGCAGAGTAGCCATGAGTGCCTGAAGTTCTGACACCCAGTGAACAGAGGTTACAGCTAGTAGCACAGTTTTCCACGTGCAATTTTTTAAGATAGCTGAAGTATCTGTCTCAAAATGAGTTAAACTGAGTTATTCCAAAACAAGATTAAGATCCCATGGTGGGGTAATTGGTTTTCTTGGAGACTTAAGGTATATGAATCCTTACAGAAGAATTTTGCCTCTGTCCTGGACATAAGAAGAGTGTCTAGAGGTAAACACACATTGATGGCTGACAGATGTGTTTTAATTAATGAGCAAGCCAATCCAGAATGCAGAAGCTCAGAGAGATCCTGGAGCACAGTGGGCACCTTAGTCAAGGGTGGCTCCAGTTTCTGCTTGTGGCATCAAATGGAGAATCTTTTCCACTTGGATGTGTATAATTTCCTGGTATTAGGTGTCCTGGCCTCCTGTAAAACCTTCACCACCTCCTGTGAAGATAGGTATCTTTTAGGGATCAGAACCCAATCATCCACAGAGCAAGGCTGATAGAGGCTAGTTTGGGGTGCAAAAGCCGACCCTTCTATTGGGTGATTACATCTGATTATACTGGGATTTTCCAGTGGTTTCCCTTTGATAGGTGGAGGAGGATGGGAGAACAATGTTGTCTTGGCCAGAAGGAAGCCAGGAGCAGCAGTTTTGGAGTGTCCTTTTGTACCTTTAGGAGAATCATTGGAATAAGTGGCAGTGGAAGGTAGACATATAGGAACCTTCATGTCCACTGAAAGGAGAAAGTGTCTTGTCTTCCTGGCCCAAGGAGATGGGGTCCTGGTGCAGAAGAGGGAAATGGTGATACTGTGTAGATGCAGAAATCTGTCTGTGGAATGCCCCAATGGTGTATGATTGCTTTGAAGACTTGTCTGTTCAGGGTCCATTTGTGGGGATCCATGAGGTCTCTAAAGAGTCTGCAAACACATTCTCCATTGAAGGAATGTAGGCTGCTGTGTGGGTCATGTTTAATTGAGTAGCCAATTGCCAAACCACCTGTGCAACCTGCACAAGAGGTAAGACCTTGTGCCTTGTTTCTGTACCACATCACCATGGTTGTCTGTGTACACCAAGAGTGTGTCTGGTTTGCAATGGTGTGAGAAAATCTGCAGAGCTTGCAGAAGGGCCCTCATTCTTTTAGACTGATGTGCTCCCTCTGTAAAGAGGGTGACCATCTCCCCTGTACCTTGTGGGAGACTGTCCAGTCCCCTCCCCCAAGCCTTGTCTGAGGCATTAGTATGAAGAATTTGGTTGTGAAAGAATGTTGGCCCAGGGTGAGAGACACTTGCTTATTCCACCAGTTAAATTCCTTCTTTATGGAGGCAACAGAGGGATCAGGGTGTCCAAGGTATGTGAGTGTTGGTCCCACAATGACTGCAGGTATCACTGAATTTTTCTCATATGGAGCCCGGCCAGTTGGATCACTGGGATGGATGCACGCATGAACACCAGGACCCTTTGGATATCCTTTGCAGTGCAGTCTGTCATCAAATAGATGGTTTGGAAAACATTTGCCATGCTTTGGACTTTTTCCTGAGAGGTCATCCAGACGTGGAAAAATTTGAATTCCCTGAGTGTAACAGAAGGCTACTATTGGTGTTAGGCACTTTGTGAAAACTTTTGGGGCAGCTGAAAGACTAAACAGCAAAGCAGTACCTGAAAATGAGAACAGCCAGAGAAGAGGAATTTCCTGCAGGATGAATGGATGAGGACACTAGAAATGCCTGAAGCAGAATGAAAGGCAGGAGACAGTGTACAGAAAGCATTTTGAAGTTAGGCACCTTTAGTAATGTATTTAGAGGGAGAGGTCCAAGATGGGACTTCCACTGCCCTTCCTTGCTTGGAACAAGAAAAATCCTTGAATAAAAATCTCTTATGAAGGGAGGGCCCTGTGCCAGTAAGTCCTGAATAATGGGTCTAACCAAAGGAAGCCAGTTGTGCGGAGGACTGGGAATCCCTTTCATGGAGGGAAATTGCATGGCGTAGCCTTTTTTGATGATGGTCAGAACCTACTTGTCTGTTATCACATCCTAGAACTTAACTGAAAGGTAGGTCTTTTTGACATAGGGATGGAGGAAGGGGGGAGAAGAGGAAAGTCACAAGGTTTTGCCCCCAAAGGAAGGCCTCCCTGAAGGGGAGTCCCTCTGTGGTTTGCCAGCAAATATTTTCCTAGGTACTCTTCTACGTTTTCAAAAGGGCTCAGGATCCCTCTTAACAAAGGAAGTGGACATGGATGGGAACATCTCCTTCCATATCATTTTTGCAGTATTCTTCACGTTAGGGTTCTCCTGCCAAGGAAACCCCAACCAGTACATCAAAGCCTTTAGCACATGATGTAGGGCATAAAAACGACATATGGATGCAAGCAGTCAGAACTTCTTTGCCACCAGTCTAAATGCAATTACTGATGCATCTGAACCCCTTTCTCCTGTGCTGGTTACCAAGCTGTTTTTCACATAAGTGCCCTGTTAGACTTTCTTCTCTTCTTTTTCTTAAGATTCCTACCTTTCAGATGTTATCCCTTCAGACACTGCTCTCTCTTCTACTTCCTCAAGCCTTCCTGGTGTCCCTGGATCTCAGGGATACATACCTTCACATCCCCATCCATCCTTTTTCAAGAAATTATATTTCTCTGTCTCTTGCATTTTCAGTTCTCTATTTTGCCCTTTGACCTCACTACTGCCCCAAGGGTACTATCCAAATGCCACGGCTCCTGCCATTGCTTTTTGCAGGATCTGAGGTACATAGATTTTTTTCCCCATCTAAATGATCTGCTTATACAAGTTCCTTCTCTCAGCAGTCTGCTTCAGGATCTCAGGTCTGCTACTTGCCTATTACACAGTTTGGGGTTCACCATAAACCTGAAGAAATCAGTTCTGATGCCTTCCCAGGATCATATTTTCCTCGGATGCAGGCTTCAGATGGTTCCCATGGTGGCATCTCTGTCTACCCTCAAGGCTCTGTCTCCCATGACTTTTTTCAGTCCCTTCCTCCTCTTACATCTGTCACAGCCAGGGTATTCCTCAGGGTTCTGGGATTCATGGCTTCCACAATTCCAAGTGGTACCACATATCAGTGTGGCTTCAACACTGCCACCCTCTGGAGTTCTTGGTGCCTTTCCTTCCCTGTCTTAAGATCATGCTTCACTGGTGGATTCATCAACTTTCTGTCAATCTGGGGCTTCTTTTTCAAGCTCAAATTATAACTCAAGAGCTTTTTACAGATAATTCAGACAGGGGGGCTGGGTGCCTCCTGTGTCCGCCTGAAGGTTCAGGGTCTCAGGTCATATCAACATAAAAGAGATGAGGACTGTGCAAGCTTTTCAATCTCTCTTTCATCCTGGCCCCTCAAAGTTTTCAAAGGCAATACAATGGTGATGTGGTATGTCAACACGCAGGGGGGGGGGAGGACACAAGGTCCTATCTTCTTTGCAGATTAGCTCTTCAGGTATGGCATCTAACTATCCAGCATCAAGTGACTCTTCAGACAGTTTACATTCCCTCAGAGCACAACCTAGCGGCAGACTCTTTCAGCAGGTCTAGCATACAAGCTCATGAATGGATACTTCACAGAGATGTGTTTCTGGACATTGTCCACTGGTGTAGTATTTTTCAGGTAGATCTTTTCACCTCCCCTCAGAAAAGACAAGTTCCTCTATTCTGTTCCAGAATCCCAAGTCCTGTGGCTTGGAAACTGGATGTCTTTTCCTTGGAAGGGGGTGTTTCTGTATACTTCCTCCCTTTCCTCTGTCCCCACAAGTTCTGCACAGGATTAGGCAGACTCTCCCAAAATCTTGCTGGTGACTCCCTTTTGGCTCAGACAGTATTGGCTCTCCCTTCTTTCTCACTTGGCTAGGGGAAATCACCACAAGTCATCTCACCATGCAGATCTTCTCAAGCAAAACAAGGGGTCTGTTATCCATCCTCACTTGTCCACACTTCCAATGACACTGTGGGTGATAGGGTTTTTATCCCTTTTAGGGGCCTCTTTTCTGAGGAAGTGCTTCGGGTTCTGTAGGAGGCCAGGAAACCCACTACCAGAAAATCATGCATGTCCAAATGGAAAGGATTTTCTGCCTGGTGCTTTTCTTGCCATAAAGATCCCCTATCTGTGGAGGTTCCCCTGGTTCTCTCTTACTCGTGTGATCTGCTCCAAGCTGGGTTGGCATATTCTTCAGTCACAATTTCTGCACTGTCTGCCTTTGAGCCCCCACCTCTTCCCTCTAGGTTTCAGATCAAGCAATTCCTTAAAGATGTCCTACATATCAGGCCTTTCAGGAAGCCTATTCTGCCTTCTTGGGACTGCAATTTTGTTCTTGAAAAATTGAGCCAAACTCCTTTTTATCCTGCTTATTTAGCTTCCTTACAACATTGCACTTGGAAGACTGTTCATTTTTTGGCTCTTACTTCAGCCAGAGAGTGCCTAAACACCAGTCTCTCATAGCTGCTACTTCTTTTTTTAGCTCTTCATAGAGAAGGGGTGTTTCTTCGTACTAATCCTTCTTTTCATGCTCATGGTGGTCAATGAGTTGTCCCTTAATCAGGCTATTCATCTTCCTTCCTTTTTTCCTTCAACACGGCTTTCCAGTGAGAAGATTCTTCACTCCTTGGATTTGCATAGACATCTCCAGTATTATTTAGGGAAGACTAAAGTTATTCATAAATATGAGCAGCTTTTTGTTTCTTTTCATCCCAGGACTTTGGGATTGGCTGTTTTTAAGCAACCATCTCCTCCTGGACTTCTGAGGTCATTTCCTTCTGTGACTCTTTTCATGGCAAATGTATCTCCTCATCTGTAAAGGCACATTCTACTAGGGCAGTTGCCTCTTCTGGTGCCTTTTTCAAAGGTCTGGGTACTAGTTCTATCCTTGAGACCACTACTTGGTCTGGTGTTCATACTCTCACTAAGCATTAAAAGTTGGATGTTTTTTCCAGGACCAGAACAGGTTTTGCCAGGACTATTCTGGATAGGTTTGTGGAGGGTTCCTCTGTGCCTTCCACCTCCCAGGCTTCCTCTTGAGCTCTTGTATTCTCCCCAAGATGAAGAATACTGTTACCGTTGCATAAAATCTAACCATAACAGTAGATGTCCTTCTCTTCGCTGTTGCAATATTCGCTCTCTCCCTCCTTCCCCAGTCTTCTGTTTCTGGCTGAGGGGCCTTTCCCCCTTTTTCTTTGTTTAATATTCTGTTCCTCTTGGGGCTTTTTCAGTTTTGAGTGCTTGCATCCATATGTCATCTTTATGCCTTATCCTGTGTGTGGGAGCATACATGTGACATATGGCACCTATAACAGCTACAGGCTTTGGTGCACTGGCCGGACATTGGGCTATCCTTGGCAGGAGATCCCTAAGATAAAGAATACTGCAACTGTAAAGAAAAGGGCAACTACTGTTACGATAAGATTTTACAGAACTGTACTTTCCTATGATATCTAGGAAATGTAGATAGGAGAAATTGCTTGCAATCTTTCATGGTCTCTGCTTGCATTTGCAGAGCTTTGAAAAGACTGGCAGCTTGTGGTCTGTGGAAGAGGTCATTATCCAAAGGTGAATCCAAGAGTTTGGATACAAAGTCTTCATGGATGGGCTGACCATGGAGCTATGTATTACCATCTGATCACTGAGCCAGTGGCAGCAGCCCTCAACATAGTATCCACTGGATCATAACTGCTTATTTGTGTTGCTTGGCACAGACTGTTCTGCATTTGCAGTTTAAGGTGCTGACATGACCTTCTACAATGACTGCAACACAGAAAGCAGGCATTTGGTCATTTGTGTTTGTAATTGATAACCCTGAATGCTAAAGTGGCTCAGATGTACAATTTCTTACCCCACCTATCCATGGCCCTGCTGTCCTTGTCTGAACAAAAGGCATTAGTAATGGGAAGCAATTTAGAAGGCTTACCTGAGGACAGGAAGACTGGGGCAGGGTCAGCAATGGGGGTTTTATACAGGTATTTAAGTTTGTTAGGAACCTTATAAAACCTGTCCAGTCTTTTAGGAGTAGGTGGTTGAGAGTCAGGTGTTAAAGAAGAATAGAATGGAAAGCATCAAGATAAACTCTGATGCTGGGGGAACTGGTGAATGCATCAGAGTACCCATCTCTAGAAGGCTGTAGTATCTCTTGACTGCCACTCAAAGCGTCTCATCATGTTCTGGTTTCTTCAAAGGAAGCCTCTTCCAGAGGAGAATCAGGTGAAAGGGAGTCTCCTTTGCCCGAAGAGACTTGCTCAGCATAGTGGAGGGGTGAAGAGTAATCCAGAGAATGATCAGAATCTGGTTCAGGATTTTCTTCAGAGGAAGAAGAATCCAAGGTTTGCTTTTGTGATGTAGCTTGAGATAGCAGGGTCAAAAAAAGGAGGAGGCTTCAGGGCTATGATTGCTTTAAATAAGCTCTGAGAGAAGTCCATCCACTTTTTTTCCCCGAAAGGAGCATGGGCCATCAGATGCTTGGTTTTTGTTTCTTCTTTATTAGTATGATGTCTACCCTGCATGAGCCCTGGAGGATTGGAATCTTGTCTCATTTCAATAAGTGTGCCAGGAACCTCCTCAGATACGAGGATCTGACTGATTCCATGCAGGCCCTCCAAGATAAGATGTGGTTTGTCTGAGGTATCCATCATCTCTGAGGCCTCAGGTGCCATACCAGCCTACAACAGGATCTTGATAGCAGGAACCTGAGAGGTAACTGGACATACTCTGGGCTCAACTACCTCAGCAGGTACAGGTGACTCAGAGGCATTGGACTAAGAATCATCTCAGGGTCTCGAGTTTTTCTTAGGAGGAAGGTCAATGTTGGTGTCGTGAGAGTCTGCTATCTTAAATTGGGTTAGGCATTTCAATTGCTGGGTTTCAAGAAAGGTATACAGAAAGGAAAGTCTCAGTCTGAGGGTCTTCGGTATGAATGACAAATGGAACAGGATTTATAATTGTGATTAAGGCTCAGACAAAAGAAGGCACTTAATGTGGAAGTCCTTGTACGGAATCTGCCTAACACACTCTTGGATGGGTGCATGACCTGTGTTCGGGCTGGCAGCGAAATAATCTCCAACAGGGTCTTGGTAGTAGGCACCTGACAGGTAACTGGACGTACCCCGAGTTCGACTACCTCTGCAGGTACAGCTAACTCAGAGACTTTAAAACTGGCTCAGTGATAGAACTCATATGGTCAAAATAGGTGACTCCACCTCCTCCAGAAGACCCGTAACCAGTGGTGTTCCACAGAGATCGATTCTGGGACCCCTACTATTCGGAATCTACTTCTCTGAAGTACAGGCTAAAATAAAAGGACTGTGGCTGGCAAAGTTTGCTGACGACTGCAAACTGGGAGTGATCATTGAAAACCCTAGGAATGTCAACATGCTGCAAGAAGGTCTTATGCAGACATAATGACTAGTGCCAAAATTATGGCCTTAAACTTTTAATGTAAAAAATGCATCATCATCCCCTTCAGCAAGAGTGATGTTCCTGCAAACCACATCAGTAGTAATACCTTAAGCATGCAATCAGTGGTGAGTGATTTGGGCACACAGGTTGACAGCAACCTTAACTTTGATCACCATGTCTCCACAGTGGTAAGAAGGGAATTTTATTTTGCTCATCTCATAAGTAGGAGCATTGCCTTCAGAAAAAAAGGATATAACCTCCCTGTACTCTTCCCTCATTAGGCCAATAATAGAGTACAACACTCCTTTTGGTATGTTCCTTTCCAAACACCTGCAGCAACTGGAGGGACCACAAAGATTCCTTACAAAGAAAATTCAGGGTCTTCAAGATTTGTCTTATGCGGACAGATTGAAATCATTGTCACCTTACTCTATGTCATACAGACTGCCGCGAGGTGACCTGTGCGTTGCATACAGAGCAACTTCTGACCCAGCTTTAATGGAAATGTTTCACATTCGCAAGTCAAATGGTACATGGGTCACTCACTCAAAGGACCTTAACATGGTATGACATATCAACAGAAATTGCTGGAGAGACAGATTTGTCTCACAGAGGTTGCCCACTTTAAGTACAAGCTTCCTATTCATGTTAAAGCCCCTCTTTTACCCTATTTATGCATAATTTGGATGACTGGATGGGTGACTGGAATTTCACCCTGGGGTTCCACCTGTGTCCCTCCTGGACAGGGGCAATAGGTACTGATTTTAGTGTCTGCTTGAACCAGATACCCTTGAGAACACAGGTTGAACTTGGCTAGGCTTGTAAGAGCCCTGGGGCTGTTAGCCCAGTAACCTTCTATGATCTCATGCGTCCGTCCATACTTTATAACCCAACACACATGAGATGAGGTCACAAGTTGGATTTATGCCCTCTGGAAGGTAAAGATTTGGTACCAGCCAGATGTCAGCAATGCAAACCCATCTGTAATGAATACTTCCAACAGTGATTTCAGTTAGGACATCAACATGTCCTATTCATTTGCTAAGACTTAGACCTTTTATGAGTATCTAAGGAACCAAAAGCTCTCTCAAGTCATAGGAAGCCAAGGAGAGAAGGGTCTGTAGCAAGCAGCTTGCTACAATTACATCTTTTTTTGTTCTTCTTTTTAGGGTTGGGGTCAGGGTGCCAGGCTTGAAAATTATCTATGGTGCAAGATGACCTGGCTTTAGTTTTTTCACACACTGTATGCCATGGCACTATGTAGACTGTGACAATGTGAGGTAGTGCCAGCTATGCCAGAGGGAGTATGGCAGTACATGTGTAACATATGCCAGCATAGCTAGTTGGAGTTTTGTAAATAATTATGTGTCATTTGTATATCAAACTGATTTGTACAGATGCTTGTTGAAAAATGAATTTGTAAAGCTGCTTGTGTTAAAAATGTACCAACAGTGGGTCCTGCTGGACAGAAAAGAAATACAACTGTATGTCAGACTGCATTGTAACTGCTGAAATGAATATATTGTTCATAGGTAGGTTGTAGACTATCGGCCCAAGGGCCTAAGTAAACCTAGCCAACAAAGTTCCCTGGCTTACGCCACCCAAGAAAGTTATTTACCTGTGCCCCTGTCGAGCAGAGCCACAGAAGTGATCCCTGGGGTGTCTTTCCTATTTCCCATCCACTCACCAAGATTTTTCTTGAAGAGTGCTAATGAGGAACTTTGCTTGACAAAGATGGGTAGCTTGTTCCAGAGTACGGGAAGTCTCTGGGACAGGAATCTATCCCTCCAGCATGTCCTGTTTATTGTGGTGACAAAGTTTAGGTCCCTAGAGCATGTAGCTCAGTTGGATTGGGATTTCTTTAGATGTAGCATGTCCAACAGCTCTGGGTTTGACATAGCTTTATATGTTGGGCAGAGATCACCTCGAAGTAGGCAATATGCTATGTAGTAAAGCTGGAGTTTTTTGAGACTGTCAGTGTAGGGCATCTGTCTGAGGCCAGTAATCCTCTTTGTGAGGTATTTCTGTGACCTTTCCCAGCTGCTGCAGATGTCTTGTGAGGTACATTCCAAAAGAGGCATTGTACTCTATAATGGGTCTAATAAGTGTTGAGTAGAGGGGGGGAGCAATGACCTCTTTTTTCCCGGAGGAGAACCCTTTTGTGATGAGGTGTGCCATGTAGAAGGATTTCCTGACTACTGTAGCAACGTGATTATCAAAGGAGAGACTACTGTCCACCTGGATCCCAAGGTCTCATCACACATTCGGCATTAAGTAGACTGCTGCCTATGTGGTAGTTCATGGGTACAGAGTTTTTACCAAAGGGGATGACAGTTCACTTTTTGGCACTGAGCTTGAGGCCATGGCTCTGACACCAGGCATCTCTCTCAGTGAGGCCCTTCTGTAGGATGCCCACATCATTTTGTAACAGAGGTTACTAGAAGAGAAGAGGTTAATGTCAGTCCAGCTAACTTTGAAAAATTGGTATAGGTCATAAAGATTGCATCTTACAGTTCGGATTGTTGCCAGAGACGAAATGTCTGTGAAAACCAGGACTAGGAATCCTACTGTATTGACCTTAGGAGTGACTAATTGCTACCTTGGAAGAGTAGAAGTTTTTGAAATGGTTTTATAGCTTCCAGATGCTATAACACATCTTAATCAAGCTCTGTGTGGGTAAATGTTGACACATATGTGCTAGATTCTGGTCCAGTTTCTAGTAAAAAGGGTAGTGTGGGAACCAGAAGTCAGATGACCAGGTGTGGGTGATGTCATTTTGTAAGCCAGCACCAGGTGTGGGTGATGTCATTCTGTAAGCCAGCACTGAAATTATGTTTTAATACTAGATGAGAGAGAAGTCTCAAGGCAGTCTGTTTTTGAAACTTGACAAAGAAGGACCACTCACCGACATCATCTTGCCTTGCTCTATTAAATGAACTAGGGGCAGTAATTTTTTAGATCAGTCAAGAAAATATAATGAAATTAGTTAAGTATTGTTTTTATATATCTGTGTGAATCTTTCCATTGGTGTTATTTTTAATATTTCCTGTGATGAAACTCTGGTGTTTACTGTAAATAAATATTTAGTATTCTCATGTTCATTCATTACTTCTTCTTCTTCTTTCTTTCGGCTTTTCCCGGTTAGGGGTCACCACAGCGGAACTCCGGTCCACTAATGATTAGCAGTAGATTTTTACGTACTGGCTTGCCAGGCCTAACGCACAACCTTCAACGAAGGAACGCCCATTCACGCATGTCGCTACACAGAAGATGCTCTGAGAATCGAACGGGCAATATCTAACTGTGAGGCGATGATGCTACCACTCATTCATTACTTATTATTAAATATATTTAAACTTTTCACTGTGGCCATTTTTGGCTGGTCTTTTAGAGAAAATGTTAACCTTTGTGAGTACTTATTTTTATTTGGTGACACTGTGGCCACTCTTGAAAGCCTTGCGGCACTGGTCAAACACTACCATTTGTATTAGTATTAATTTTACTCAGTATAATTTGGTACCCTTGTAAGAGCCATAGAATAGCTGGCTGGTGGCATAACTACCTTATAGTCTGGGTAAAGGGAACACAGCAGGTGAATCTGTGCTGGCCTTTCCCAGGTGTGGGTGTGTGTGCGTGAGAAAAATCAAATCTCAAAGAATGTGTGTGTCAACTACTTGGAACAGGGAAACACAGCACTCGTTTGTTGGAGATAGTGGTGGAAGACTTGGCTTGGAACACTCTGTTGAGGACTCAACTCTACAGCTGTGTTAGTGGGGAGTCTTATTTAGGGCCTGGCGAGAGAGAGAGAGGGAAACCCAGCCCCAAGACTGTGTGTTCCCTGCGTGCTCTTAAGGGAAATTGTGCTTGGTGCAGAGAGCTGCATCTGGAAATACTGTGTGTATCTACTTTTGTTCCAAGTGAACGTCCCTTAGTGGTGAGGACTGAAGCTCCTTGATTACTAGCCCAGAGGAGGGACTTCACATAGGTGATGACATCAGGAAAAGTAGTGAAATTCTACAGTTTATGTCTGGAAGAAAGCAGTCTTTTTTGGTGCTGCCAACCAACCAGCTTCATATATTAAATATATGGATGAACCCACAAAAAAAGTAACACTTGCCACATAGTTGTAAAAACAGTACATGATCGTTTATCTGTGGACAGACACTGAATTACATAACACTCATGAACAGCCATAGTTAGAAAGGGTGTTCAGAGATTAAGAACTTTGGCTCACAAGTTAAAGGAGTTCAAAAGCATTGTAAGTAATTTTTTGGCATTAGGTAAGGCATGTTACCCAGAAATGCTTACAAGAGTAAGCTGTAAGAACTGCGTGGGTAAGTGACTGTGGACACTATGGGAACTGGTGATGACCTGCTGGAGGCAGTCACTTCATAACCAATTTAAACCCGCACCCACCCTAAATTTTAAGTTGATATGTTCATAGGTAAATATTAGGTTAGTTGCACCTGTAGGTCATTTTAAGTCTAGCCAATTTCGGTTTTGGTGCTTGAATTAATCTATGCCATTTGGTGTTAGATTGACCTTACCCATCTCATGGTCAATAATTACATATTGCCCCTAGTCAGAATAACGGTCATTCTTTTTCAGTCCATGATTCGGGGTCTGACAAACAAAAGATGTTCTTCGTGTTTCACTGTTGCAGTCCTCACATAAGGGTTATTCGGCTCCCGGTAGCCCTCAGTCGGCCCGAATACCAGATTCCTTGGTATATGACGTCGGCTGCCGCCGGTTGTAAAACTGATGTCAGAACGTCAGGTATAAAGGGAGGCAGCGGACGCCATTTCCTCAGTCTTTTTTGCCGTGGAGCCAGAAGCAGATGCAATTCGCACTAGTGCCGGTCGGCCGTTTACCTTCTTTTTGCTTTCCGACTACCAAGTTGAAGATGCCTTCAGATAAGTACCCAGTTGGGGATCCTCTTTTCTTGCTTTAACAAATGTCAGATAAAGTTAATAACGGTCTTGCCTGTGGAAAACAGATTCCGCATCGTGATTTCCATTCTTATTGTATAACTTGTTTGGGCCGTTTGAGGACGACGTCCCTAACTGCGATCTCTGTGCTTCCTTTAACCTGCGTACCATACGCCGTAGAGCTAAGATCTTGTATAAGCATTTCGGAGTCTGGCCTAAGTTCATCGGTATGAAGTCTTCTGGTCTCCCGACTTCGGATATACCTAGGAAACGCAAAGACAAGGACCGTGACAGGCCTAAGACTCACCTGTGAAATTGGTCGTCAGCACAGCGGTAGTCAGTGAGGCGCTTTCGCAGCCCCTGGAGTCCACAGATTTTCAGCCGCAGGCCTCTGCCGAGACCTTCATGCCACAGGCTGCTTTTTCGTCTTCAAACCCTCCGCCTGTCACTGCCTCAGATGGGTCCGGAGCTGCTTTGCAGGCACCGGCTTCTGACGCCTCTTCTTTTCGACATGAGACCAGAACCAGACCGATTACCTTAGTTCAGGCTTCCGCAGTTACTAGGCCTCCTGAGTCCCTCCGGATTGCTAGTAAACCTTCCAGCCGCAAACCTACGCACAAGCAGGTGTCTGCCTCCCCTCCTGTGCCTCAGTCCCAGTTGGTAAAGATGGCTGGTGATCTTCTTTCCCTGATCACGGGCTGTCATCCCCCTCCCTTCCAAGAGGACTAGGGAATTATCTCCTGATGGGTTGTCTGTTTCAGATTCTGAGATTTCCAGTATGCCTGCTGGTGAAGAAGGAAATTCTCAACTTTTTTCTGGCTTTGAGGATTCTGATGCTGAGGACTCTATCCCTTCTGCCTCCCCTCCAGCAGATGTTTCCTTTGGGGATACTCTGATTATTATGAGAGAGCACTTTAAATTGGAATGTCAGGATTTTCCTCAGTCTAAGAAAAGAAGCAGGGAATTTTTGGATTTGCCGCAGCATAAGCCTCTGGCTATACCTCCAGTTTTGGAAGTTGTGGATGATGTCTTCATGGAAAATTCTTTAACTCCTAATTCTGTTCCACCTGCCCCTAGAAAACCGGATAGGTACTATAGAGTTCCTGAATCTCATCAATTCCTTTTTAAAAACCCTACTGCTGATCCAGAAATTATTTCTCCAGGTCCCAAAGGTGTTAAGGCTACTATTGCAAAAAACCCTGTGCCTTCTGATAAGGAGTCTAGGGCCTTGGACAGGTGGGGTAAAAAAGTCTATACCTCTGCAACTCTTGCCATTAGATCCGTGAATTGTCTATTTCACATGCTTAAGTATCAGCAGCATACTTTGCAGGCTATTAAGGCTAAACTTGGAGATTTTCCTTCCATGTCGGAAAACAAAGATTTACAAGACTTACTGAATTCTGCCACTTTAGTTAATAAGCATTCACTTCATTGTGGTTTTGACACTTTGGAGGCTTCCTGCAGAGCAGCAGCCACTGGTTCTGTTATTAAAAGGCATGCTTGGCTCAAGGAGCAGCCTCTTTCTGAACCTGTTAAATCTAAATTACTGGATGTTCCTTTGCACAAGGACAATCTTTTTGGTAATAAGGCTGTAGAGGTACTAAAGAAATTGGAAGATAAGGCAAAATCTATGCAAGCTGTAAAAGATTTCCTTCAGGTTCAGCCTTCTAGATTCAGTAGGCATTACCCTTCAAAGAATTGGTCTTTCCCTGATCCTGGCAAGAAGGGTCGCTCTAGGCCTAGGGGTTTCAGATCTTCCAGAGGGCAGGCTTCTGCTACTCAAAGGGCTAAACAATGGCATTCTTCTTCTGCTAAATCGGAGAGTTCTAAGCCAGCTTCCCAAAGCATTCTCAATGACTCCGGCCTTCTTGTGCCTACCTCTGCGGGCCCTGGGTTTCCTTTGGGGGGGGGGTGGACAGGTTCGCAGAGGTATGGTCTACCATCACAGCCGACAAATGGGTACTCAGTAGAGTAAACCAAGGTTACAAGTTTTACTCTCACACCTTCCTTGTCTTGCAAGGGTACCCAGAACTCTCAGGGCAGAGGTAGAAACTCAAATTTATTCTTTACTGATTATGGGGGCTATAGAGCCAGTTCCTGCAAATCAGGCAGGCCTAGGTTTTTATTCAAGACTTTTTCTGGTACACAAAAAGGGGGCACCTGGTGCCCTATTCTGGATCTGTCTATTCTAAACACTTTTCTGGTGATTCCCAAATTCAAGATGCTCACCCTTCAACAGTTACTCCCTATGCTGGGCAAGGATACATGGCTGTTAACTCTGGATCTCAAGGAGGCTTGTCTGCACATCCCAATAAGGCAAAATTGCAGGCAGTTCCTTCGATTCAGGGCTGGGGAGCAACACTTTCAATTCTCTGTATTGCCCTTTGGCTTATCTACTGCTTACAGAGTTTTTACGAAGTGCCTGGCTCCAGTCATTGCTTTTTCCAGCCAGAGAAACATTCAGATTTATCCTTACCTGGATGACTGTTTCATTCAAGCAAACTCCCCAGAACAACTAGAAAAGGATTTGGATTTCGTGAAGAACATTCTCACCTCTTTGGGCTACACTCTCAACAAAAAGTCGAAGTTGGTTCCTACAAGGGAGATTGTTTTCCTGGGAGCAAGTCTGAATTACAGCCACCCAGATGGTATTCCTCCCTCAACAGAAGCAAGAATATCTTTCGGCCTACTTCATGAACTTGGCAAGCATGACCCAGCTCTCTGCAAGGCAATTCCTGCAAGCACTGGGGTTCATGGCTTCATGTATTTTGATGATCCCATATGCAAGGCTGCATATGAGAAAACTTCAATGGTACCTCAAGAATCTTTGGTGTCAACACACACAGGACTTAGACTTGATTCTTCCCCTGATTCCCGGTCTACAAATGGAGTTCCTCTGGTGGGCGACAGCCTGTTCTCAGAACAAGGATCTGCCTTTCCGCCCACCGCCTGCCAGCCAGACTCTCAAAACGGATGCCTCAGATGTTGCATGGGGGGCTCATTTGGAAGGCAGGGGCATACAAGGGACTTGGAGCACCCAGCAGATTCATCTGCACATAAACTTAAAAGAATTGATGGCAGTGCAGCAGGCCTTGCTGGCTTTCAAGGACCTACTCTACCTTGGGACTCTGCTGATCAGGACAGACAATACCACAGTCATGTGGTACATCAACAAGCATGGGGCACTCACTCTTACCCCTTGTGCAGACAAAGCATGAGACTATGGTCCATAGCAGTATCCATGGGCTTACATCTAATAGCCCAGTATCTTCCAGGGAGGCTAAACTCCTTGGCGGATCATTTGAGCAGACATGTTCTGGATCCTCACGAGTAGCAAATGAACAAGGACATTTTTTATTGCATCACTCAGCATTGGGGCACCCCACAAGTGGATCTTTTCTCCTCTCACACCAATCATCTCCTTCCAACCTTCTGCACCAGGGAGTTTCACAACAAAGCCTGGAGGCTGGACGTGTTGTCCTTCTCATGGACACATCTCTCAGTTTATGCATTCCCTCCTCTGCCTCTTCTTCCCAGAGTGATGCTAAAGATAAGGGATGAAAAACCAAAGACTATTCTGATAGCACCAGATTGGCCCAGGCAGCACTGGTAACTCCTCCTTCGCAGCCTTTCCCAGGCTCAGCCTTGGCATCTTCCCTTGGTACCAGATCTGTTGGCTCGGAGAGGAGGACAGTTCCCTCATCCTCATCTTCAAACTCTGCATTTAACTGCCTGGCTAATACTTTAAATCTTTCCCAACAGGTGGTTGAAGTTCTTCATGAGGCCAGGAAGCCTAGCACCAGAAAATCCTATGTAGATAAATGGAAGAGATTTTGCTCTTGGAAGCTGGCTAAAGGAGAAGACTCTTCTAATCCTTCTCTTTCCCTCATTCTTAACTACCTAGCAGGATTGCTTAATGGTGGACTTTCCTTTTCTTCAATCAAAGTTCATGCTTCAGCAGTTCAGCTCATGTGTTATTTTAAGCGACCCATTTTTTCTCATCCCTTGATGAAACAGTTCCTGGGGGAGCTAGTAATCTTAGACCTCTCAGAAGAGCTCCTACTCCTGCTTGGGATCTTAATTTTGTCTTGGAAAAACTTACTCTGCCTCCTTTTACACCAGCTGCCTCTGCAGATTTGAAGTTTCTATCTTGGAAGACTGCTTTCCTTTTAGCTATTACATCAGCTAGAAGGGTATCAGAGCTGCAAGCCTTAATGGCAGTAGAACCTTTCATTATTTTTCACTCAGATCGGGATTCTCAGAGAACTAATCCCTCCTTTATGCCTAAGGTAGTTTGCAGTTTAACCCTTAACCAGTCTATTCACCTGCCTACATTTTTCAACAATCCCCAAAATAAAGGGGAAAGGATTCTGCACTCTCTTGATGTGCATAGACAGCTGAGATTTTACTTAGGACTAAATCCTTTCAAAAATCTGAACAATTGTTAGTTAGTTTTGCTCCTGGGGTTCCGGGTAAAGCTATTTCAAAACAGACCATCTCCAAGTGGATTGCTCATTGTATTCACTTTTGTTACCTGCAGCATGGGAATGGTCCCCCTCAGGGTAATAGGACCCATTCTATTAGAGCAGCCTCTACCCTCTGCAGCCTTTCTGAGAGGTGTGCCTACTAAGGACATTCTAGAAGCAGCTACTTGGTCTTCTGTCCATACTTTCACAAAGCATTACAATCTACCTTTGTTTTCTAAATCCAAGGCTGGTTTTGCCTCTGCAGTTTTGCAGGGCCTTCTTACCAACCCTTAATCTGTGATCCTTCCTCCTCTCTTTGTCTTTTTCCTGGGCTTTGGGAATCAACCCATATGTTAGGACTGCAACAGTGAAACACGAAGACCATAGTACAGTTGTGTACACTTACCATAAATGTAGATGTTCGAGTGTATTCACTGTTGCAGTCCTGGTTTCCCACCCTCCATTCCCCCTTTTTTCCTATGGCACAGACTATATATATATATTTTTTTATTTTTTGTTTGACATGTGTCCAGGGTGCTTCCTTCCTGGGCTGGCCTTCTTTTGGGGGCCCCTGACTGTTAAGGCAAGAAAAACTGAGGAAATGGCATTGGCTGCCTCACTTTATACCTGACGTTCTGACATCAGTTTTACAACCGGCGGCAACCGACGTCATATACCAAGGACTCTGGTATTCGGGCCGACTGAGGGCTATCAGGAGCCGGATAACCCTTATGTGAGGACTGCAACAGTGAATGCACTTGAACATGTACATTTATGGTAAGTGTACACAACTGTACTTTTACAACTATATTACACAGTGGATACCATTGAATTGCTGTCATGCAAATATATAACACACTGATATTATTAACTATGAAGTACTGCACACCTGTATCAGAATTGTCTATCAGTTACTGCAGAATTCTGCCACATGGATGTATTCAGTTACAAGGCATATGACAGATGCTCTTTTCCTACCTAAGTTTTCCTATAAGAAATCTTTTTCCTAGAAGCATTCAAAATTATCTGCAACTCTCCACTTTTTCCTGTTTACTTGGATCTCTTCAGCAGAAAGATCTCAAAAGAAATTAATATTTGGCCACATCAGATGAGGGCCATAAAGTCCAATATAAGTAGAAGAATTCTTATCATAATTTATGGATAGCCTGCTCAGTAAATGAAACTAGATGAAGTGCAGGAGTGGTAAATAAGAAGTTATGTACTCACCATAACGTTCCATCTGAGTAGGTAGCTTCATTTGTCTGCAACCTGTGGGTCTTGGATCCGATATCGGATCCGAGCCGGCAACTTGTTTCAAGCTAATGGATCCGAGCTCCTAGCTCCTCCCCTCACCCATAATCCCCTGCTAACCCTCCATGACCTCAGATCGAGTTTGCCCCTCAATATATACCCAAAAACAGGTATCCAACTAAAATAGATCCGAAGAAGGCCAGGAGGAAGGAGGGGGGGATGGTTGCAGACAAATGAAGCTACCTACTCAGATGGAACGTTATGGTGAGTACATAACTTCTTAATCTGAAGTAGGGAGTTCATTTGTCAGCAACCTGTGGGACAGAGTCCCCAGCTACCTGAACCTTGGGTGGCCATCATGGAAGGATATTGCGAAGCACCGCAGAGCCAAAGGATGCTCTCCCTCTAGAAATCACGTCCAGTTTGTAGTGGTTAATAAAGGTATGAGATGAAGCCCAAGTGGCTGCCGAACAAATATCATCCAATGGAACTCTAGACTTGAAGGCCGCAGAAGTAGAGATGGAACGAGTGGAATGTGCCCGAACTCCTTCCGGTGCGGGTCTCCCAGAGGCTTGGTACGCCAATAGGATACATTGAGAAATCCAGCGTGATAGAGATACTTTTGATATTGCTTTCCCCAAATTAAATTTGGCAAAGGAAACGAACAGCTGGTCGGATTGTCTATGACCAGCTGTTCTATGAGTATAAAAGCGAAGTTGCCTATGAACATCTAATGAGTGCAGCTTGTACTCTCCTTTATTCTGATATTTAGGGAAGAAAACCGGTAAATTTATGGATTGATTTATGTTGGTTTCTGATGCTATCTTGGGAAGAAAAGAGGGATTGATCCTGAGGTACACTCTGTCTGGGTGAAAGATCAAATAAGGAGGCCTCACAGAAAGAGCTTGAAGCTCCGAAACTCTTTTTGCTGAAGTGATGGCTACAAGGAATGCTGTTTTCCAGGACAAGAATTTGAGAGCTACTGAAGCAGCGGGTTCAAAGGGTGGAGCAGTCAAGGCTTGAAGAACTAGTGAAAGATCCCACGGTGGTACGGCTTCTTTTATAGGGGGTCTAAGCAAGAAGGTGCCCTTGAGAAAGGTTTTACACAACTTGGCCGACATCAAAGGCCCTGTATCATGTCCCACATGGTAATGTGAGATGGCTGCCAATTGCACTTTGACAGCTGAACAACTAGCGCCTACCTGAAAAAGTTTGGTTAGGAAGTCTAATATGGACGGAAGAGGAGCCGTAAAGGGATCTAGATCATGATGCTCTGCCCAGATGGAGAAACATTTCCATTTACTGCGGTACACTTTCCTGGTGGAGGGCTTATGCGCTGCCACAAGGATGGCTTTGACTGGTGAAGAGATACCGGGAGTCCTAACTAGGAGTGGAACTGGAGCAACCAAGCTGTCAGTTTCAGATTGTCCAGGTTTGGGGTCGGTAAGTTCGATGGATGGGAGATTAGATCCAGACTGGGATCCAGAATCCAAGGAGGATTCACTAGGTGAGACCACATGTAAGGGAAACAAATTTGCCGAGGCCAGAATGGGGCAATGAGGATCATCCTGCTCCCCAACCGCAAGGCTTTCTGTAAGAGTTGCAACATCAGGGGTAGAGGAGGATAGGCATAAAGTAGACTGGGTGGCCAAGCATGCACCAGAGCGTCTCTTGGAGTTTCCCCTGGAGGGGGAATCAGAGCGAAGAAATTGCCGCATTTGGTGTTTGAGGGAGACGCAAAAAGATCGCAGCAGGGTTGCCCCCATATTGCGAATATCTGCTTCACTATTAGTGGATTGAGAGACCACTCATACGGGGTAAGAAGGGTGCGACTGAGTTTGTCCGCTAGGATGTTGGTCCATCCTGGAATGTGCGTTGCAATCAGAAAGCGGATGGTGGAGATCGCCCATTCCCACACTCTCATGGCTTCGCGGCATAGAGGGTAAGATCTGGTTCCCCCCTGTTTGTTGATGTACCAGACAACCGACATGTTGTCCGACTGAATTGCAATCGTTCCTATGGGGAGGAGATCCTGAAGTGCTTGCAACGCGAACAGCACCGCTCTTATCTCCAGAACGTTGATATGCAGGGAGGTCTCTGTGTCGTTCCACATGCCTTGGACCGTCCTGCCTGAATAATGCCCCCACCCCACCCAAGGCGGGAAGCGTCCGTGGTCACTGTGGTGAGAGGGGAGAGGTGCAGAAGGGACGGCCAGTATGGAGGTCCGAAGTTTGGAGCCACCATAATAGAGCCCTCCTGCAAGCCTTGCTGATAGCAATGGGGTGGTGAAGAGGAAGGGATAGAAAGGACCACTGCACTAGAAGTGTCCATTGCAGTACCCGCATGTTCAGACGGGCGCATGGAAGGAGCGTAATCGCTGCCGCCATGGAGCCTAGTACCCTCGGGACCAATTCTGCTGGTGAAGTCTCTGATTGGAGGATAGCCCGCACATGGAGTTCAAATTCCAGATTCTCTCGGAAGTTAGAAAGGCTCGTAGCTCTCTGGTGTCTATTCTGGCTCCTATGAATTCTATGACTTGTGCCGGGGCCAGAAGGGATTTGTCGGCATTGATGGTGATGCCTAACTGTGGGGCTAGGTGGAGAAAGAAATCTCTGGCTGAGCAAAGTAGATGCCTTGTTGGGGCGGTCAGGAGCCAGTCGTCCAGGTATGGAAAGACCTGTATTCCCTGGAGTCTCAGGTGGGCCGCAATCACTGCTAATACCTTGGTGAACACCCTGGGGGCTGTGGTGAGGCCAAAGGGAAGGACCCTGAACTGGTAGTGACTGGCCCCCAGCCGGAAGCGGAGGAACCTCCTGGATCGTCTGTCCATTAGAATGTGGTAGTACGCATCCTTGAGGTCTATAGAGCACATCCAATTGTTCTCCCTTAGAAGGGGGAGAATAGATTGAAGAGTGACCATTCGGAATTTTTCCTTGGTTACTGACAGGTTCAAGCGGGAAAGGTCTAGGATCGGTCTCAAGTCCCCCGTCTTTTTTGGCACCAAAAAGAACCTGGAGTAGAACCCTAATCCAAGCTGGTCTTGGGGGATGGGCTGGATGGCTCTTTTTCTTAGCAGCTGCTGAATTTCTGCGGCTGCGGCCTCCCTCTGATCAGGTGGTACATCGGGGAGGTTCTTGAATTTGGGGACATGGAGTAATGGTATTTTGTACCCTCTGGATATAATGCGAAGCACCCAGCGGTCTGTCGTGATGGACTCCCATGCCGCTAGGTGCTCCGAGAAGCGCCCCCCGACTGCCTCCAGAGTGGAGCAGCCGGGCAACCCTTCAAGGCTGCTGCGTGGGCCGTTCAGAGAAAGGTTCTCTGGACCCAAAGTTTCTCGGAGCCCCTCTGCCCCTGGGGCGGCGTCCTCCCTGTCCTCCTCTGCCACGGAAGGACTGGTTGTCCGGAGCAGGTTGGGAATGTTGCGATTTCTGGAAACACATCTTCTTCTGACCCTTTTGGTTCTTCGAAAAGGACCGCTGGGGAGCAGAGAAGCGGACTCCGACGGCAGACAACGTCTGCCCGTCTTTCTTGCTCTGGACAAGAGTCTCACGAACCGTTTTGCCAAATAGGGCAGAACCATCGAAAGAGGCGTTCGCAAAAGATGCTTTAAAAGGCTCCGCAAAGTCACAATGACGGAGCCAGGCCTGACGTCTCATGACTAGGCCTGCTCCGCTAGCCCTAGCGGCTCCCTCTGTGGCGTGGGACAACAGTCGCATAGAGGTATTTGAAATTGATCTCAGAGTGGCCATTCGGGTGGAGTACAATTGCTTGTCATCCGCCGACATGGACTCAGGAGGGGAGGCAGCATATTCTTTGATAAGATCCCGCTGCATCCTGATGACATGTGCCATATAGTTCAGAGACCTTACCGAGAAGGTCGCTGAACTAAAAACTCGCTTCCCTAAGCAGTCCATCGAGCGGGACTCCTTGCTCGGTGGATGGACTGAGGGGCTCTCCTGAGCCAGTTCCCTCTTCGTGGCTGCCGCCGTCAACATGGCATCTACGGGGGGGCCCTTACTCCAGTGCGATCGGTCTGAGGGGGGCTAAGTATTCTGTCCGGGCGTTTTGGTATTGGCTCCACGGTGTCCGGATCCTTCCACGCCCAGGTGGTAATGAGGTCCACCAAGGGGTCGGCCAGAGGGGACACTCAAGAGGTAGACGGGCCTGCTTCGAATGCCTCCAGAAACATGGACTCGTCGGAGGAAGACTTGGGGGCAGACCACCCACCTCTGATCCTAAGCATCTCCATGATGTCTCCAAAGGAGACATCCTCAGGGGGTGATCTTGGGGAGCCTTCCCCTTCCTCCAAGTCCGTGTCCTCAGTTAAGGACTCAGGGGAGTCCACGTGCCTCCTCTTGCACTTATGCTTGTGGGGCACTTCCTCAGGGGGGCTGTCCGAGGAGGCCTCGCCAGCTACATCCTGTTCCAATGGAACCATCTGGGACATTGAAGCAGGCTGTCCCTTTGGCCGGGTGATGGAAGCCTGGCCCAGCAGAGAGGGAGTGCAGGGAGGAGCCGAGACAAGGACCGGGGGTCCGGATGCTCTCAACAGAGCCCTCTCCACAACATCGAAAGCCGAGGGGGAACCACTCTCTCTTGGATCCGAAAGTAGGTTCCCACTCAGATCCGATGAAGGGATCGGAACCGGCGCCGAGACCATCGGATCCGAAGGACTAGTGCGCTCCGACCTGGATGGAGCCGAAGGCACACTGAATCCCTCGGATCCGAAGCTCGGGCCACGGCTCCGAGAGGTCGGATCCGACAGGCTCGAGGGCAGGGTCGGATCCGAAGTACCAAGTACTGTCGGCGCCGACCCACCCCCGGCTCCAACGCTGCTCGGCTCCGAATGCTCCGAACCCGGATAGCGGGTCAGAGAAGGAGCAATAGGATGGAAAAAAGGTGTCGAGCTCCCCCCCGAAGGGGGGGAGGCAAGAGCACTCCCATCTGCAGCTGGGCCTGGATGAACCTTCGCATCATCCGGTCCAAGTCTGCATCGGACATACTAAAGGTCGATCTCGAAGAGGTCACCGAGGCAGGCCTGGAATGCCACCTCGATGACCTCGATGGAGATCGGGCCTCCTCCTCGGGCCCTGGGGAGAAACAAGGGGATCGGAGCCGAGGAGGAGGAGACCTAGAAGCAGTGGAGGGAGAAGCCCGCTTAGCTGGTGGGGCCGAAACAGAGGTCTCGGCCCGCTTGTGGTGCTTCTCCCTCCGTTTCTCCCTCCTGGCCTCCCTGTCCTCCGACACTTTAGCGGGAGTTTGAGTCCCGGACGGAGGAAGGGGGCAGGAATGGCAGCAACCACAGCCTGTGGTGGAGCCACGGGAGCAGCGGAGGCCGGAGCCGAGTCCGGGGGTAAAAGTCCCGCCAAGACCAGCTTCGACCTCCGCTCTTTCAGTGCCCTGGGGTTGAACGCTGCACAAATGGTACAGCCTGAGGTGAGGTGTTCAACCCCAAGGCACCGAACGCACCGAGTGTGGCCATCAGCCGAGGAGAGCTTATGGCCACACTCGGTACATTTAGAAAAAATGGCTTTTGGGGCCTCAGCCATAATTAAAGAAATGTAATGTAACACACACACACAGGCCCCAAAACACAACACACACACTCTAATAACCAGCGAAGGGAGGGAAAACTACTTAAAAGAAAATATTTTACTCTAAAGGGAACCTTATACTTACACACTTAAAATTATTGAGAAAAAATAAGAAAGTTGACAGAAAAATATCAACTTAACTGCCAAGTACTAGACGAGCTCACAGGAATCCAGCTATCCACAAGCGCGGCAAACTAGATCTGAGGTCATGGAGGGTTAGCAGGGGATTATGGGTGAGGGGAGGAGCTAGGAGCTCAGATCCATTAGCTTGAAACAAGTTGCCGGCTCGGATCTGATATCGGATCCAAGACCCACAGGTTGCTGACAAATGAACTCCCTACTTCAGATCTAGTATTATGGCCCATTTCTAGTCAACACATGCCAAGAAAAAAATACCATTTTGCATTATAGATTTGAGATTATGTACACACAACACATTTCAAATATAGTCTTATCTATGCAGATGAAAAACACAAGTTCTAGAGTTCTAAAAAGAAAGCAGATAATTTAGTTAGGAAAGGGAAAAGTGGTGCATGCAGCTGCTACAGAAAGGAATGTCTCACTTATTAAATACTGAATCAAGCTACAGGCTTATGATTAATCTAACATTGTTTTACTATAGCTGAGTTTAGGCATTTTCACCTCCCGGGAGATAAATAACCTTGAGTAATTTTCTGCTTCAAACATAGTTTTCTCACTTCAGTGCCTCTCTATAGTGAGGGAAAGATTACTACCATCTTTTAGGATTGCCATCTTTCGTTAGCGCTGAAACTGGATCTAAACCATGGCCTCGCACCTCCCATAAATAACCCCATACATCTCCTTCCCTCTCCCATCCACTTTCCACCCATTTTGTGACATAATAGGCACATCAGGGGGAGGAAGAATGCACATTTTCATGGTTTTCCTCACAATCACAAAGCTTCTTTTTAAATAAAAGCATAGCAAATCTGCCATTTTAACAAACTCTGATAGTCTGCTTGTTTTCTAAAACAGAATACCGGAATTTCTACAGTGTTTTTCGGACTACCATACAACTGGTTTGATTTCTGGATAGTCCATAACAAAAAAGGATAGGTGGCAACCCTATCTTCTTGGCCTAACACAGGAAATAACAAATTTGGCCTTTGTCTAAAGAAAGAGAGAGACAGAGTGTGGAAGAGAGGGAGAACAGTGTTCCCCAGCACATCAGTGAGAAGTTGTAAAGATTATTTTTTATGTAGCAAACTGTATTTTGCAGTCAAAGCAGATACACACTGCCCAATACCAATCAGGATACATTTGTTGAGGGTCACACATAAGGATTAAGCTTCCGGAGCGTCACTCAGCAAATGATGCAAAGGAGCTCTATCATGTTGCAAGGTAATTACGGAAAGATAAAAAAGACAGTCAGCAGACACCATTCATAAGGGATGCCAGCAACAATCTGCTCATCAAGCCAGAGGACTGATGGAAGGAATACTTTAAAAAGCCTCTGAATGAAGAAAACCCCACAGAAGCTATAATGCAGCATGCAAAGCCTACAATGAAAGAAATAGGAGAACCCACCCTAGAAGTATAAAATTCATCAAGGAATAAGTCTGAACAAATGTGCTCCATGGCGCTGTGTAAATTCTCAAATTAAGTGTACTTTCTATTACTTGAATGACAGCAAGCTAAAAGATTCAAAACTGCTGCACAGAACCACAAATATCATGAGGCAAGATTTAGCAGGGTCAGACTGGAAGCAAGAAGCTCAAAGTAGCATTGTTCATAGTTTACTCTCCTGCCCAGACAGTTTATGTCAAGTTGCTGATCAACACAGATTACCATATTTTTAAATTGATGTGAGTATCCCCAAAACTAAGTATGTGAAATCGTAATCCAGCAATGAACATTTCAGCCTATGCCACTTTACATACAAAGCATGCCTCCTACAGAAAATAGGTTAATCTTTCGTTGTTCATGAGTTTAAGTTTCTAAAGCTGACAGCAGATTGCTTGTTGTCTGACTTGTTTTTCACTATTAAACAGAGGTAGAACCTCATAGTTCATTCAGAGCCTGGCACTGTTTTCACTTCAATGCAGATGTGGCTTGTTAATTTGCATCAGATGCTCACATACATTAGCCTGTAAAGGGCATTTCTTCAAGAAGGATGACTCTGAGAAACTGTTGTGATATCCTGGCATGCTTACCCTTACAATTTTGAGGGAAATCAACATTCATGATGGGACTATCACTGAAGTGCAAAAATATTAAACCCCTTTTCCCTACTCACCTGCCAAGATAGGCCTTAAGTAAGCCAGAATTAAAGCCATTGTTCTAGAAGGTGAAATTAATTGGTGGCACTGGATACTTCTAATGCATGCTCTACTGAAATGACTACTTCAAGATACTAGGATTTGTTCTGAGCCTCCTTTTCTATTCTTTGTAAGGCACGATGGTTCTGAAGTTCTCTCCTTTGTGATTGACTGACACACACACACACAAAACAAAAACATTTGGTCTCTTGGAATGTGTTTATAAACTATAAGGCTAAGAGCTGTTAATGGACTACTTCCTGTAGTCCACAGTTTGCTTCCCTTAGCCTCCATTTGGTATTTGTCAACTTTGACGGAACTATAATCTTAGGCTGAGTCTGAAAAAGGTGCTCTATCCTGTTTAACAAATACAAACAAAAACGAAAATCATATATATATTGTTGTACTTTCATTAATTCATGTGTATCCTAAGTTCTGATTAAGTTTTTCTTAAAACTTCATTACGCATATCTGAAGAAACACAGAGGTCCTAAGACTTAAACAAGATGTAGCAATCCTAAAAGTCATTCCACTCTTATAATGTCTCATTGTGCCTTTTTAAAGTGCTATATTCACCAAGTGAAGTAACTGAACATTTTTGGTGGACATCATATGAAAAATAGTCATTGCATATCCAAGAATGCTATGCTTTTCTGCAGAATAGTGAGAAAAGGATGAAAAGAGGCATCAATAACAGCTACAAAAAAAAAATGCTAAAATGCTGTTCTGTATTGTCAGTTAACAGATTGTAATACATACCGTCAGAATATAGTAAAGTCATGGATTTACCTAGGTTACATGGGTAATTTAAAATTTTGAACAAGTAACTTTTGTAGTTAGCATTCTGTATGCTCATATTAGCAGTTGCAAATTCCAGATTGCTCAGGGCAAGTCCATTGCAACAGACTGCAGTGGTCTCTTGGAGGAAAAAATACGTTCTAACTGTATCAGCTGATCAACGAAGATGACATCCCTTGATAGGCCCTATGGTTGTGTTTATCCTCCCCACCAAACATATTTTTCCAGAAAATTCCAAATTCATGACTGTGTGCACAACTATGGAGGCGCATATCATAACATCAGGCATTGAGTACATAAGCATGCTTACCACCCACACCTTCCAGACTGCCCACTTACTAATAACAAGCTTTGTTCTGCAGAACAAGAGCAACAATAAAGATCTACCATCCTCTGCTAACAAAAGATATAGGTATATATCTATCCAACTTACAGAGATTCCAACAGCCAAGGCTAATTGGAAGAATTGCTCAACTATAGCAGGACAACTGGAATATATTCCTTACCCATCAAAAAGTACCCTTTTCATAAATCAACTCATATGGCACAAACTATCTGTTATATCTAACAACTCATTGATGGATTCTATGGTCGGCTTGATTCCAAAGCCTTAGAATGTCCTGGGAGAATAGGCAGCAAACTGTATCAGGACCAGTTAGAAGGCTAACTATTGGGTAACACCAAGAATGAAAAGCCCCACTCTAAAGTTGCAAGCAGGGAAGGTTGCATGGGAAGGCAGTACCACACGTTCAGGTGCTGTGGTATCCACGTCTGTCAAGGGGAGACCACGAAAGGTAGTAATTGCTGTTACGGCAGTGCACAAGACCATGGAAATAATAGCGAGTACCACTGCGAGCACCTATAACACAAACTCAAGCAAATCTTCTTGAACACAGATTTAATTAGCGCTTTTGGTGAAAACTATGTCCCACCTTCTTCAGACAAAGACAAATCAGTTAAAACCCTTTATATACATTAGATGTGCATCAATTAATCAATTAAAAATCAATTTAAGAAACAGCTTGTCTTTAAAGAGCCATGCCATATTACTATACACTCCTATAATACACAGTATGTTACAACATAAACGAAACACAACTATATACAGTTTTTCAAACATATTGAAATAAATATACTCCAACCCTTATTTATCTATTCAAGGCTAAGCTTTTAAGGATACATTTTATAGAAATATATTCATTTAGACCGGGATATATATGTGCTTCAGTTCTTATCTGCCATTTAATTTCATCTATCTCCAGATTCAATTGCCATGGGCCTCCCCTAGGGTCCAATTGTGTTTGTTGCAAGACCGAAAATTTAAAACTATGGTCAGGGTAATCAATAAGATGCCTAGCTAAGGCATTATTCTTATCTTTTTTAGAGATAGCATAATAATGTTCGTAAATACGTTGTTTCAACTTTCTCTCAGTTTTTCCGATATAGTAAACGGAACACTGAGAGCAAATTGCAACATATATCACAGCCCTACTATGACAATTATACCTTCCCTTAATACAATAAATTTCATTCTTTAATTTAACTTTTTTGTCTAAGTTAATATATTTGCATTGGTGACATGCACCACATCTACCTAGATTACTACTATTTACAGATTTTACATTCATTTCCAAAATAAATTTTAAGTTAGCTCCTCTTCTAAAGGTGACTTTTGGTTTAATTCCTAAAAGCATAAATATAGCTTTATCTTCAGTAATAACAGACCAATTCTTATATATAATCTCTTTAATTCTATAATGGTCCAAAGAATACGTACAAAGAAAGCTATCTCTATAGTCCGCTTCTGGAGTAGGAGAAACAGTGTTAATATCTACCTCTGAAGCATTTAACATTGGAAGTGATTTGTCAAATAAAAGGGGCCTAAAATATCCATCACACCTTTTATTTCTAACCTCTAAACATATAGAATCAACCAGTGATTTCGGATAACCCCTACTAATGAACATTATTGATTACCCTGATCATAGTTTTAAATTTTCGGTCTTGCAACAAACACAATTGGACCCTAGGGGAGGCCCATGGCAATTGAATCTGGAGATAGATGAAATTAAATGGCAGATAAGAACTGAAGCACATATATATCCCGGTCTAAATTAATATATTTCTATAAAATGTATCCTTAAACGCTTAGCCTTGAATAGATAAATAGGGGTTGGAGTATATTTATTTCAATATGTTTGAAAAACTGTATATAGTTGTGTTTCGTTTATGTTGTAACATACTGTGTATTATAGGAGTGTATAGTAATATGGCATGGCTCTTTAAAGACAAGCTGTTTCTTAAATTGATTTTTAATTGTATTTTTAATTAATTAATTGATGCACATCTAATGTATATAAAGGGTTTTAATTGATTTGTCTTTGTCTGAAGAAGGTGGGACATAGTTTTCACCGAAAGCGCTAATTAAATCTGTGTTCAAGAAGATTTGCTTGAGTTTGTGTTATAGGTGCTCGCAGTAGTACTCACTATTATTTCCAAAGTTTAGTGTTTTTTGCAGTTTTCTGTTAGTGCACAAGACCATAACCTGGGCCAGTGTCACCAAGTGGCTTTGAGGACCTGCCCAGGCCAAAGATCACTACTCCATCTGTGCTTAGGGATAAACTACAAGTCAACTGTATTGTACTTTCATTTTGGAAGAAGACTCCATACCAGATACAAAGCAATACCCTTGGGAGTAGGAGGCCTTTCATTCTTCCATATTTCCTATTCTCTTCGGTGACCAATGAAAAGAAAGATCAAACCAGAAGGGGGTTTCTTTCTCAAAAAAGAGGGAAGAGGTTGGTGGTGGTGGAGGGCAAAATAAGGAAATGGAATGCAAGCTCATCTGGTCCTAAAGAACATGGGCATTCAGAGGGTGGAGCCATTAAAAGTGGAATTATCCTTGACTGAACTCTCACACTACATAGGCCAAAGGACCCAATAGCCAGCAGGCAAACCTGTTGAATTAGATATTCAACAGTCGCACTGCACCACCTTAGTAATATATGCTAACCTTGTCAATGCCTCTTACCATAGCCCTGTACCTTACCAAAACCTTTTCATAACACTATCACAAGACAGGATCAGACACACACCACACTCACAAATACTTAACCAGTACACCAAATATATCCCCTTACCTAACTCTTACCTTAACCCACATATGATTACACACACACACACAGATTATATCCCATTACCCTCACACACACAGTCTCTCTCTCTATATATATATACATATGTGTGTGTGTGTGTGTGTGTGTGTGTATATATATATATATATATATATATATATATATATATATATATATATATATATATATATATATATAGAGTCTCACTCTCTCTCTCTCTCTATATATATATATATATATATATATATATATATATATATATCTTCACACATCTGAGGCAGGGCTAGCCACCTGGCAGTATGAACATTTTCTCTAGGTAATGGTCTCTGTTAATGTTACACCTCAACTCCGTATACAAAATGGGAAAAGGGGGGGGGGTTAATGCCAGTGCGTACACACACGTATACACACACACCAGAAATTACTATTAAAATGAACTGTTCAAAATAGGAGCAATTCAGCTATTAGTGGTTATCATTCAGTGTCATTAAAGGAGACTACGTTGTTCTTGATAGCCACCAAGAAGGTACTGAATTATACCCTTACAGCACCAGCAGTCAAAATTTAGGAGCATATCAAACTGGGCATGGGACTTAATACACCATTTCTGTGTGACATAACTTCTAATACTGTCAACACAGCAGTAATATCACAACACCTCTGACTAGAATATGCATTTCCAGTACAGCTCAATCTGTAGATGGGTATCCTGCAATCATTATATATCCCATACAAAACAGTGTATAGACATTAAGTGCAAAAATCAGGAAAAAAAACACTTTTCTTAATATTAATGGCGACTGTGTGAAGTAAATCTGACATACAGACCATGGTCAGAAGACCTACATCTGAGAAAAAAAAAAATGCATTTTACAGCTGTTGGAAAAAAAAAAAAAGGATTTTGCACCATGCTATTTTGCTCAGACATGCTGGACAATTTCATTACAGAATTAATAAAATAATTTTTCAATCAATGCAGGAATGATTACTGGTACCTGTGTGCACCATACAATATACAAAAGCAGCTTGTCTGTTATCTATCAGAAAACAGAAAAAGAATAGTTGTGTAAAATCTTACCATAACCATAGATGTCCCTCTCTTCCATGTTGCAGTATTCTTGGTGTGGGATTTCCTGCCTTCAGGCGACCCGTACATTGGCTCCTATACAAAAGCTTCAGCTTGGCTGTTGCAGCTGCGTGGGACGTCACACGTAGGGCCATAAACCAGGGACCTTATGTGTGACATCTGCACGCACAATTCTCAGAACTTGAAACTAAGCAGGCAAAGTAGATGGCCCAATGGGATAGGCTGCCAAAGGTGACCTATATAATTGCCCTGGATTTCTTCTGAATGGAGAGATGCATCAGGATGCAGTTAGACTGGTAGAGTCTGTGAGGGGGAACGGTGGGTGGGAATGAATACTGCAAAATGGAAGAGAAGGACATCTATGGTTATGGTAAGATTTTACACAACTATTCTATGTCCTTCTATTCCTATGTTGCAGTTTTCTTGGTGTGGGAGAGTACTACAGCTTAGTTTGATGAAAGGGTGGCGGATGCAGAAGATGATTCCACAAAGCCTTGTAGGATTGCCCGAGCAAATCCTGTGCATGCTTTGGAGATTTGGTCCAGTTTGTAATGTTTGGTGAAAGTGTGTACAGTGGACCATGTAGCTGCTTCCATAATGTAAGCTGTGTCCTTTCATTTTTGAAAGGCCTTGGAAGTGGCCACTGTTCTTGTGGAGTGTGCTTAAACCCCAACTGGAGGGTTTTTTTCGTGGTGTGAGTAGCAGAAACAGATTGCCTTTCTAATCCAGGATGCAATGGTCTGTTTGGTGACTGCCTTGCCCAATGCCCTGGGGTGGAAAGATACAAAGAGTTGTCTGGATTTCCTAATGTCTTTAGTCTTGTCCAGGTAAAATCTCAGTTGCCTGTGAACATCTAGGGAGTGGAGTATCCTCTCTCCTTGGTTAGTGGGAGAGGGGAAAAAATTGGGTAGGTGAATGGATTGATTTAGAGATAAGTCATTGACTACCTTGGGCATGAAGGAAGGGTTAGTTCTCAGAGTGACCATGTCCCTATGAAAAATGGTGTAAGGTGAGAATGCCATTAAGGCTTGCAGCTCGGAAATCCTTCTGGCAGAGGTAATAGCCACTAACAGTACTGTTTTCCAAGTACAAAACTGTAGAGAGGTTGTATTAGTCGGTTCGAAGGGGGGCTGGGTGAGTTTTTCCAGGATGAAGTTCAGGTTCCGTGGAGGAGGGATAGGCTTCTTAGGTGGTCTGATGTGCAAGACCCCTTTAAGGAAGAGTTTCACATGTAGCCTGGCTAACAAGACAGGATCTAGAGATAAGCAAGTGGATAATGCGGAGAGGTGCACTTTCACGGATGAACAGGAAAGTCCTCCCCCTTTATAAGTTGACAGATATATGAGAGGACTGGGGGGGTGTCATCCTCGTAAGGGTTCCTTTCCTGTCCCAGACACAATTGAGTAAATCTTTTCCATTTAGCCAGGTATGATTTTCTAGCAGTGGGTTTCCTGGCCTCCCTCAGGACTGATAGTCCATCCTCTGAATAGTGGTGTCTGAACGGGGTTAGTAATTTATCACCCACAGAGTCACAGATAGCATTTGCAAGTGTGGGTGTAGGAGAGTTCTTCTGTCTTGTGTCAGAAGGTCCACCTTGTGGGGTAACTTGCAATGATTGCCCTTGGCTAAATTGTATAGAAGGGGGGAACCAGTGCTGCCTTGGCCAGGAGGGAGTCACTAGCAAGGTTTTTGATTTGTCCTTCCTGATTTTCAGAAGGACTTTCTGAATCAGAGAGAAGGGGGAGAAAGTGTACAGGAACTTCCCCTCCCAGGTTAAACAGAAGGAGTCTACTCTCCAGGCTTGGGGGGAGTAAGTCTTTGTGCAGAAGGTCTGCAGCTGCCTGTTCTCGGGGGAGGCAAACAGGTCTATTTGTGGAGTGCCCCACCAGTGGACTATGTCTAGAAAGACCGTCCTGTCCAGCATCCATTCGTGTTGAGGAGAGGATGTTCTGCTCAGGAGGTCTGCTTGCTTGTTGTCCTGGGAAGGGATGTAACTGGCTTGCAGGGATAGGCTGTGCTGGTATGCTAGGTCCCAAATTAGTAGGGCCAGTCTGCAAAATTGGTATGCCTTGGTACCTCCCTGTTTGTAGATGCGCCACATTACAGTGGTATTGTCCGTCACTATCAGAAGGGGACCAGGTAGCAGTAGGGGTTTGAAGGTCTGTAAAGGTAAAAGAACTGCTGTCATCTCCTTTTACAGTGATGTGTTTGGTTTTCATGGGAGGTTGCCACTGGGCTTGGACTCTGTAAGAGTGCAAGGTGGCTCCCCAACCTGAGTCTGAGGCATCTGTATGCAATATCTGTGTGGGTTGAGGGGGCTGCAGTGGAAGCCCCGGGTTTAGTTGTACTTGTTGGATCCACCAAATGATTTCCTTCTTTAAATAGGGAAGAAGGGAATAACTTGTTCCAAGTGATTCTGGTGTTGTGACCAGATATTTTTGAGGTACCATTGCAGTTTTCGCATATGCATTCTGGCCAATGGTAGCATGGGAATGGTTGCTGCCATCAATACCAGGAGTCGAAGGAATTGCCTTGCAGTGACCGTCTTGGAGAATAAGACTTCCTGGAAGTGGTAAATTAGAGAAAGAGCCTTGTCCTGTGGGAGAAAGGCTTTTACTCATTCTGTATTGATCCTGCAACCTAGGAATATCTTGTCCTTGTCTGGGTTCAGGGATGACTTCTTGAGGTTTGGGGTGAACCTTAGACTTTGTAGTAGGGGCATAGTGAAGTGTAGATGTCTTAAGAGAGAATCTTCTGAGTGTGCCAGGATAAGGATGTCATCCTGATGTGGGTAAATCTGGATTCCTTGGGTCCTGCAGAAGGCGATGGGTGGAGCTAGACACTTTGCAAACACTCTTGGGGCTGTGGATAAGCCAAAGGGCAAGGCTGTAAATTGGAAGGGCAAGGCTGTAAATTGGAAGTGCGAGGATGGCCCAGAGAAATGCAGGAAACATCTGTGTGAGGCCTGGATGGGAATGTGCAGGTAAGCATCTTTCAGGTCCAAGGTGACTATGAAAGTATCTGAGGGTATGAGGGGGTAAGAGAGTGGGAAGTGACAGCATTTTGAAGGATGGTGCCTGCAGGTAAAGGTTTAGGAAGGAGAGATCCAAAATGGGTCTTCAGGGACCGTCCTTCCGAGGGACCAGGAACAGACGGGAGTAGAATCCCTTTCCTTCGTGTCCTGTGGGGACAGGCTCTATTGTGCCTTGTTGTTGCATGTCTGACAAAATTTGTGGAAGGAGATGGCATTGTTTTTTTGGGGGAAATGGAATGCCTTTCCAGGGGGGAATTTGTTTCCAGGATAGAAAGTATCCTTTTTGAATAATGGTTAATACCCATTGGTCTGTGGCGATTTTCTGCCAGAAGGGGAAACAGTGGGTAAGGTGAGCTGAGAGGGGCAGATAAGCAAGGCAGTCATGCATTACTGGGACCTCCCCTGTCCTGAAAGGGCTGTCTAGGCTGAGGAGGTGGGCCAGTGGGCCTGGATAGGAATGTCTTCTAGTTCCTCTTCTGGGTCTGGAGGAGAAGGCAGCAGAATGAGGGTTATGCCTAACAAAGGTAGTCTTAGCCAGGTAGTTTCTATAAAATTTGGGTATAAGGGATACCAGGAGATGTTTAATATCCTGTAACTCTTTGCTTTTTTCTTGCAGATTCTTAAATAGGTCTGCAGACTGCTTTCCAAAGAGGAAGTTGTGATCCAGGGGAGCGTCCAAGATTTTGGACTTGGTCCTCTGGCAGATTCTGTAGTCTAAGCCAGGAATATCTCCTAACGACAGATGCTGTTGCTGCAGAGTGAGCAGAAGCTTCTTCAGCATTGTAGCTGCATCTTATAGAGTGTCTAGCCACTTGTAGTGCTCAGGACAATTTGGTGGAGATATCCGTTTTAATGAGACTGTCAGGAATCGAAGCCAGTATAGAGGTGGCTTGGGATACTAAGTCCAGGGCATACTTGGTCATGTGCGTTTGATAGTTAATGGTTCTGAAGGCCAAAGTGGAGGAAGTGTACAGCTTTTTGCCTATCCTCTCCATGGATTTGCTATCTTTATCCGTGGGCAATAGGGAGGCAGAAGGTAGCAACCTAGACTATTTATCGGGGCTGTGGCAATCACTGCAGGGTCTACTAAGGGTGGCTTTATGAGGATTTTTTGTTCCTCTGGCACCTTGTAGAAGTGGTCTGGGCACTTAGGTGCAGGAGGCTGTGAGTCAGGAGTTCTAGAGGCTGCCATAAAGGCATCCAAGTATGGAGGAAGAACAGGGAGTACAGCTGAAGGGGAGGGGGACTCCACTTGCAGCAGTTCAAAGTATCTTTTTTGGGTTTCTGTCATTTGGGAAGTATCCCATTTGAAATAGTCTTTCATTTTGTTGATGGTTTCACCAAATGTAATGTCTTCAGGTGGAGAATCCCCTTCCACAGAATCCTCATCAGGAGAGTAATATTCCTTGGGAGAAGCAATCTGGGATGCATAACAGATGGATTCATCCGAGGAAGAGTAGACAGATTCATGCTCTTCTTCCTCAAGGAGGGAAGCCAAGGGAATAGAAGAAGCAGAGGTAGGCCTAGGGCTTAGCAGAGGCAATGTAGTTGTGGGCGAGGCAGAAGGCCTAAGGGCCATAAATGTCTGCATAAGAGAGGAGGTGAAGGCCTCCCAGTCTGGAGGGGCTTCAGAAGCAGGCGTAATAAGTTTTGTTTTCTGCTTCTTTTTGGTTGGAGTCAGTCTAGAGCTGGGTTTGGCAGCGGCTGTATTCGAGGTCTGGATCCCGGTCGAAGGAACCCCCAAATCTGGTTCCCTCTTGACATCGACAGGCATCGGTGTCTGAGAAAGCTCCCTGGACGTGCCAGACTTTGGCTGTGCAGCGGCCTCTGCGAGGGAGGTCGATGGGGCCGACGGATTCAACGAACGCTCAACTCCTACATCAGTAGTTGGCAGGGCGTCCGGGTGCGAAGCGGCACTCGATGAAGGCCTTGGCATCTTGGCCTTCTTACGCGGAGGTTCTTCGGCGGCCTCCAAAGCGGGATCCATTCTGAGAGCCAGCTGTTTGAGGCGTTGGTTTTCTAAGTAAAGGTTTAAAGCTGCCAGACGGCTACGTAAGGTCTTAGGCACAAAAGATTTACAAATAGGGCAGGCATTATGGTCGTGATCTTGGCCCAAGCAGAAAAAGCATTTGTCATGGCCTATTTTATGGGAAATTTGGCACCCGCATTGGCACTTTCCCTTTTTACCTGACATCAGCTGAAAGCTACAACAATCAAGCCTAAGCAATGCGAAAGATCGGAAAATATTAAAAATGCAAAAACCCAACAGGTTACTTATCTATAGTCGATCCGATGTCTGGAGAGTGATCGTATGATACGAAGTCGTCTGCGGCCGAAAAGTTCTGAGGATTGTGCGTGCAGACGTCACATATAAGGTCCCTGGCTTATGGCCCTACGTGTGATGCCCCACGCAGCTGCAACAGCCAAGCTGAAGCTTTTGTATAGGAGCCAACGGACGGGGTCATCTGAAGGCAGGAAATCCCACACCAAGAATACTGCAACACAGGAATAGAAGGACTCTGAAGAGTACTTTTTGACTCTGGCATTGAAGGATGAAGTTTTATTCTTCATTGGTAGTACTTGTGAAAAGGCATATGATCCACTGCAGAGATCTTTGCTAGCATATGCTATATAATGAGTACTCATTTACCTGCTATTTGTTTTAGTACACACCTTGTTTTTCACTGGTGTCATTTATTCATACACTACTGACCTAATAATGTACTTTCTTTATTCACTGTACAGTGTTTTTTTTTTCTTTATTCACTATACAGTGCTTTTTTTTTTCTTTTTTCATTTTATTCCCTCATGTCTCTGAAAACTGGCATTTTATTAAAAAATCAACTAGGTAAGCTCACTGGACACATAATCCCATTTTTAAGGGTGTTTCAGAAGCAATGTCTGGTACAGAGACCCACAAAGAAGGCAATTTTAGGCAGTGTGAAACAAACACAGAATTGCTGCAGGATGTAAGTCTAGCAGCACAAACTAAGTTAAATTGCCAGGCAACTGAGGAAGGGATTAAGCTCCAACCTTACATAACATACAACTGTTAAATTATTTTATTATGTGTAACCATCTGCCATTAGTGAAATGCCTGCCAAACAGATCAATAAGTGTTATGTACAGTGAAAGAAACTTTCTATATTTCAAGCAACATTTTTAAAACATTAGGGCTACTATGGCAGTATGCATAATAATGAATTTGCTTACATAAGAAATACACAACCATAATACACAATTGTTTGCTTTTCATATACAGATATTCTTTGTTTTTTAATTTCATCAAGCTGCAACATAAGTATCGCACAGAGACAGCTTTCAAAACGTCAGTCCAGCATTATTTTAATATTTTCACTAGATGATAATATATTAATATTAATGGAGTGATACTGTTCTGAAAAGTAGATACTGCTTTACTATACACAGTGAAACTAAGCGGCAGACAGTACATTTTACTGCAAGCCCTCTGCTGTGCCTGTGTAAATATGATAGTCACATCCATTTGAAAGCTAAAGCTGAAAAGTCACTTAAAATGTTAATAATGCAGACTTTGTTAAAATAGTAGAGTTCTCAAACAGACCAATAAATATTTGCATGTGAGTGTATGTTATCTTTCGTAACCAGGTGGTTTTAGTGCTAGGACACTCATGCTCATTTTACAGGTGAGAAGAGAAAGGACAAGAAAGCCAACTTACTTGCTTAAGGTTACAGTCCAGATAGTACTGTTTAAGCAACTAGTTCATTACATTTTAGAAACACCATATGTGAAAGTGGTATCTCTGTATTCAAAATTACAATGATATAGTGGTCAGGCATGGGACTGTTAATGGAAATGAGAACATTACCAGCGTAAAGAAACTACCAACATATCAGCCGTCTGCATGCAGCACATTCAGAGAGCAATACGAAGAACATATCATAGCATAACATGGTGGTGCCCTGACTGCTGAAGTATGGTACTGTGTATCCACACTTATGAAACATTGCCAAAGTAGTTAACCAGGCATGTTGAATGAGTGCTGCCCTGCAATGACAGTATGACTGTTAGCAGTTTCCTTATGACAATGGAATTGGCAGTGGTAATTTTTCCACCAGTATTTTTTTTTAGAAAGAAATGACCTGAGACTATAAGCAGCTCACATTTTGACAGTGACAGTACTGGGCCTTCAATTTTCCAACTTTGGCACATACATATTTGATATTACTTTGCTATTTTCAACTGTCTTCTGTTTTAGTTAAACTGCTAGTGGCATAATTGCTTCTGAAGAATACATATTCACTATACATACCTTAATAAAACAGAAACGAATGTACTTTTCAAACTGCTTTTTGGACTCACAGCTGTAAAAGGCTGACACGGGAATAGCTGCCAGTTTCTGCAAAGATAAAAACAATTATTAAAAGTTGCAAAATAAACTATTACTTTTATAAGCTAAATATCTATAGACTTCACTGTAAAATTGTTGTATCCAAGATACAGGAAGTAAAAAACTTAGTAACTAAGTATTCAGATACTATCAGTGATCACCTTCCAAATAGTGCACTCTATTTTGTAATCGACTTAATAAGGAAAGAACAAAGGGGGATTACAACATTCTTGGATCTGGAGAATATATCTATGGTAATTAACTGGGCAAAGTAGAAGGATGTCATACTATAAGTGATAACATGATGATCAAGTTATATTTCATCGTCAACTAAGGTATCAAGATCTGTTGACCTGAAGCAGGGACTTGTTTATATGGTAATCAATAGGGCTGACTTGCTTCCCAAAAGGCAACTACACTACATTTTTTGGCATTAAGTGCACCAACTTCTGGGTGTGGCCAGTCCCTGTTTCAGGATATGAGCGTGTGTGGAAGACTAAATAACAGCACCCAATTTACAGTAATTTACAGACTTGGCCAGCAGTAGACATTTGACTTCTACTCACACATCAGATAATGTTTTTCTTTCTAGTTTCATTTCTTACACACTGTTTTCATACATAAACCATCACTTTTATTAATTCTAAAAAGATATATTCATTTGTTTTAAGAAAATCCATGTATATTTGCCTATCAGCTTATATCCTTCTAAGTACTAGTGACCATTGCTTAACAATGGATTGTCACAGGCATGTACTTTACATCAAAGACACTAACACTGCACTTGCATATTTGCTACTTTCAAGAATTGTTTTGACTATTTCACAACATTTACAATCATTAGAAAACTGTAAACAAATTTTTAAACAAATCTGCTGGCAGAAACCTTCCCCCACCCATGGGCACTGCTTCACAAGTTAAAAAAACACTGTGCTAAAATGGTAGAAGGCACAAGTCTTGTACCTGCCTACACGGTGCAGGTATTTGGCTTCTATCATAAGACATGACTAGGGCTAGTAAGCAGCCATACTATGCCATTGATGGGTGGGCAAATTTATCCCCCCCCCCAAAAAAATGTTTTATGTATTCTAAGATCATTTTATCCATAGAAGACTTCTAGTTCTTCTAATGACAGACTATTTAGTCACTTGAAGAATGACAATTTAATGTTTAGTTGCTTGGTCAACATTAGTGAACTGGAAAATTTCATAGACTTGATCAAGTTACACCCACATACAACTGTATTACTCTTAAGCACTTACACAGAAGACCTTATAATAAATGCCCACTGTATGACTGTTCCATGTAGAAAAATCTTCCTTACACCAAAACTATACTGATCAGTTCAAAACAACTTTGGCAATTCTGCACAGGAACATATCTGAGATGGTCACTGACCAAGGCAAGGACTGTAAGATGATATCAGGTGGAAATACTGTTGATGGAAGGGGTGGCAGTAAGTGAGATTAGGAAGAACAGCTCACCTGATCTGAACCTTAGTGCTGAATTGCTGTTGCTGTTTGGTGTTAGTCATGAACTGTCCATAGCAAACACTGTGTTCTAACACAAGTGTGCATGCTACCCATAGCACCTTCATCTGAAGGTCAGTGGTTGACTTTACTGTTGTGACATCAGAACTGATGTGGTACTTTCTGGGAAGTCAGGTTAAGAGCTGCTGAGCTGTGAAATAATCTCCATTTGGTGGTGAGCTGGGTCTAGTGGAGGGGCAGCTGGACAGACTATTGAATCTCAAATGTGTCCTAGAACCATCCTGAGAATGCTTAGCTGTCGATTCTGTGTGGGATGCGTTTAATTCCTACTTTAGAATTGCTTCTTCTGCATACTGTGGAAAGTTGAGATGTGGATTCTGAATGGGCCCTGTTGAAGACAGCAATAGCTAAAGCAAGGGCAAGAAGCTGTGGCTAAAAGGTTCTCAGTGCTTGTCACAGTGGTAACCATAGGGTCTACCAGTGAATGCTATCACTGATGGAAGCTATCAAGTTAAAGAAAAGGGCCTTTTATGCAATGCTAGTGGGGGGTCCCAAATATAGCGGATGGCTACAGACAATCCAGGGAGGCAGGAACTTTGAGGAATTTCTAAAGTTAGTGGATATGTCCTCCTCTAAAAAGGCAATGCCAGAGGCAAGTGGTGGAACTAGATCCATTTCAGTACGTGAGGTCACTGCAGTGATTAAGCAGTTTCACAGGCAGGCTGTGGAAGCATCTGAGATCTCTCCACAGGTGCTGAAGGTGCTTACAATGCTGGTGTGTTTCATGGTTAACATGTCTTTTCAACCTTGCAAAGAAACCAGGTACAGCAGTCTAGATTGGCTAAGTAGAGTAATGGTTTCTATTTTCAAAAGAAGAGGGGGGGAGTTGTGCCAATTACAGAGGGATCCTTTTGAGAAAGCACAGGCCAGGGTTCTGGAAAACAAACTCCATCCTACTGTCATGCTTCTGCTACAGGAGGTAACACAGATTCTGTCATATGGAACAGTAGATCAACTCTTTGTCCTAGCACAAATACATCATGGTTTATGGGAATTTACTAATACTGGCTCTAAATGTTTTGTGGACTTGAAGATGATACTCCCAGGATCATTTTGCAGGAAGTGGTACAACATTCCAAGATCCCAGGGCAACTGCTGCACACTATTTGATTCCAGTATTTGAAGCTGAGAGTTGTACCTGTATTCTCAGTGTTAAATTAAATATGTTCAAGGGCATAGGACTTCAACAAAATTAAATCTTGTCTCCTCTCTCATTTGTGATGTTTATGGACGGCAACACACAGGCAAGGTTGGAGGGTAGCCAGTTTGCAGTTTAGGGACATGAGAGCTGCCTTTCTGGTGCCTGCAGACTTTTTCCTACTACCTTCAAGGGACTCTGATCTCCAACATGCTCAGGGGTGACTTTTTTTTTTCTTTGTTTTGGTACCCCCCAACAGTGACAATTGGGCTCTGCCCCCTGATCATTCTACTGATTTGCTTGCTTCCAGGGATGTTTATCAGTCTGTTTACGTCATGTCCAGTAGGAGGTTTAATGCATGTTATTTTTCTCAGTAGTCTATGTACACTAGGAAAAAGGAACACAAGTCACTAAAAATCATAGCCACAGAAAACAACCCAGTTTTGAATTCCCAGACAAGTTCAATAATAAACAATGTTTACTGAAAAGAAATCCAACACAGTGAAATCTAATGCTAAACAGTGTTTCATCCACAGGCAGACAGTCCTCTGTCCTATCCACTCACTGGGGTGAGAATCAAGTGCGCTCGGAGTGACGCATATCATCCAGACACTGGAAGAATGAATTCTTCATTAAGCAAAAAGGTTTTTGCAATATATGATTGGGCTTACTTATAGTTCACTGGTGGCTTTTTCTGTTGAGCGGACTTGGTTTGAAAATTTAAGGTTGTGGTGAATTTCACCTTGTGTGATGTGGCAATATACATTTTGCTTCTGCCCTTCTCTCCACTGTAATGCGACTGCGGAGGTGGTATACATAATTTAGGGGGATTGGGCAGAGCCCCTCAACATGGGGTTACAGGGGCTTGCCTGCCTACAAAAAAGTTTTTTTGTGTTTTTTTTTTTTACGTTGTTGACATATCATTTTCAATTCTATCTTTTGGAAAAATAATGAGACAAAATAACGTACTCTGAAAACGTTAGGGTAAACTATATGTGCATGCATCCATTTGCAATGTAATCAAGTACACTTACTCTCTTGCAGACTGCACTCTGTATGATCCTTGTCTATGCCAGAGTTTCAACCACAGACACGGTACTCAATCTCAAGCCCTGCCCCCAGCCACAAAGACAAACAACTGGGAAAAGCCTCATCATTCCTCTCAACCCCCACACTAGCTTCATCAGATACATGAGCAGCTAACTGAACGTGGGTGGCCTGGGTTATAGTCCAGGCTTTATACCGCTGTGCCAATGGAGCTAGCATGCACTGGAGTGATTCTCTGCTAAGTGTGAAGTGACTGGGATGAAAATCAGCACCTCCAAATTAGAGATTAAGGTTCCCTCCTAGAAAAGAGTGGCTTGGGAAAGCAGTAACCTCAAGTGAAGGAGTTTATTTATCCTGAGATCATGTTCAAGAGTGAGGGTAGAGAGGATTGGGAGATTGGTATTAGACTGGTGCAGTGATAGCAATGAGAGAGCAGAGTCAAAGGATAAAGCTCTCAGTTTACTGGTCAGTCTATGTCCCCATCCATTCTCACAGTTATGAGGTTTGGGTACTGAATAAAAGAGTGATATCAAGATACTGGTAGAAGAACTTAGGATCCTTTTTAGAGAAGATTGGCTCACTCTCCTTAATAGAGAAAGAAGTTGCACAGTAAACAGGACTTAGTAAAGACACTACCCTTCTATGTTGACAGGAGTCAATTGTGGTGACTTAAGACACCTTGTGAGGAAGCCACTGATCATCTCCTGTGGGAAGTGTACCAAGCACACTCCACTGTGAGGAGGCCCCGATTAAGAATCAGGGCATACTGGAAGTTTTTATATCATATCATCTTCTTAGTTGGTATGGGAATGCCTGTGGCATCCACTGGGTGAGCTGCTGGGGACAGGGAAGTCAGGTCTACTCTGCACAGCGTGCTTCCACCATAGCCCTCAATGGGACAAGTGGTTTAGAAAATGATGATGATGACGGTGATAAAGTAAATCACTAGACAGGAAAATGAAAAAAAAATGACATCAATAAAAAAGAAGAAAAATAATTTGTAATAAAAGGAATGCCTAAAACAAGCCAGATAAATCTAGATCTGCTTGTCACAGCAAAAATGGAAAACAAGAATAATACAAGATGAAATGTGGTTTATGGTCTGATATGAACACACCAGGGCTCTCCTTGTACATTAAACCCAACGGTGCAACATGAACTGTGAACAAATCTTACAAAGTTGCAAAGTTGCTGAATTCCAGTCCTTTATTCAAAATACGATAAACAAGGGTAAGCGCTTTCATGTCGTGTAGACGCTTCTTCAGACCTCAATGCAATGCAATGTGAATCACATCTTATATACAAAAACTAATTATCACATTCACATAATTGATTCTGTGTTAATAATGAATTAAAGTGCTAGTGCTTTTTGATTTAAAATCAGATGGCTGTATACTTCATAAAAACAATTTTATATTCATAATAATGATGTCACAATAAATTCCATATATCATATATAGGGATTTAGGGCAACATTTAAATACTAAAAAACTAAAATGATAACTGAAACATATAAAATACATAGATATATATATATAAAAAACGTAAACACATATTACATTTAAACTCACCTAACTGAAGTGTTATTTAATCAGATGTTAATGTTTAAGTGACCTAGATGCTAGGAATGGCTTTAAAGTTATTTTCTCATTCAGCCCATATCTATGTGACTGTAACCTAAGGATCCATTTATTTTCTAATTCTTCTGTATGATTCTTCACATTGCCTAGCCTATTGCTCCTCCTTATTAATTCTAATGCTCTAAATTTGAAACTATGTGTGGATCCTTGTTCCATAATGTGACATGCTAGAGCATTTGTAGCATTTTCTTTATTCACTGCGTATATGTGTTCTCTTATACGTTCACGCAGGGTTCTATTTGTTTTCCCTACGTAGAACTTGTCACATGATTGACACTGTGCTAAATAGACCAAATCCTTGGTTCTACAATCTGCATATCCTTTGAATGTATAGACATGGCCTGTAACAGGATGTTTAAAAGCATCATTACCTACTCTGTATCTGCACTGGTTGCATGTACGGCAAGCAAATGTCCCTTTCCTTTGTGATTGAACCAACTCCTTTCCTGTTTTTTCATAACATAATAATCTTTTTAATGATTTCATGTTTCTGTATGTTATGTTGGGTTTATCATCCACTAGCTTCTTGATTTTATCATCCATCAATAGCAACTTCCAGTTCTTTTCTATTATTGTTCTTATCTGTCCATTCCTATTAGAAAATGGGATAATCAGTCTATTTTTCTTATCTTTTTGTACAGGTGTTATTTGAGTATCATTTCTATTTTTTCTATGAAAAAATGGTTTACCTCTAGTTGTTCTTAGTTCACTACATGATGTTATTGTCTTTTTTACTTCATCTTTTTCATATCCTCGGACTGTAAAATTATCCAATAGTGTCACCTGTTGTTCAAGAAAAACTGTGTCTTGGAGTGGTTAATTTTGAGGCTCTAAGTACCTGATTTTTCACAACATTGGAATAAATGTGTTTAGGGTGCATGCTATTGCGGTGTAGGAGATTATTCCTCCAGATTGGCTTCTTGAAAATCTCGGTGTTGGTCCCATTTGGTCCCTTAGTTAACCTAACATCAAGGAACTCAATCTTAATTGTGGAATAAGTGTGTTCAAAAACAAGAAAATCTGTTGTACCATTAAGATGTGTTACAAATTCACATAGTTCTCCTTCAGTACCCCTCCATATAAAAAACACATCGTCCACAAATCTCCCATAATATTTTATGGATTCTACATATAATGCATTGTTGAACACATACATATCCTCCCAATATGCCAATACTAAATTGGCATAGGAGTTTGCACAGGGAGTGCCCATGGCTACTCCCTTTTGCTGCAAAAAATAACTATTCTCATGTAACAACACGTTGTTCTCCAATACCATTTCTAATAATAACATCCATTGTATTATTTTGTCGTTGGTAATCCCCTTTTCCAACAAATATAACCTCACATATTCTACACCTGTTGTGTTAGGTATCGAGGTAAACAATGATTTTACATCAAGTGTTACAAAAATATCATCTACCTCTATAGGTGTGTGAACGTCACATGTTGCTAAGTTCTCCAGAAATTGTTGGGTATCTTTCAATATGTGCTCAACATTATTCACAATAGGTTTAAATTGTTTATCCAAAAATATTGACAATGGTTCTGTCAACCAGCCTTTGCTGGACACAATCGGTCTGAGGGGGGGGTCTAATAATTCTTTATGTATTTTTGGGAGACCCCTAAATGTGGGAACTAATGGATCCTCTATCAGGAAATATTTATATAAACCTTCATCAATGACATTGCTTAAAAGTAAGTCATATAGATGGCTATAAAATTTTTTTATTAAGTTATTTAAAGAATATCTACTTAATAACTTATAAGTAACATCATCTGCTAGCATGCTTTCCATTTTTCTTGAATACATCGTGCTATCCATAATTACTATGGCTCCTCCTTGTCAGCTTGTCTAATAATAATGTTTTCATTCATTATTAAATTAGAAAGAGCTTTTCTTTCTTCACTTGACATATTGAAGAACTCTGTCTTCACTTTACCACTTTCATATAAATTAACTAAATCAATTTCACAAGCTTGCTCAAAAACATCAAGCAAAGGATGTGATTGTGGCATATAGACAGAAGGTTTCTTAAAAATATTAACATGTTCATTGTGTCCAACGGTTGCCACATCATTATTAAACAACAATTTCAGAGCGATGTTCCTTGTAAACATTTTAATGTCTATAATAAAATCTGTTACATCAGCCACTCCAGAAGGTATGAAGTTCAAACCTCTGTTTAAAACAGACCTTTCAAAGTTATCCAATTCATAACTGGAAATATTAACTACTAGGTCTTGTTTACTGACCTCAATGCTTTCTTTTGGTTCTCGTAAGTTTCTTCCGTATACTTCCTCTTTCTCACTTTGTTCTGAGGAGACCATCTCCTCATCTCGTACTGCTGAATGGGAAGTGGAAAAGAAGGAAATTCTTCCACTTCTGTGAACACCTCACATTCGTTGACGAAGTTTGTAACAGCTGACCCATTGATGTGCGTTTTTCTACGTACAACGCACTCAGAATGTTGACCCTTGTTCAAAGGGCCATATTTGTTTGTTTCACTCCCTTCATCATTTACATGCACTTGCGCCTCTGTTGTAACTTGTCGCCTTTTGACCAACGATTCTGTGACGTTCAGATTAATTCCTCTTGGTGGTACAGCTCCGCTGCCGCCTTCTGATGATGAAATCATCTGTGGGACTTCATTCTGCACTGTCGGTGTTTCCTCCATAGCCTTCTTAGGTTGTAAACGATCTACATTGCTGGCAACACTTGCATTCCGTATTGGTCTCTTGTCTCTCGGCCAGGAAAAGACCTGGCCTTTTTGAAAATCAATAAAATCCCTTTCTAATTTCTTTTTCTTGTCCATAAGGGATTTATTATCAATGGATGACAGTGTAACTTTTAAATCATTGTATAACATATCTAATTCTTTGTCACCCAATAAACCAGCAACTTCTCTTTCTATTGTTTGGATCTCTGTCATTGAAATTTTTTCTGATGCACTGAAATGTTCAATTAGTAGCTTCATGTATGAGAAGCTTGTATCCAAATTTAGCTTCTGCCACTTTATTAATAGCTCCGGATAAGTTGTCCCATACGTGGGCATTTTTAGGATCCGTAGACCCCTCGGCACCAGACGGAAGCTCAAACAAGCTTCCATATGTAGCCTTTGCCATAGTAAACTTTTTAACTTGTGAAGTTTATTTTCTAATCGCCTCGTGAACAAAACAATGTCCATATTATACTTGCTATTCGTATTGATAGAGTCCGTATTAGATAAATCTTTAGCTGTAAACTTTAAAAGGGGGTTTCACCTCATGTCCATGAAATCATTCAAACGAGATACCTTTTCAGGTTCCGATGTTCCAAAGTCTCTATCCACTATGGGTTCTGCAGCCATGTCTCGATCGGAAACAAAAACCAAACGAAGTTATAAGCAAAAAAGTATTCCTCTCGAGTAAAGCACCTTTGAATAACTGCTATTGAGCAAACCAAGTACAAAAAACCCAACGGTGCAACATGAACTGTGAACAAATCTTACAAAGCTGCAAAGTTGCTGAATTCCAGTCCTTTATTCAAAATACGATAAACAAGGGTAAGCGCTTTCACGTCGTGCAGACGCTTCTTCAGACCTCAATGCAATGCAATGTGAATCACATCTTATATACAAAAGCTAATTATCACATTCACATAATTGATTCTGTGTTAATAATGAATTAAAGTGCTAGTGCTTTTTGATTTAAAATCAGATGGCTGTATTCTAATTCTCCTGTATGATTCTTCACATTGCCTAATAAGGAGGAGCAATAGGCTAGGCAATGTGAAGAATGTGAAGAATTCAGCAACTTTGCAGCTTTGTACGATTTGTTCACAGTTCATGTTGCACCGTTGGTTTTTTTGTACTTGGTTTGCTCAATAGCAGTTATTCAAAGGTGCTTTACTCGAGAGGAATACTTTTTTGCTTATAACTTCGTTTGGTTTTTGTTTCCGATCGAGACATGGCTGCAGAACCCATAGTGGATAGAGACTTTGGAACATCGGAACCTGAAAAGGTATCTCGTTTGAATGATTTCATGGACATGAGGTTAAACCCCCTTTTAAAGTTTACAGCTAAAGATTTATCTAATACGGACTCTATCAATACGAATAGCAAGTATAATATGGACATTGTTTTGTTCACGAGGCGATTAGAAAATAAACTTCACAAGTTAAAAAGTTTATAATGGCAAAGGCTACATATGGAAGCTTGTTTGAGCTTCCGTCTGGTGCCGAGGGGTCTACGGATCCTAAAAATGCCCACGTATGGGACAACTTATCCGGAGCTATTAATAAAGTGGCAGAAGCTAAATTTGGATACAAGCTTCTCATACATGAAGCTACTAATTGAACATTTCAGTGCATCAGAAAAAATGACAAAGATCCAAACAATAGAAAGAGAAGTTGCTGGTTTATTGGGTGACAAAGAATTAGATATGTTATACAATGATTTAAAAGTTACACTGTCATCCATTGATAATAAATCCCTTATGGACAAGAAAAAGAAATTAGAAAGGGATTTTATTGATTTTCAAAAAGGCCAGGTCTTTTCCTGGCCGAGAGACAAGAGACCAATACGGAATGCAAGTGTTGCCAGCATTGTAGATCGTTTACAACCTAAGAAGGCTATGGAGGAAACACCGACAGTGCAGAATGAAGTCCCACAGATGATTTCATCATCAGAAGGCGGCAGCGGAGCTGTACCACCAAGAGGAATTAATCTGAACGTCACAGAATCGTTGGTCCAATGGCGACAAGTTACAACAGAGGCGCAAGTGCATGTAAATGATGAAGGGAGTGAAACAAACAAATATGGCCCTTTGAACAAGGGTCAACATTCTGAGTGCGTTGTACGTAAAAAAACGCACATCAATGGGTCAGCTGTTACAAACTTCATCAACGAATGTGAGGTGTTCACAGAAGTGGAAGAATGTCCTTCTTTTCCACTTCCCATTCAGCAGTACGAGATGAGGAGATGGTCTCCTCAGAACAAAGTGAGAAAGAGGAAGTATACGGAAGAAACTTACGAGAACCAAAAGAAAGCATTGAGGTCAGTAAACAAGACCTAGTAGTTAATATTTCCAGTTATGAATTGGATAACTTTGAAAGGTCTGTTTTAAACAGAGGTTTGAACTTCATACCTTCTGGAGTGGCTGATGTAACAGATTTTATTATAGACATTAAAATGTTTACAAGGAACATCGCTCTGAAATTGTTGTTTAATAATGATGTGGCAACCGTTGGACACAATGAACATGTTAATATTTTTAAGAAACCTTCTGTCTATATGCCACAATCACATCCTTTGCTTGATGTTTTTGAGCAAGCTTGTGAAATTGATTTAGTTAATTTATATGAAAGTGGTAAAGTGAAGACAGAGTTCTTCAATATGTCAAGTGAAGAAAGAAAAGCTCTTTCTAATTTACGAATGAATGAAAACATTATTATTAGACAAGCTGACAAGGGAGGAGCCATAGTAATTATGGATAGCACGATGTATTCAAGAAAAATGGAAAGCATGCTAGCAGATGATGTTACTTATAAGTTATTAAGTAGATATTCTTTAAATAACTTAATAAAAAATTTTTATAGCCATCTATATGACTTACTTTTAAGCAATGTCATTGATGAAGGTTTATATAAATATTTCCTGATAGAGGATCCATTAGTTCCCACATTTAGGGGTCTCCCAAAAATACATAAAGAATTATTAGACCCCCCCCTCAGACCGATTGTGTCCAGCAAAGGCTGGTTGACAGAACCATTGTCAATATTTTTGGATAAACAATTTAAACCTATTGTGAATAATGTTGAGCACATATTGAAAGATACCCAACAATTTCTGGAGAACTTAGCAACATGTGACGTTCACACACCTATAGAGGTAGATGATATTTTTATAACACTTGATGTAAAATCATTGTTTACCTCGATACCTAACACAACAGGTGTAGAATATGTGAGGTTATATTTGTTGGAAAAGGGGATTACCAACGACAAAATAATACAATGGATGTTATTATTAGAAATGGTATTGGAGAACAACGTGTTGTTACATGAGAATAGTTATTTTTTGCAGCAAAAGGGAGTAGCCATGGGCACTCCCTGTGCAAACTCCTATGCCAATTTAGTATTGGCATATTGGGAGGATATGTATGTGTTCAACAATGCATTATATGTAGAATCCATAAAATATTATGGGAGATTTGTGGACGATGTGTTTTTTATATGGAGGGGTACTGAAGGAGAACTATGTGAATTTGTAACACATCTTAATGGTACAACAGATTTTCTTGTTTTTGAACACACTTATTCCACAATTAAGATTGAGTTCCTTGATGTTAGGTTAACTAAGGGACCAAATGGGACCAACACCGAGATTTTCAAGAAGCCAATCTGGAGGAATAATCTCCTACACCGCAATAGCATGCACCCTAAACACATTTATTCCAATGTTGTGAAAAATCAGGTACTTAGAGCCTCAAAACTAACCACTCAAGACACAGTTTTTCTTGAACAACAGGTGACACTATTGGATAATTTTACAGTCCGAGGATATGAAAAAGATGAAGTAAAAAAGACAATAACATCATGTAGTGAACTAAGAACAACTAGAGGTAAACCATTTTGTTCATAGAAAAAATAGAAATGATACTCAAATAACACCTGTACAAAAAGATAAGAAAAATAGACTGATTATCCCATTTTCTAATAGGAATGGACAGATAAGAACAATAATAGAAAAGAACTGGAAGTTGCTATTGATGGATGATAAAATCAAGAAGCTAGTGGATGATAAACCCAACATAACATACAGAAACATGAAATCATTAAAAAGATTATTATGTTATGAAAAAACAGGAAAGGAGTTGGTTCAATCACAAAGGAAAGGGACATTTGCTTGCCGTACATGCAACCAGTGCAGATACATAGTAGGTAATGATGCTTTTAAACATCCTGTTACAGGCCATGTCTATACATTCAAAGGATATGCAGATTGTAGAACCAAGGATTTGGTTTATTTAGCACAGTGCCAATCATGTGACAAGTTCTACGTAGGGAAAACAAATAGAACCCTGCGTGAACGTATAAGAGAACACATATACGCAGTGAATAAAGAAAATGCTACAAATGCTCTAGCATGTCATATTATGGAACAAGGATCCACACATAGTTTCAAATTCAGAGCATTAGAATTAATAAGGAGGAGCAATAGGCTAGGCAATGTGAAGAATCACACAGAAGAATTAGAAAATAAATGGATCCTTAGGTTACAGTCACACAGATATGGGCTGAATGAAAAAATAACCTTAAAGCCATTCCTAGCATCTAGGTCACTTAAACACTAACATCTGATCAAATAACACTTCAGTTAGGTGAGTTTAAATGTAATATGTGTTTACGTTTTATATATATATATATATCTATGTATTTTATATGTTTCAGTTATCATTTTAGTTTTTTAGTATTTAAATGTTGCCCTAAATCCCTATATATGATATATGGAATTTATTGTGACATCATTATTATGAATATAAAATTGTTTTTATGAAGTATACAGCCATCTGATTTTAAATCAAAAAGCACTAGCACTTTAATTCATTATTAACACAGAATCAATTATGTGAATGTGATAATTAGTTTTTGTATATAAGATGTGATTCACATTGCATTGCATTGAGGTCTGAAGAAGCGTCTACACGACGTGAAAGCGCTTACCCTTGTTTATCGTATTTTGAATAAAGGACTGGAATTCAGCAACTTTGCAGCTTTGTAAGATTTGTTCACAGTTCATGTTGCACCGTTGGGTTTTTTGTACTTGGTTTGCTCAATAGCAGTTATTCAAAGGTGCTTTACTCGAGAGGAATACTTTTTTGCTTATATCTCCTTGTACATTAATAACCAGTCTGAGAATGTCTGTCCCAAACAGGATATTGTATGTGTGACCTAAACGATTTAATCAATGAAAGAAAACTGCAATATGAATTACGTTTGCAAAGAACAGTTCTGACTAAGACACACTGATATATACAATGTTGTCTATAACAATAGCCTGACTCGCAACAAATAAATATATCAAATAGTACAGAAAATTTTGTTTCACAATAAAGTTACATTGCTAAACACAACTGGATACAGTTCACTAGCAATTAAAGGCTGTAAAATGAGACTAACATAGACAGACACAACCCAGGTAAAATGGCGAGTTCTAAAATGTAGTATTCCAACAGCAACAGCCTTCAATAGGGAACCCCACATGAATAGCCTCTTGTAATTTAAGTTAAAAAAAAAACAACGTGTAAACAAGTAGTTCACTGAGCATGGATGACAAAAATGGTAAACAGAAAGCTGCACAAAGCAAAGCTTTGAAAGTTACCTGATGAAAATTAATCCAAACATCAGTCCTGTTGGTAGATAATCCAATTAGAATAGGTAATCAAACAAAACAACTCCATGGTAAACAAAATGTCTATCTTAAAAAAAAAATACTCAACAAAATTTTCTCTTCCAGGACATCTCCACAACTCCAAAACATACCAACACCTTTGTTCCGTCTCTGTTCCTGCCAGGACTCATTTCAGCACAAATGAACAAAAGCAAACCAAATCACCAGAACCTCCAAAGGCAGACAAATAGCAGTACAGTCTCGCTTCAAAGAAACCAAAAGTACATGTTCTTCTCTATCGCTCTCAAACAAAGCATATTAACAGTATTAGTGGCCAAAGACAACCTAATTGCAGAACTACAAAACAAAAATGTAGCAGAGCTCTACAGTCTAGTAACCGACCCTCACCACTGTTGACAGTCTATGTCACGGTGCTCTTTTGTCATACAGAAGGTACCTGCAATATGGTTAAGTTTTACTGATCTATACTTCACCTGAAAATAGTACTTCTGTAATGCTAATGAAACAAAAAGACAATTAAAATAAATAAAACAATGACAATTATGTTCTCTGAAAGACTGCAGATGCTTTGTGTGATGATTTAATAAAGTGGATTTGAAACTGCTTATAATCAAATGCCATACTAATATTTTCTCAAAACAAGTCATAAAACGTATGACAAAGACTACTTGTAAGCATTTCCATTTGTGCATTAACATCTGCTAATGTTCTAGATGCAATTGATCTACCTTCCTTTAGCAAGGCTGCTCCCAACCTTTGCTGGTTTGCATTGACAAATGGCAGTAGGCAGTTCTTCACAATATTTCAGAGTTGATATAGCCTTTTTAGTAGGTCAAAACTCTTTTCGTGATGTCATCCAACACCTCATTGTACTGTGATACAGTGATCTCTGATATGTGTGGAATAAAGTTTGATAGATAATGTTTCAGTCCTAAGAACTGCAAAAGAGATGATTTGTTTGAATGAACTCTGTATCTCATTGTAGGCCATTCAGATTCAACAAATGTGCCATACGCATTTCACACTGAGCTAATCGAAGGAAGGACACTGAGGAAACTCGGAGCTATAATATATAACATTAAGTATCCTGTTTTTTGTTTATTTTGTTCTTTATTTCTTTGTTATTTATAGCACTTTGTGTACTGTGTATTTTTCTAGCTAGTTTCACTGTGTGTGAGGTATTAACTGGAAATTGTCCACTTTTATTAAGCATCTGTTGGGTTGTTTGTTTCTGATAACTTGTTGCAGTTAAACTCTTTTCTAGAGGCTCCTTTAGCTGTTTAAAACTTTCTCATTTAAAGGCTCACTGCTGCTTTTCAGCTGTGAGAAACATTTCTGCAGTTTGTTCTAAGTAGTGGGGATATTTGTAGCATTTCCATATTCAGGCTTGTATTTGGGCCTAGTGTTTGCGGAGGCTGTGTGTCTGAGCACATATTCAGGGACATCTTGGTTTAGCCAAAGCCATCAGGCATTTCAGTGAGAGAGAATTGTTTGAGGTCATTGGCTGACTGAGGTCACCTGGACTACAGCTTAGACTAAGCACCTCATTGGTTCTTTTGAGATTTCTTAAAAGCTGTCTCAAGTTTCAACCTTCTGTTACCTAAGAAGTTCAGTTGTGGAAAAAAAAATGTATCTGCTTTTACTGTATTTGTGTTTCTTCCTACTTTATTTTGCTTTTGCGTCATCTTAAAAGTACTCAGTTGTATTTATTACTGCTTGGTGTAACTCATTCTAAGCCTTTTAGTTTAAGCACTTGGGCTTCAGACCAGTTGTTTTACATTAAGAAGGTTTGTGGTCTGCACTGTAGTGGCAGAACAGGTAGCTTACATCCTTCTAAGTTGGGAACTGCTGATTGAGGGCTCAGTGTCTGTTATTCTAAAAGTGTATTAATTCTGGTTTAAGCACCTGGGCTTCAGGCCAGTTATTTTACATTAAGAGGGTTCATGGTCTGCACTCTTGTGGGAGGAGAGGCTGGACTCTGCCCTTCTGAGCTGGGAATTTCTGGTTAAAGGCTTATAGTGCCTGCATATTTGAACTGCTTCTTACTGAAATTGGTACACCTTGTTTGCTGTAGCATAGACTAGATCCAGGCAAGCTGAATCTAGCTTTGTTTGTATGCTTGTTGTTTGTTTGCTTGTTATTTCCCTGAAACGCTAATTCCACCTAAAACGTGGCTTTTCAGTGCTTCTGAGGATCCCTAGTGATATCTGCATTGCTTACTGTACTTATTTCCTTGTTTCACTTGAAAGAAAGTTACTGTTTGTAGTTTTTGCATTCAAGTTACCTGGCACTTGCTCACTAAAAGCAATTATATAAGTCAGCACTAAAAAATGAAAAGCACTACACCCTCACAAACTCCCCTTGAGTACCTTGTTCCCCATTGGCCATTTTTTTCAATTATAAAGGAATTCCCAATACTATTCTAGCATGTCCAAAGGTCAGTTGTCAATCTCCTCTCCGGTCCAGCTGGTGAATCTGGGAATCTTGAGGAAATGTTACAACTGCCTCATGTACACAGACAACCCTCTCCTCCTCCCAACAAATTCCAACACATGTGAGAGATGCAACCATATAGCCAAACTGGAGGCTAAGCTCTCTCAACTCAGTAATGGCGTAACTAGTCAGGAGGAGAAGGAAACCAGACTCACTACAATTCCAGTCTCACATAGACCTACCACGACAGCAAACCAAACACATAAACACACAAAAACATACTCGGAGGCTCTAAATAAAAATCTGCCTAAGCAGCAGAGACCTCCAAAGCAGACACCGAAGCAACCGCTACCCCAAAACAAAACATGTGCAACACATAGCTCACAAAGCCAGTGTGCCGAACAGTCACAGCCCTTAAGGCTAAACAACACACCTTATACACTTGTAATAGGTGACTATCGTCAGGCACACTGACGTCCTGCTCACCAGGCTGAACAAGGAGAAGGTCACGGTGAGCTGCCTGTCGGGCGCTAGGATCCGCCAAATAACACAAGCACTCAGGTCACTCCAAGGCAAGTACAAATATGACTCAGTCATTGTCCATGCTGGTGTGAATGACCTGAGACGTACCTCCCTGGACTACATGAAAAGAGACATAGAGGAGCTCTCTGAGCATGTAGCCCAGGCCGGTATGACCCTAACCTTGAGTAGCATCTTACCCTCACCAAGAATGATGCCACAATATGAAGACAAGATGATCAATTTCAACAATTGGCTTAAGTACTGGTGTCATTCAAAGGGGATCCAATGCCTGTCAGCCTGGGATGACATGCTTGACAAGCCACGATGCTTCGCTAGGGACGGCTTGCACCTGTCAACTCTGGGCTTTCGGATATTGGCAAAGGCTCTTGCTACCCCCATAGTGCCTTTTTTAGGCAAGGCTCAAAAGACAAACCCACCTCCATAGGTATCACAAGGGATAAGAAACTAAGAGTAATGCTACTCAACGCCAGAAGTCTAAACCTCAAGATGCACACTCGAAACTCTCCTTAGCATGGAGAACATCGATATCTGTGCAGTAACAGAAACCTGGTTCAAGGCTCCCGAGAGCACCCCAGCACTACCAGGTTATACCTCATACCATGCTTTTCGGCCCCAAAACTTGGACCGAACCATAAAAGGAGGGGGAGTATCAATATTCGTCAAAGATACCCACACCTCCAGGTTGGTGGCACAGCACGAAGCATCACAGACTATCCATGTGCAACTAACAGTGGGTAAAACTGCCTTCCAGTTTATAGCCTGCTACAGACCACCCTCCCAAACCCAGGAACCCCACTCGGCCTTCCTGAGAACACTGGAAAATAAGAAGGTCTCTCCAAATACCATTATATTGGGTAGCTTCAACTACCCAAACAGACTGGGAGCATTACTCTAGCTCCAACACCCTAGCCCAAAGGTTCCTAGAATTTATAAACTCAAATGCTATGGAACAACTTGCTACCACTCCCACAAGAGGGGAAAACATACTGGACCTGATCATCACCAACATGGGGACTCTATGCTCCAGACCAGAAGTGTATCCCTCACTGGTAAGATCAGACCATAAACTAATCTCACTGGACATTCACATCCCGACCTCACCCCCCTGCCCAGAAAACCACAATGAAAAACTTCTCTAAAGCAAATTTCACACTCCTCAAAACCGAGGTGGAATCCTTCAAAGCCCCCGGGCCTGTGGAAAATACAGCCCAGACCGCAGAATCCTTTCTAAACGCATTCTATGAACACCTTCAGGAATGCATGGATCATGCAATCCCAAATAAAACCAAGACCCAATTCTCCAAAGGCAGACGTCCTGTCTGGTGGACCCCAGCCATAAACAAACTATACAATAGAAGGAGGAAGCTACTACATGATAGAGCAAAATCCCAAAAAGGGAAGGCATCTCTGATCAGTATTAGCAAAAAACTACGGGCACTCATAAAATCGTCTAAGGCCAGCTTCGAGAGAAAAATTGCACAGGACACTAAGGATAATCACAAGGCTTTCTTTAGTTATGTTAGGAACCTGGGTGGGAATTCCCAGATATGCTCAGAATTAGTCCAAAATGACATAAAATACACCGAACCCACAGACATTGCCAACATCCTAGCTGACAGGTTCAGCGCAAACTTCTCCCCCCCCACCAAAAGGGCAAATATCTATCCCAGCAGAGTGCTGCCCCCCTGACATCTCAGATGCTCAGTAAGAGCCACCCTCTCCAAAGCAAAAAACACAGCATCAATGAAACCAGACGGTGTCCCGGGCTGCGTCCTACATGAACTCCAAGAAGAGCTAAACCCAAACATAAAACTACTGTTCAATCTCAACCTTACTACAGGATATGTACCCAAAGAGTGACGTACAGCAACAGTGGTCCCTCTCCACAAAGGTGGTGCCTCAACGGATCCTGGAAACTATCGCCCCATAAGCCTGACTAGCTTATTCTGCAAAGCTATGGAAAGGATCATCATGGACTTCATAAATAAAGATATTGGGGACCTACAGACACTGGATCCTACCCAGTTTGGCTTTGTTAAGGGCAGATCCTGCCTCTTAAACTTGGTCGATTTCTTTGAAACAGTCACCAAGGCCATTGACGAGGGGAAGGTGGTCCACACAGCCTACCTGGACCTCGCAAAAGCCTTCGATACAATACCCCACTCGGGCATTATAGATAAGCTCACCAGCTTAAATATACACCCCTATGTCACTAGATGGGCTGCCAACTGGCTCAAGGACAGAACCCACATGGTTAGAATTGCTGTAGCCATGTCAGACTCCAAACCAGTTACAAGTGGCGTCCCACAAGGCTCTGTCCTGGGACCTCTCTTGTTCGGTATATATTTCTCGGAGGTACAGGCCAACATGGAAGGACTGTGGCTGACCAAGTTTGCAGATGACTGCAAACTGGGCACCATAATCGACTCTCCAGCCGACACAAGCATCCTCCAAAAGGGCCTCATAGAAACAGACAACTGGTGCCAGAGCCATGGCCTCAAGCTAAACGCCAAAAAGTGTATAGTCATCCCCTTTGGCAAAAACAAAGTGCCACAAATTACCACATAGGTGGTAATCCATTAAGTACAGAAGAAGTAATTAGGGACCTGGGGACCCAAGTTGATAGCAATCTCTCATTTGACAACCACATGGCCAAAGTGATTAGAAAAACATTTTATATAGCCCACCTAATCATGAAGGGATTCACATCTAGATCAGGGGAGGTCATCGTGCCTCTTTACTCATCCCTCATCAGGCCCATAATTGAGTACAATGCCCCTTTTGGGATGTACCTTACCAGACACCTGCAGCAACTGGAAAGACCCCAAAAGTACCTCACCAAGAGGATCAAAGGGCTCAAACAGATGCCATATGCTGCCTGGTTAAAGAAACTCCAGCTCTACTCAGTGGCATACCGCCTGTTCAGAGAAGATCGGTGCCTGACGTATAAAGCCATGTCCAACCCGGAATTAATGGACATGCTGCACCTAAGAAAACACAAATCCCATCGAGCTCTGCGCTCGAGAGACTTGAACCTCAGCACTGAAATAAATAGGACATGCTGGAGGGACAGATTCATAACCCAGAGGCTCCCTTCACTCTGGAATAAAATCCCAGTCCAGGTTAGGCAGAGTCCCTCATTGACTCTCTTCAAGAAGAATCTTGATGAGTGGATGGGAGATCGTAGGTTTACCTCGGGTATCACTTCTGTGTCACTGTTAGACAGAGGCACAGTATACTAACCTCGAAAAAGGGCATAGCAAAATTAATTTAGAATGGGTGGCGAAAGCCAAACACACTCTGGCTAGGCTTATAAATGCCCTAGGGCAGATAGCCTGGTATGAACCTATATTTCAGAGAATGACACATATTTTGCACTTAGTTTTCCTGAGGTTCAGATTCTGCAGCCTCAGTCTCTCATCAGACATCTGTCATGTTCCTGCTTTGTAGAAGACCAAACTGGAATGCCATTAATAACACTGACAATTCTTTCTAGTTCTTCGGCCATGTTTGCTGCAGCAACCATCGTGCTGACAAAATCTCAGAATTCATCTTTAAGAATCTGCAGTTGCCTAAGTACATAGCTGAAATACACACTTTGGAATTGCTTCGTCCATTTTACTTGGCCTAAAACCCTATTTTGCATTAAGTACATAAAAGAATGCAGCATGAGGCATAATAGCAAGTCTTTCTCCAATAGCTTGCAATGGAAAATTTCCCCTTATTATTAACTATTTATGAATTATTAATATTAATTATTACTATTAATTATTATTATTATTAAGGTATTTTGGATCAATTAAAATTTTTACTTTGTCATATTTAGCTACAGCTGGCATGCTGCTGACCCATGCTGTAGGTTCTGTTTGACTATTATTCCTACTGATGAAATGCACTTTAATTTGTGTTTGGTTTTAATCTTAAGTGCAATGGATACACCACATGAAGCATTAATTATAGGAACTGTTGTAGGTGCTATCTTTGCATTATATTGTGCCTGACAGCATCTTAAATCTTAAAACAAATCATCTTAGCTTTTCTGAATATAATTTCATCTCATTCTGTTCAACAGTATCTGTGTTCTGTACTTTATGCTACTATATCTGCAAAGAACATAAATTACAGACACATTTTTATGTGTTTTTTAGCTACAGGAAGTTGTATGACAGTATAATTCTGAATAAGCACACTCGCTCATTTCTGCACTTCATGCATAATGTTTAACTGCTCTTGTCTTGTATTAGCCTTAATACTGCTCCAACATTCACAAAAACTGCCACCATTAATGTTCAAAACCCCTCAAACGCACCCTATCAGCTGAGTTACTGACAGCTTCTACATATCCCCAGTATCATTAGTGTGCAAAGTTTGACAACACACCACATTGCTATTCTTTGACTCAGCAACAGTGCTTTTACTTTTCAGCCTGAAGCATGAACTTTCTTTTCTTCGTCATCATCAACCCCTCATCCACTATTCATACAGGGGGTTGCAGTGCTGTCAATTGACAGCACCTCTCTCAATTTACAGCCACTCTCCTACATTCTTCGACAATTATTTCTTACCGTCTCAGGTTCTCTTTTAATCCATCTGTTAGTTGGACATCCTCATCTCCCCTTGCCTTCTTTCTATCCCTCCAAAATGTTCTTTACCAAATTATCTTTTACTTTACTGTACACGTGACTGAAGCACCGTTACCTGTTCTACTTGACCTTCTCTGCAATTAGGGCTGCTTTGGCTTATGGAACACGTCACCTGCAACTACCAGTGATAAACAAATACATTTAAAACAAACGAAAAGTAAACACTGGTCTCTGGCAGAAAAGGAAAAACAGCAGGCTTCTGCTATGATGTCCTCATTTCTTCATTTGTTCCATAGTTCATATCCTATTACTCATCTTCATTTCAATCACCTTAAGCTTCCTCTGTTCCTTAACTCCCACAATTCTGATTTATACAGAAGCACTGGTCTTATCACTGCTTTATACACCTTACTTTTCATCCTTTTTGATCCATCAGTCCCCCCCTCCTCACAACTAGGTGACATATTTTCCCCCTTTACTAGGGAGGGGGGAGTGAAGATCAACCAGGAAGGCCGTCACTTAGGCAGCCAACAAAGTAGTTTGAGATTTTTACTTTTTGTCCAACTTCCTCTTACATATGTTGGTCAGCGGGAATGGATGTCAGTACTACTCCACCCCTAACTTCTACAAGGGGTCTGAGCAAGACTTCCCCACATGCCCTCTGGAGACACCACATGGTAGTCTTTCTAGCCTCCACCGGAGAACCCTACAAGTATGCATATGTCCTGCAGCAGATGCCCTCCTCCCTTAGACAGGAACATCCATGCTTCTTGCCTGTACTGTCAAGTACATTATTGGCTATTTGAACTTGGGTAGTCTGGGCTACAATCAGAGTTTTATCCCTCTGTGCCAGTTGTGCAGGCTACTTCAGTTATATTCACCAACATTTCAAGGTTCTGACTGTTGATTTCTCTTGGCAGCACTACTATTCTACTGCTGTACCTTTTTCTTTCCAAACACACAACAGTGAACTGATTACTACTTCAATATAATCCAAACATTTGATTTTGAGTTCTGCACTGTTCATTTTCATGCCTGAAACCACAGCATTACACAGGGTGTGATTACTGCTTGCTTGCTTGTTTGTTTGTTACTAATTGCCATCATGTTTGCCATGTGGTCACCTGCTTTTTCACTTTTATTTTCATTATTTTTACGGTTTCTATGCTTCAGTTTGCCATTACTTTCACATACCATCTAACTTGTACACAATTCCAACAAATGGAGTCTATACATTTGGCAGAATGCTCACAGAGCACACTTTTATGGATTTCTCTAGTGTTAAACCTGATTCTAACAATGTCAGCCTCTCAGAAAATAATTTCCGATGCCACAGACTATTCTTTCTCTTCTCAGTATATTAGCCAAATCAAAAAATTCAGAGAGTCCTGAATGCCTTGATTTCTTATGAAAATATGTCTCACATACATTAGGTTCTTCTTTGGCTTACACTTTGCCTGGAATTTACTTTTTAATACTGCAAGTTTGTTTTGCCAAATAAAAAAAACAAACAAAAAAAACGTGGCACACTGGCTCCATTCTGGTTTACTCCCAAGGTCACTCACAATAAGATATATTGAGCCCAGAACTTCTAGTTTTCCAAAAAGTTCCCTACAACTTCACTGACACTAGTGGTTGTAAGGTCACAGCTATATATTGAAAAACAAGTAAAAATATGTTGGTGGTCAAATGTAGTGGAACCAACACGGAAAAACTGGACACCAAAATATAAAAAAACTAAACTGGAGCCAGCAACCAGTTTTTGTTCAACTTCCTCTTACATATGTGGTACAATGTCGAATGAAACAATATATATTGTTTAATAAACAAAGATAAAGCACTTTCTTCAGTATGTAACAATCAACCTTATCAGAATAGCACCATCAAAAAGTGAATCATGTTAAAAACTTCCAACTTGGGTCACATGAATAAGCTACAACCAATGAAAACACAACACTAATTAAAAACATTCCACAAATAAGAAAGTACTCACCATATACAGTTTACATATTAAAAACATTTAACCACAGCTGTTACCTGTTTTTACAAAAAGTTTCCAATAAAAATGATGAGAGATATACAAATTGATTATACTAAATCTATCTATATCATCTGTTTATATCTACCTCCTGGAAATAACTCTACTACTGTAGAAAATATCCTCAGTTGGGCCTCATTCACCTACCCACAAGAAACCATAATACTAGGAGACCTCAACTTAGACTGGTCCTCAATATCCACTAACAACCCAGCATCTCATATTAATCTTCACGGCTTCACTCAGACAATTAACACCACTACTAGGATTAACAAAACTAATAACAAAGAAAGTATTCTTGATTGGATTTTGGTAAACAAACCTCTAGTTAAATATCAGTCTGGAACGCTACCCGATGACATTAGTGACCACAACCTAACCTATATTATAAGACAAAAAAATGCCTCTAACTACTCTCCTTTATATAGGACCCTACGTAACCTCAAATGCTTTAACCCAACCCAATTTAAAACTGAACTAAAGGCTTGTAACTGGAACCCACTAAAAACACTTCCTCTTCAAGAAGCTGTTAATTACTTTAACACCACATTCCTAACTATTCTAGATAATCATGCACCAAAACGTTCTATTAGAACTAAAGCTAAGCCAGCCCCCTGGCTAACGAAAGAGACTAGACAAAAAATGTCACTTAGAAACAAATCTTGGTTAAAATGGCGAATTAGCAAATCTCCCATAGACCAACAGACTTTCAGGCATCTGAGAAAAAGTACCAAAAAAGCAATCCTCTCTGACAAAAGGAACTATTATAGCAATCTTCAGCAAGTGAATCACAATAACCCTCAAAAATTCTGGTCAACCCTAAATAGACTTCTTCACCCTGGACAGACTACCACCCCCTCCCCTTCTGGGTCTGATAGAATTTCTCCCCTTGATACTGCCAACTCTTTCAACTCATTCTTCATTAATACTATTAATTCCTTGGCCTCCCATCTCTCCAGTGACAATACTAGCATCCATGACCATGCATCCTCCAAACTACCAACCTTCAGGCTACAACCCATCTCCACTACCTTTATACAGAGATGCATTCTCAAACGTAAACCTTGTACCCCCTCAGCTGACCAGCTTCCTTCTGAATTCCTTCAAAAAGCAGCCTCTGAAATAGCTTATCCCATATCAATTCTCATTAATAGGACCATAAATGAAGAAACCATCCCTGATTTATGGAAAATCTCTCACATCTTACCATTACATAAAGGAGGAAACTCCTTTGAACATTCTAACTACAGGCCCATAGCCCTATTGTCCCCACTCGCAAAAATAATGGAAAATGTGTCCACCATCAGTTAATGAATCACCTAATACAAAATAACATTCTGACAAACTGTCAACATGGCTTTAGGCCCTATCATAGCACAACTACTGCTCTGCTCTCCTTTACAGATATTATTAACAATAATCGCAACAATAATATCCTGTCTTCTGCTCTCTTCATTGACCTGTCCAAAGCCTTCGACATGGTTAACCACTCTCTCCTATTAAAAATTCTCGAATCTCTTTCCTTAGGACCTGAGGCTATCCACTGGTTCAGTTCATATCTCACCAACAGGAAACAGGCTGTCCTCTGGGATAACAAACTCTCATCTCTTCTACCAATTTCACTTGGGGTCCCCCAAGGCTCTATTCTTGGACCACTTCTTTTCTCCCTCTTTATAAATGACTTACAATTAGCCATTCCACAGGCTACTTGCATTCAATATGCTGATGACTCCACACTTATTTGCTCTGCTAGATCCATTTCGAACTTCAAACTAACACTCAAGCTGTATTTTCTAAAGTCGAAACTTGGTTCCTAAAACGTTGTCTACTCCTAAACGCAAAGACCAAACTACTACTCTTTAAGCCTACTACCAGATCCCCTACATTTGACTTCACTATCGTGGTTAATAATGGAACCATTATATCACCTGACTCTACTACCAAATTGCTAGGTGTCACGATTGATAACAATCTCTCCTTCGACTTTCATATCAATAATACCATTAAATCTGTAAACAGGAAACTTGGCTCTCTATATAGAATCAAAACTTTTTAACCTTCCCAGCAAAAGTGAATCTTGCCCACTCTCATCTTATTTCCACACTTCTCTATGCCTCACCTATCTACACTAATCTCAAGAAAAACAATCTCTCTAAACTGTCTACCACTTACAATAACTTAGCTAGATTTGTTACTGGGAAACAATTTAGAACCCACCATTGTCTGAATCTGCAACAACTTAACTGGCTTGAACTGACAAACATGTTGCTTCTATCCCAACTTATGTTTGTCCAAAGAGCTTTTTACCAACCTCTTAATACACCTGCTCTTTCTAACCTCTTAAGCCCTACTCAAACCTGAACTCACTCCGCTCTTCTAGCAAACTGCTAGTTACCTTAACCAAATCTAATAACCTTGCTGGTGATTCCCTTTTCTCAAATGCCATTGGGAAACACTGGAATAAACTTCCTCCCGAACTTACTTCAATTGCATCTACTGCTCTGTTTAAACAAAAACTAAGAGTCCACCTTAAAAACCTCTGGATATGTTCCTGCTCTAAGCCTGATTAAAATTTTCTTGGTTTTCTCCTCCTCATGGCTATTTGTCTCTCTCTTTCTGGCAATACATATCTCTTTAAATCTGTACCTTCTTTCGATTAATGTTCTCTCTTTTCCTTGGTTTCATGCTTTCTCTAATTGGTTCCAAAGATGAAATTATGTTGAACATGTTGTTTATACCTTTATAATATAATTAATCATTCTTGTCTTGGAGTGAAAGACCTACCACTTTTTAATCTGCTATGTTAATCTGTTATTAGGTATTTTTTGTTATGTTGTATCCGTCCTGTCTACATGTGGAGCTTTTCTCCCCGGGCCTCTGCTGAAAATGGAAATATATCCAGTTAGACTAGCCCGGTCAACAAATGTAAAATAAAATAAATAAATAAATAAATATGAACGTAATTTAAGAATGCTAGTGATAAAAAAAAAAAAAAAAACCTCCTGGATTTGTATATGCATTTAATTTAATCTGCCAAACCAATTTCCTAAACTTGATCAAATCAGCCCAGGGACACCCCCGGGGGATAATTTTGCACTCTGTCGACCACCAAAAAAAAAAAGCTGTGTGTGGGATATTTAAGTATATGCTTACATAAGGAATTGTTGGTATTCTTATGTGTGGCATCATAAAGATGCTCATAATTGCGATCGCTTTAAAAAAAAAATAAATAAATAAAAAAGACAAAAAATTGTCATATATCCACTATTATGCCTGGTAGTTGATACAGAGGGATCTAAAACCCAGCCATTAGCTATTTATATAGACCATAAATTATGAGTTTGTGTAGGCATTGTTCAAAGGCTCCCAGCATTTTCAATCATGCCTTAGTGAAGAATTTTATAGTAAAGATATTATTTTTTTCACACTTGATGTGATTGATTTATTTTCAGTTATACCTCATAATTTAGGTGTACAATGGTGTTGTGAAGTTTTAACAAAACATGCCCTGGAATTCATTAATGCCTACACTAACTGTAAACCCTTCTGAGTGAGCAGACAACACAAGCATAACTCACACCTTCTTGCTCCTGATTTTAGTTTTCCTATTGATTTTCTTGCAGCCTTAAATATCAGGGGGGATTCATAAAAGCTACCTCAAACTGTAGACTACATGTACACTTGGTGTAATTTTCTGAGTGATTAGAAATCACAAAAAATGTGGTAGGGGTGTTCTTGAATACAGATTGTGTACACTTAGTATAAGAGTTAATGAATCTGGCATTTTGATTTTACTGTGAATTAGTTATGCATTTTTATACATAATTTTAAGAAACAATCTTATTTTTCTTCAAGAAGAATATTATCACCAGAAGTTGGGAGCACCCATCTTTTTAACTATTGTATTATTTTACCAGGAAACAACCTTATTTCTGAATCAGAATTTCTGAATTTGATAAGATTGTACACCTGCTTTTTAGCAAAATCTTTATACTATGGGTTGACACCAATAAAATGCTTGAAGAGTTTTGGGGGTATACTGATAATACAAATGTTGATTTTTTTTTAATTTACACATCAAATATTTGATAAGGACATTAAGTCATTAACAGCTATGTGGTATGGAATGTCTCACTTTTAGCAGTCTACACACATCTTGCATTTTCTGAAAAATTAACTATAAAAGCTATTAAAACTGTACAAATAGCAATGTTACCAGTAAGACGTATTTTTTACAGTGATAACAGTCAGTGAATTCATAGTCTTTTTCCATAAATAGTGCAATATATTACAATGCACACAAACCACACATTACATTTTCCTAAACTTTCACAAATTTTTTGTCTTGAAAACTATACAACCTAGACATACATTGTTTGGACATTTCTATTAAACAGATGTAAGCTTTCACATGACAACAAGAAATTCCTCTGTAAGTGCATGTTTGAGATATTTACAGAAATATAAAAACACATGTTCAATTGTATAATTAGAAATACAAATAATAGTGCAAATGTCAGACAGTTTTCTTCAACAGCATCTAAGTTTTCACTTAATGTCATGTAACAGTTTTAAGTCACTTGTTTCTTGAAGTATTCAGTACGTATTTGTTTACTTAAACTTTTTTTTGGGAGCTTTTCTCCTTAGGTCTCTGCTGAAAATGGGCTTCTAAGAACCCAGACAGACTAACCCGGTTAACAAATGTAAAAATAAATAAATACATTGCTTATTTTTATAACTACTAAAAGACATAGGTCTCTTAATTATAAAATATGGACATAAATATGGAAATGGCTATTGCTAAAAAAACAAAGAAAAGTGTTTTTGGTAAAGCATATATAGAAAGGTAATCTTTGTGAATTCTTATTTGCATTACAATAGTTGTCATCTAATGGTTTCAGAAAAAAAAAGACTTAAGGGCCAAATGGTCCAACTGACTGTCAAGGATATTTTCAGATGACAGTGTTTTTATAAGGAAACTTGATATTTTAAGTGATAAGTTCAAGAAAAGGGGATTTCCTATGTTTTTATTATAGGTTCATAAGTTCATACTAGGCTATCTGCCCTAGGGCATTTATAAGCCTAGCCAGAGTATGTTTGGCTTTCGCCACCCATTTTAAATTAATTTTGCTATGCCCTTTTTCAAGGTTAGTATACTGTGCCTCTATCTAACAGTGACAGAAGTGATACCCGGGGTAACAATTTATTAGGAAGTGTTAAATAAGAGAATGTCACGTACTTGTAAGACAACTTTGGTCAGTGGGGAGTTACTTGTATAGAAACTGTGTGACATTTTTCATAGTCATGGTTACAACATACAGCACAGATATAAAAGCATTTTCCAATGTAATTCATAAAAACTGGATACTGATGGCTAGTGGTAAAAACCTTAACAAAATGGGTGGGGCACCAAAATTTACTTATAAATTGGCCACAACGTGAAATATTTCCTGGAAAGACAAAGCATGGGGAATGTGAAGTTATAATAAAATAGGTACTTTTAGTTGTGGCTCTTCTAAACATTGCCCCTTTAATTATAAGAGTGAAGAAGTTTGTCTTAAGGATGGAAATCTGATTAGAACAAAGAGTTACTTAAATTGCGCTTATCTGCTCTGCCCGTTTCCCACAAGAACTAAAAGAAAAAAATGCAAAAAGCTTTTCTAGAAGTAGAATCTTTTATAACAAACCACCAACTCATTCTAAATCAAATAAGACAAAATTAATAATCTTCTCTAACAAAACTACCAAATCCAACTGCCCATCCCTCTATATTCACTCATTAAATGGGACCAAAATTGAGCCTTCAAACCAGGCCAAACTCCTAGGTATCCGAATAGATGATCATCTCAAATTTGATATTCACATCTCTCAAACCATCAAAAAAGTCATCTCCACACTAGGTGCCCTCTACAGGGCCAAACCATACCTAACACCCCCAAAGCCAGGCTTGCCACTGCTAGGTCACAATTACTATCTACTCTTCTCTACTGCTCAAATATCTTTACTAACCTATGTAAGACAGACCTGCACAACCTCAAATCCTGTTATAATAAAATTGCAAAGTTTGCCACTGACCACCCTAATAAAACCCGCCATTGCTCTGCTCTTTTTCAACTCAACTGGCTAGAGCTCCCTAACCTATTAGCTTAAACCAACTAAACCTAGCACACAAAATCACACACAATCCTTAGAGCTGCCCAGCAATCTCAACATTACTCTAACTACAAGTGAACAATAGGCCCCTTAGATCTTCCAACAGGCCATTACTCAGAATAACACAGTCACATAACTACCATGGCGACTCCCTCTACTCAAAGTAGCTAAATCCTGGAATGCTCTTCCCCAAAGCTTACAGTGCACACCTTGTTTCTCATCATTTAAAAATAGCTTAAAGGAACATCAGGGTGGGAGGTTGGTATAATGGTTAAGGTGTTTACAAACATAAGGTGCAGGGTTTGATTCTCACATGGGGTAATTGGCTAGGCTGAAAATGGCCCATAAGTACAGTTAGCCTAGTACTAATCTACGAACCTAAAAAGCAAGTGGCTCTGCCCTTGTTCTCCACCAGGATAACCACTTTACCTTATGCTCCTTTATACCCCTACTATACTGTTTTCCTCTAATAGAGCTCCTAGTGTCTGCTTTTCTCCCAATTTATTTTCTTCTAAAATTTTTTCATAAGCAAAATTTTTTCTTGCTTAACAAAGTTGCATACCTCACAGTCTAGGCCTGATCACTGCTTGTTACCAGCTAAAAATCCATCTCCCTGTTCAAAGGAATACTCTTTTTAAAGCTGTTTCCACAAAGAAAATTACAAATGAAACATTTTTCTTTGTAAAAAAAATGTTTCAATACTCATTGTAAAAATGTTATGTTTTTAGTTAATGTAGTAATGCAAATGTCTGTTAATGTAGTAATGTTGATTTTTCTTTGATTGTACTCTGTTTCTGTATTGTTTATCTGTAGACCTTTTCTCCCCGGGTCTCCACTGAAAATGGGCCACCAACCCAGTTGGACACTACCTGGTAAACAAATGTAAATTAATAAATAAATAAAAAGAGAATTGCATATTTAGGAATATGTCAGATCTGCTTGGCATATTATGTAAGAAAAAATACTAAAAGTCTTTGTAAATTAATTTCTGAACATTCTTATGATATTACAAGGGGAATATAAATAATGCTTTAATTAAGCATTCTCAAAATACTTTAAATATAAATCATTTAAAAAAATATTAGAACAAGGTAGAAAAAAATTCCAGGGGAAGTCCCTGGGAAGAAGTAGTTGAAAAAAGAGAATTTAGTTGGCAATTATGTTTAAGAGCTGAGACTGCACTGTGGTTAGAATAGCAAAATTCAACGTTGAATATTTCAAAGATAAAGAGAAATAAGTTACGATGATGTTTAATTAATGCTTAATTTTTAAAATGTTTTAACCATATCATTTTTTTTTATTACGGATTCAGCTTATTTTGTAAACTCATTTTAATGTTACATGAACAATTGAGTGTTCCTTCAGTGTATAGTTTTATGTTTTGAAGAAGCTTAATAGCCTACTAATTCTTAATGGATGACTATTCAACTGAAATATTGTTTTTAAATTACCCTGGTGGTTGACAATATTGGCAGCAGTGGCATTGTGTTTTTTTTTTAAATGCAGAGCTAAGCACAATGACTGGTTTACTTGTACACATCTTTCTCAGATTTACTGTTAACTCCCATCAAGGCACAACCATTAAAGAAACAGAAGCAGTATAAGAAGATCAAGCCACAGACAACATTGTCAGGGTCTCAAAAACAGTAGCTTCCAAAAACAGCATTTTAATTCTGACACCATGTAAGATCTACAAGAAAAACTACTTGCTTCAATAAGAATTCAAGATAGCAGACAGACACACAGCACATTTTAGTGACAGTAAAATTGTCTAATTTTATGCTTTTACTCCAAACTAAAGTCCCTGCCCTGGTCACAAGACTCACACTTCAGATTTAGTATTAAATAAAAGGAATATTACTTCACTTACTAAGCATGTGATAGTAAGGGTATCAATATAGCCAAAAGTGCAACAAGCTGTAAAAAATGTGAGGAAGTCCATTCTATAAGCCACAGAGTTAAGCACATCTGTCCTCAGCCCAGATTCAAGAAAGGGAGGTTTTTACTGTACCTATAACACTAGCAAGAACTGTAATCTTAAAAGACAATATGAACAGCTGAGGTCTTTGACCAGCTCTGTCCAAGGCTTTAGGCTCCTTGTCTAACGACAAGGTGACAAAATATTATGGTCTCTATGACCTATGATAGATCAAAGAGAAAATGAAGAAATCAGCCTAAAGATATCTAGTAAGGGACTTGTTCCAATTAGCCAGGAGCTTATTAATGACATCTACATCTTTGGGGCATGCAACAGTAGAATCTGGGTGCTTCTAGGCTCCATTCATGGCATCCTTAATGACTGGTTTCATAGAGAAGATGACCTAAGGCAGTTATTCCTTCTCTGATTCTAAGGTGGAAGGAAAGGGGCCAACAAGACAGTCCGTGAAAGACTGTCTGTAAGCTGCTGTTTCATCCATTTTTGTTCTCTGTGTTGCATAAATGGCTGCATCTTTAAAATTATATGGCATACTCTTAGGAATATTTTTTTCAGAGAAAGATACTGTGTTAATTACATATAAGACAACTGTGGACAGAACTCATAGCTTTGAAGCAAAGAAGCAACTTTGTTTTAAATTTTAATGAAAAAAAATCACACTTTAATGTCATTTAAGCCATTATATTTAAATAGAATCAAATATCCCTTTTATACAGAAATATTCTTTTCAGTCACAAAATCACTTTATATACTTGTGTTTTTTAAGGCTTTTATGTTTGCTACTCTGGAGCTAATTGAAAGTTATGCTTTTTATAAAATTATCAGAAAAAAAAATTTGGATAGTCAGTTTTATTCAGCACATCGCATGAACTTACAGTTTTAGGAATGAGGAGACAGAACAATCTGAAACATGTGCATACCGGGTTGCACAAGTATATTTCTATCTGAACTAGTGAAATGTGTTCTTCAGCACACTATTTAAAACAACAGCAAATAGCACCTCTACTGAGAAATAATTATTCTAATTTCATAGGAGCACCCTAATGAAATGATTCAGATATACACTGAATGTCATGCTACAAGTCACATATACATCTAGTTTAACTCAAATGACAAAAAAAAAAAGATTAAATGTCTAAGAATGCCCGCTAGTTGAAACCATAAATAAAAGACTAGAGCTCTGAAAGAATTTAAAGTTTTTATCAAATTTCACAGAAGAAACTGTCAACTTGATTTCAGATAAAAAGATAGGCAGAAACGCACATATATACAGACAGATACTGACAGACACACACACACACACACACACACACACACACACACACACACACACACACACACACACACACACACACGTGTCTACATTTGCAGGAATGGGCAAGCACAAACTTAATTGGAAAAATGTCCCGGTTTAGGAGAAATACATCTGATTTTTTTTTATATCTGATATAAAACTCAATAAACTTAAATTCTGCATTACCCACCCTGAAAAGAAGTCATTTACCAAACCCAAACAAAAACCATGGTTAATGCAATAGTCAGGCTGCCACAGTAAAATGCCCATAAAACTCAGTTTCTAATTATAAAAAGTCATGTATCAGTCTACTTTTGAGAATACTTAGTAACATTTTCAGATTATAATTATTTACTTCCATACAAAATGAACAATAATTTCTCTCTCCTTACAATTTTTAAATGCAGTTCAGTGCTAAAATTGATCTGTCTACATTGCTACCATCAGTGCAGAGTGCTTTGCTCATGTTTCCGGTGATAAAAACCCTTTTCTGGAGAAATACAAAAGATATTTACTTCTGATGTAAAAGTAGTGCAATACTGATATACTTAAGATATGTGTGGCATTCTCCTCTCTGAAAAGAAGTCATACACTCACCCTTAGCAGAAACAGAGTATAATGAAAGATGCCAGGCTGTCATATCAAATTCATATAAAATTCCTCTATTCAGCACTTTGTGTAAAAATGCCACAAACCAGTCTCCCTTTGAAAGTTCTCAGTAAAAGGAACTGTACTCGGATGCAGATGCCAATGCACACTGCCATTCTACCATTTGAGATTTAGATGCAGCTTACTGCTGAATTTGACGTCAATTCACTACCACTGTAAGTGCAGGATGTTTTGGTCATGACATGCTTCCAGTTACAAAATGTACCTTTTCTGGATAAATATGATTTTACTTATGCTGTAATGAAACTGAAAACAAATACATTCTGGACATGAGCTCAATTCTTCACCATGAAAAGAAGTCATACAGCCTCTCTCAATGGAAACAAATAGAATACCCCTTGGAATCCTGGCACATGCAAAACAGCCATGAAAGCCTATTGGTGGTATCTATCAATAACAAGGTTATATATTTGAAACTGCATAGTAGTATAATTCAACAGCATCTCTGCTGTAAAGTAGTAAAGCTGAAATGTGGTAAAAGTCTTCACTGTTAAGTACCACAAAAGGTATAGTTGTGTACACTTACCATAAATGTAGATGTTCGAGTGTATTCACTGTTGCAGTCATTACATTTGTGCTTGCATTGGTGGTTCAGTGATAGAATTCTTAAAATACAGCCTTGAGCTATCAAGTGCACCTACAAGCTCAGTTCCTGCCAGGAAAATTGAATATACTAGCAGACAGGCTAAGCAAAAATCTCATGGACCCACACGAGGAGAAACTGGAACCACGGATTTTCAACATGTTGACAAGCAAATGCGGGAGCCCAGACATAGATCTATTTGCCTCCTCTTAGAACTACCAATTGGACAAGTTTTGCACAAGAACTCCCCACAAAGAAGCCTGGAAAGTGGATGATCTGTCCTTCAGCTGGAAAAGCCTATCAGTCTATGCCTCTGCCACTGCTCTCCAAAGTTCTGCTAAAAGTCTAACAGGACAAACCAAGAATGATTTTGATTGCTCCAGACTGGCCATGCCAACACTGGTACCCACTCCTGCGCAATGTGTCACAAATATCTCCATGGCACCTGCCTCAGACCCCTTCCTTGCTGTCTCAGCAGGAGAATCAAATTCTGCACCCTCAGCTTTCAACACTGAACCTTGCAGCCTGGCTAATCACTTAAATTCCCCTTTATCGTCCCTTAGCAAACCTGTGATGGATGTCATCTTGGAGGCAAGAAGGCCTAGTACTAGAAAATCTTATGCTGACAGTTGAAAAAGATTATGTGCCTGGAATCAATCTTTAGGGATGAGCACAGCAGCACCCAATTTACCTCGGATTTTGCAATACTTAACTGAGATGCTTCACAAGGGCCTGTGTTTTTACTCTATTATAGGTTCATAGGTTCATACTAGGCTATCTGCCCTAGGGCATTTATAAGCCTAGCCAGAGTGTGTGTGGCTTTCACCACCCCTTAGGATGAGAATACTATACCCATTAGTTTGCTGTGCCTCTGTCCAGCAGAGTGATACAGAGATGATTCCCGGGGTAAACCTACGATCTCCCATCCACTCGTCAAGATTTCTCTTGAACAGAGTCAGTGAGGGGCTCTGCCTCACATGGACTGGGATTCTGTTCCATAGTGTAGGGAGTCTCTGGGTGATGAATCTGTCCCTCCAGCACGTCCTATTTATATCCGTGTTGAGGTTTAAGTCTCTTGCTCTCGTGGCTCTGGTGGATTTGGATTTTTTGAGGTGGATTAAAATTCATGCTTCAGCTATTTCAGCTCATTATAAAACAGAACCCCCCCCTCTTCGCTCATCCCTGCTCAAGCAGTATCTCAAAGGGGCAAAGAACTTGAGATCACCCAGGAAAGCTCCTACCCCTACCTCGGACCTTAACTTTGTTTTGGAGAAGCTCACTCTACCTCCTTTCAAGCAAGCTGCTACTGCAGACTTAAATTTCTTTCTTGGAAATCAGCCTTCCTTTTAGCAAACACTTCAGCTAGAAGGACATCTGAATTACAGGCCCTTATGTCAGTGGAGCCTTTCATCATCTTTCATGTGGACAGGGTATCTCTGAGGACCAATTCATCCTTCATGCCCAAAGTGGTTTCCAGTGTGGCTCTTAATCAGTCCATTCATTTGCCAACCTTCTTTCCCAATCCACAGAACAAAGGGGAACGGATTCTGCATTCCTTGGATGTGCACAGACAACTTAGATTCTATTTGGACAGGACTAAATCTCGAAGGAGATTTCCTGGGTGGTCTCAAGTTCTTTGCCCCTCTGAGATGCTGCTTGAGCAGGGATGAGAAAAGAGGGGTGGTTCTGTGTTATAGTGAGTTGAAATAGCTGAAGCGTGGATTTTAACAGAGGAAAAAGACAGGCCCTTGTGAAGCATGTCAGGTAAGTATTGCAAAGTCTGTGGTAAATTGGGCGCTGCTGTGCTCATCACTAAAGATTGGTTCCAGGCGCAGAATCTTTTCCATTTGTCAGCATAAGATTTTCTAGTACTAGGCCTTCTCGCCTCCAAGATGACATCCATCACAGGTTTGCTGAGGGATGATAAAGGTGAATTTAAATGATTAGCCAGGCTGCAAGGTTCAATGTTGAAAGCTGAGGTTGCAGAATTTGGTTCTCCTGCTGAGACAGCAAGGAAGGGGTCTGAGGCAGGTGCCATGGAGATATTTGTGACACACTGCGCAGGAGTGGGTACCAGTGTTGGCGTGGCCAGTCTGGAGCAATCAAAATCATTCTTGGTTTGTCATGTTTGACTTTTAGTAGAACTTTGGAGAACAGAGGCAGAGGGGGAAAGGCGTAGACTGATAGGCTTTACCAGCTGAAGAACAGAGCATCCACTTTCCAGGCTTCTTTGTGGGGAGTCCTTGTGCAAAACTTGTCCAACTGGTAGTTCTGAGGGGAGGCAAATAGATCTATGTCTGGGCTCCCCCATTTGCTTGTCAACATGTTGAAAACCCATGGTTCCAGTTTCTCCTCGTGTGGGTCCATGAGATTTCTGCTTAGTCCGTCTGCCAGTGTATTCAATTTTCCTGGCAGGAATTGAGCTTGTAGGTGCACTTGGTAGCTCAAGGCTGTGTTTTAAGAATTCTACCACTGAACCACCAAAGAAAGCACAAATGTAATGACTGCAACAGTGAAACACGAAGAACATCACTAGTTTCACTTCTTTTCATACACAGGTTATCGAAGGAGAGTATGTACCTTCTGACTGAAAAAGTCGCATAAGCTGTCCACGCACAAAAATTATGATTTTTTTCACACAGATTCAACACACATTCAAACTTCTAATGAAAGACAGCTCAACAACAAACATTCAACAATGATAAAATAACATTAGTGATTCACTTTCATATGCAGGCTGCCTCCATATATGCCAGAGACAGACATTTTTGATCCTCTGATCTTTGATTGTCAGCAACTGCAAGTTACAACAGCTACAGTAATGTATTTCAGCATTTTGCTCAGACATGTACTTCCCACTGACAAGCCATATCAGTGACTTTATTGTGACCAAGTAAATGTAATGCTCCTTGCCTTCACATAAAACTTGACCTTTAATCTCAAAATAAACTTTCTGCTGTCCACTCTACTGCTTTACTCTGATCAAATGAAACAGAAATGGTCTCACTAGTATATTTTAACTTGTCATTCACAGGCACATACACTGTCCCTCCTTCACAAGCCATACTAATCACTTCACCCCTACATTCCACTGTAATATGTGTTCACCCTAACTTTAATTCTGCCTCACCTTAATATGTTCTAATCCTAACCTATACCCTACATCTGACCTTAGAAAAATCCTTCTTGTACCATGTCTATTGCATATCATACCTGAGACACAGAATGAACACACACACACGTCTACATAAAAGACAGACACACTCATAAACTACTGTGAAATCAGTGGAAAAAATTCCTTACCTTATGCTTAATCATCCACTTTACAAACTTGTAATCATATGGATCGTCACCATCTACTTCTGAAAGATCAACATCTAAAGCAAAATGGCAGAATGAGTATATATATTCAAGATTATGATCATTTTACATAACTGCTTTACGTATACTTTCTAAAAATAAATCTCAGTTGATTAAAAAATATTTTGACATTTTAGAGAAGTTATTTCTTGAAACTGAACCTATTTAGTCTGCATTTATCATAACAATATATAACTGTTTTTCTGTTTTAAGTATATATGACAGTTATTTCTTGTTATTCCCTCAAAACTGTTCAGCGAATCCATGTGTAAGTACATTCAGCACTGTGCTTGACAACAGGCTGCAAACAATAGCAATCAACCTGTGTTGCATAGAATAAAAACCCACAAATCAGAATGGCCTACTATCCCAACAGAGTATGGCTTTGCCAGAGAAGTGAAAGTGCCAGGTTTATCAATGAGAGGAGACTTTCTAGAGAGGGACTAAAGGAGGTTGTAAATAGTGTCTCCCCAGGTAGCCGGAGGCCAGAACTTTGGCATGTAAGCAGAAAGCTTACAAGGAAGAAATCAAGTGCTACTCCTACTACCCATCACAATGAAACACTAAGTGAACTTGGCAGGATGAATTTTTGTAATAAACTTTATTTTTTATTGCATAACACTCAAACTAATCAATGAGTGGCACTGCCTAGGATAACTCGTACCTGCACCAGACAAAAATGAACTTAAGATCAGCAACACAACACTGAATTAAAGTAATAAAGGCACAATTATAAAAAGGGAGCAAATCTCTAAGCCATTATCTCCCTGTAGTTTGGAATAAACTGCCAGCATATCATTTAGCAGGTGGACAAGCTATCTGCCTATAAAAAAAGAGCTAAAGCTACATTGCTTAGCAGAGATCTGATGCAAGCAAAGTATGGTCACAAAATGGTTTATAAGAAGCAAAAGCACTAACATGAACAATAAAAGTATCATTCTAACTGCATATGTAGCTGAAACAGGTAAGAACTCTAGCTGTAGACACAAGAAAAATCCAGTAAAAACTGTATTTAAAAATTGTGCATACAGGGGAGCTTTCAGAAGGCAGCATAAAGCTCAAAGAATAAAAAGAAACACAGGATTATATATTCTCAGCATACAAAGTAAAATTATTGTACTTTTATACCCAATAAATACACTTTCACAGTGATGTCATTTCCAAGTATAGCTGGTTGTCTGTTTAAAATCTTTTTTACATATTAATAAGGGATGCCTTTAAATGTAAATTACTTTTTTATGTGCTTCTTTCATAGAATAACTTATAACTGTACAGGGAATTGTAGCTACTTTCTAAATTCTTTCCTTAGTAGACTACAAACGTTCCCTAAAGGAGTACATAACAACACAGTTATTCTTGGTGATTTCAATGTCAATGCTATTGGGAACGACTTTCTGCCTCTGAACAAAATTTCACAGCAATTTAGCCTGGTTCAAATAAAACAAGCTTCTACTCAAACCAATACAAGAACTGGCTCTGTCTCATTAAATCCATTTGGTAATTTAGAACACACAAAAAACCCTCCTCAAATAATTAAAGGGGCTACCAACTCTCAATGCCCTACTTGGTGCTATAGACTGGACTACCCCTGTATGCCATGTGTGAGCCCACCTCTGCTTTAGAATTTTTCTATATGAAATTGACAACACTTTATAATACACTGTGCCCCCTTACAAAAAGAAGGCTTAGATCACAGTGCTGCCCATTGCTTTCTATGGGAATTAAAAATAAACTTAAAACCAGAGATTCAGCCTGGAAGAAATGGAAAAGGTACTCTAACAATACATTTACATTTTCTGAGTTTAAGAAAAGAAACAATAACTGCAACAAATGCTGCAAAAGCCCTGTACATTACACAGAATCAGGAAGCAAACTGGTCTAGACCCAATCAGTTTTGGAAAGAAGTAAAATGCTTAACAGGGGACATTAAATAACTCTTCAGTTACCAAGAAAGAACCCTTAACATTTAATCATTCAACCTTTGGTAATGATTATTCTTACTTTTTGCAGTCTACCATAATTGACATAACTAAAGCCTTTACAGCAATTTACTCCCCCACCAACGAAGAACAAGAACCTTCATTCCCTGCCTCTAGTCTCTTATGCAGCAATGTTTTACTTCTTTGAAATTTCAGTAAAACAGACCAAGTTGCTGCTTCAAAAACTCAAATGATCTAAATCTATCTCC